>NC_080172.1:6733407-7093407 GCF_950295315.1 Erinaceus europaeus
AACAGAATTTTGAAAGCTATTTTCACCCTAACCCAATCATTGACATTTGCTTTGAGATGCAATTTGTATTTTTAATCTCTCTCTCTCTCTCTCCCTCTCTTTCTCTCTCTCTCAAAGATTTTATTTATATCCTATGATTCTGCAATTCCTCTCCTGGGGATACATCCTAGGGAACCCAACACACCCATCCAAAAAGATGTGTGTATACCTACGGTCATTTTGTAATAGCCAAAACTTGGAAGCAACCCAGATATCCAACAACAGATGATGGGCTAAGCAAGTTGTGGTCTAGATTCACAATGGAATACTACTCAGCTATTAAAAATGGTGAATTTACCATTTTCAGCTCATTTTGGATGGAGCTTGAAGAAATTATGTTAAGTGAAATAAGTCAGAAACAGAAGGATGAATGTGGGATGATCTCACTCACAGGCAGAAGTTGAAAACCAAGATCAGAAGAGAAAACACAAGTAGAACCTGAAATGGAGTTGGTGTATTGCACCAAATTTGGTAAAAGACTCTGGTGTGGGCAGAGGGGGAGAGTACAGGTCCTGGAAAAGGACAGGGGACCTACTGGAGGTTGTATTGTTATGTGGAAAACTGAGAAATGTTATGCATGTACAAACTACTGTATTTACTGTTGACTGTAAAACATTAATCCTCCAATAAAGAAATTTTTAAAAATTTCTATAAGAAAAAGATTTTATTTACTTATGAGAAAGATAACAAGGAGAGAGAGAAAGAACCAGACATCACTCTGGTACATATGCTGTTAGTGATTAAACCTGGGTGTTGTTTTTTTTAACCTCTTCCTAACTGCATTTTCCTTAGGTTGACGACATCATTTAGCAGTCCAGAATCTTGTCAAGTGTCAGGGCTAATATTCGTGACCAAAAAAGTGGAGGCTAAGTTATTGAAAATTTTACCATTTAAGATGTTCTTGTGAGCCCATCATCCATGGTATTCTCGATGAATTGTATACACGAGGCTGCTGCGTCTTCAATAGACTTTGACCAGCCACCCAGGTTTCCGGCAAAGTAAGGAAGGATACTGTCTGAAATCTGGTTAAAATAAGATACCTGTATCAAAAGAAAACACACTGTTTTAGGTTCTTATTGACTTGGAGTTGTTGTTGTTTCTTGTTTGTTTGTTTTGGCCTCCAGGAGTATTACTGGGGCTCAGTACCACCACTACAAATCTACTGCTCCTGGCGGCCATTTTTTCCATTTTATTGGCTAGGACAGAGAGAAATTGAGAGGGCATGGAGAGATAAGCAGGTAGAGAGAAAGACAGACACCTGTAGACCTGCTTCACTTCTTGTGATGTGTTCCCCCCCCCCCAGAAGGGGAGCTTGAACCCAGATCCTTGCGTGGGTCCTTGCTCTTAACTGTGTGAGCTTAACCAGGAGCACCACTGCCCAGCCCCCTGACTTGGAGTTTTTGTTTTTGTTTTTTTTTCAAGCAGGGACCTGAATCATGCTGATTGGAGGGAAGTCATATCCTTAATCTGGAGATCTTCTGAAATGGTCCTCAAAAGATAACTCTGGTGTCCCCTGGTAAGGACACACTTTATATAGTTACAGATAATCAGGAAAGCTGGGCAAACAATTTCTCCATGTCTCTAGGAGCAAATCCACCTGTAAAGGTTTCATCAAACTTACAATGCATGAATTGCTGCTCACAGCGTGGATGACAAAGCCAGCACAAGTAATTTCACTTCTGATGTACTGAGGAGAAGAGGGGACTGATGCCAGAAGAACCGACTTCATTGCCACTGTGAAGGTGCTGCTGCTGAAAGATGAAAGCACATTTTTTCTAAGTTCTTGCAAAAGGTGAAGAATAGTTGTTAGAAAAGAAATAGCTGTGGTTGTTGCAATTCCTCTCAGTTAACTCTCAGGAAACTTCCTCTTAGAAAAAATACAGTAGAGAGTATATGTGTAACACTTCTCAGTTTTCCACATAATGATTCAACCCCCACTAGGTCCTCCTCTGCCATTATATTCCAGGCCCTGAACCGCCCCTCACCACCCCACCCCCACCAGAACCTTTTACTTTGGTGCAATATATCAATTTTATTTAATTTTTATTCATTATTGGATAGAGACAGAAAGTGAGAGGGGGAGATAGAGAGGGAGAGAGACAGAGACACACCTGCAGACAGAGAGCCTTGCTTCACCACTCTTGAAGCCTTCTCCCTGCAGGTGGGGACCAGGGGCTTGAACACAGTTCCTTGCACACTGTAGTGTGTGTGCTTAACACGTGTGCCATGGCCACTTGGCTCCCGTTAGTGGAATGCTTCACAGGCCTACTAACTATCAGTTTTAAATCTACAGAGCCAAAGAAAAGGATGCTGTTTTCGGAATCTTGACTAGTGCCTTCCACTTAGCAAGCATCGATGGACGACTGTTGCTTTATTTTAACAGGACAACTAACAGTCTATATAGAATAAAAAAATTCAGGTGGACAATAGTCACGACCAGAAATGCCTACATCAATTCTCTTATTTTCTTTTTTTAAATTTTATTAGTGATTTAATACTGATTTACAAAACTACAAGATAACATAACAAGGCTGCAACTCCACACCGTTCCTACCACCAGAGTTTTGTGCCCCCCATTCCCTCCACTGGAAGCTACAACAGTAATCTTAAGATTGCAGATAGGGATTAACTATTATTCCTACAACTATCTGTCTATGATTATATATCTCTGCCCATTTTTCCCCTATGGTCCCATCTTCTCTTCCTTTCGAAGACAGACATACACGGATCACTCCATCCAAATGTCCCTTGCTTCTTCTCTCTCTGGGTCCTGATAGCACTCTGCTGACTCCCTTATTTTCATAGAAGCCTTGTCTTTCAGCAATAAAACATTGCTCTGATATTTGTATTGCATATACTCACCCATCTTTGCAAGAACTTCTTCGTGATACAAGCACTACCAAATCTTTGGGTTTGTCATTATTCACTACCGGACACGTGATATAATATATCTGATCATCCTCACTGACCCAGTCAATGATCTGGCAAGACCTAAGTAGAGAAAACAGTGGAAGATTAGACTTTTCTACTCTAGGATAAGGCATTCATTAGTTTGCATAACTTCATTACTGGAGTTCACATTCACTCTTCTGCTCATAGAACCATCTTTCCCAAGCCAACAGCAGCTCCCAAACTCAGTCTTAAGAGAAAGAGCATTTTGGTCAGAAGGAGTCATCCTATATGTGGTGTAGATTGTTGTTAAAATTTTCGGAGGGCTCTAGCTGGGCGGGCTTGCTTCACGGGCGGGTAACAGAGACGCGGAGACAATGGCTGGGCAGGGAAGCTGTATTTCTTTATTCACGAACAACGATTTATAAACTAAACCAAACTAATCACCAAACAAAACTCTGCTGTCTCTTTGCGGCGGCGCAAGCACTCTCCCTTACTCTGAAACTCAGGAACCCCTCTCGCAAGCACTCTCTCTAACTCTGGAACTCTCGAACTCTGCCACTTTGGAACTCTCGCAGGGTTCCTTGGGGCGGGGCCAAGCAGGCCCACGAAATTAACAGGACTGATCCAATTCTCTTGGCGGGGGAGAACTAGAACCCAATGTAAAGCATACAACAGTAGATGATCCTCTGGTTCTAAAGCTACTATTCTCAACACTTCAGATAAGGCATTTGGTTTTTTTCCACAAAATTATTTGTCCTCTTTCTTCTCCTTTTTTTTTTTTTTTTTAACTTGTTACCTGAGTACTGCTCCTCTCTGGCTTATGGTGGTGCAAGGGATTGATCCTGGGACTCTGGAGCCTCAGGCACGAGGATCTCTTTGCATAACCATTATACTACCTACCATCACCCAAAAATTATTTCTCTCTATGATCAAGTAATAATATTTTGAATTATAAGACCAGTTCAAGAAGATAAAGGAATATGGTATATTGGTAAGAGCACAGAAGCATGAAGTTAAACAGTTGCCCTTAAATACCAGAGTGACAATGAGTCACTTTTCTAGTCTACAAAATATAGGTATACCTAGAGGGCTATTTTAGGATTAAAATGGCACAGTACCTGAGCAATGGTAAGTACAAAAGAAAAGGAAGTTGAGGGGCCAGGCGATGGTGCACCTGGTTGAGTGCACACATTACAGTGCACAAGGATGCAGGTTCAAGCCCCCAGCCACCACCTGCAGAAAGAAAGCTTCACGAGGGGTGAAGCAGGGCTGCAAGTGTCTCTCTATCTTTCTCCCTCTCTACTTCTCCCTCCCCCTCTCAATTTCTCTCTGTCACTATTCAGTAAATAAATAAAAAGAAAAAAATTTTAAAAAAAGAAAAAGAAGTTGAGCTAAAGCCATCTATCCATGCATTCATCCATCCATCCACTCATCCATCCATGCATGCATCTCTCCATTCATTCAAGTTCAATTGGAACCAAGTGTCAGGAGTCAGACAGTGGGAGACATTTTCAAAGAATACAGAAGTTTAGGCATGGTTCTGGCCAAAAAGTTCCATACTTAATAGAATATCTACGAAGAGAGATACAAGAAAATCGTCAAGTGTTTCCTCTATTTTCAGGAGTGTTTTATTATTATATCATTAAAAGGATCTATCACTTTAGTATCTGTGCAAATAGAACACATAATCTCAGAAATACTTCACGTTAGTGGTGTTAAATTGTCTGTAATCACAGTAGAGTCTAGACTTCTTCTTCTTCTTTTTTTTTTTTTTTGTCTCCAGGGTTATGGCTGGAGCTCGGTGCCTGCACTAGGAATCCATTGCTCCTGGAGGCTGTTTTCCCATTTTGTTGCCCTTGTTGTTGGATAAGAACAGAGAGAAATTGAGAGGGAAGGGAAAGACAGAGAGGGGGAGAGAAAGACAGACACCTGTAGACTTGCTTCACTGCTTGTGAAGCGACTCTCCTGCAGGTGGGTGAGCTGGTGGCTGGAACCGGGATCCTTATGTCAGTCCTTGCGCTTAGCATCTTATGCACTTAACCAGCTGCACTACCACCTGGTCCCCAGAGTGTAGACATTTTAAAGATTTTAAGCAGATGGTTACACTTTATATAGGAAGGCCATCTCACCAATCCTGCTCTTAGAACAGGATGTCTGTCCATGAGCCTCTCAGTGTCTACTGTCCTCCTTGGAAACCCCCTTGGAGACTCCCCTGGAGACCTGGGACCCCCTTGGAGAAGGAAGTAGGACCTGAGTGCAATGAGTCCCTGTCAGTGCAGTTGACAAGGTGCACAGCTATAAACTCCAGGGAAAGAAGGGGGAGTAAAGGAGGCTGAGAAGGGGTACAAGGGACAAGAAATGACACAAGAGGGGGGTCAGGCGGTAGCACAGCGGGTTAAGCGCACATGGCGCAAAGCACAAGGACCCATGTAAGGCTCCTGGTTCCAGCCCCGGCTCCCCACCTGCAAGGGAGTCGCTTCACAGGCGGTGAAGCAGATCTGCAGGTGTCTGTCTTTCTCTCCTCCTCTCTGTCTTGCCCTCCTCTCTCCATTTCTCTCTATCCTATCCAACAACGAAGGACATCAACAATAACAATAATAACCACAATAAGGCTACAACAACAAGGGCAACAAAAGGGGGGGATGGCCTCCAGGAGCAGTGGATTCATGGTGCAGGCACTGAGCCCAGCAATAACCCTGGAGGCAAAAAAAAAAAAAAAAGGAAGGAAGGAAGGAAGGAAGAAAAGAGAAATGACACAAGAGTCAGAGACTGAGAGAAGGTAGACATCTGTCAGGCAGGGAGGACAGGAAGGAATGAGTTTTCACCTTAGTCATCACACAGTTTCCTCTCCCAACTTGTCACCAGGGAGAACAACTCACAAGAATGGCTGGTTAAATATCAAGAGTGGGAAGGAGGCAGGACAATTAGAGAATCACTTCCTCAAGGGCAGTGAGACTGTATTAAAGTTGGAGAGTGTGGAATTGAGAGCCTGACAGATATGGGCTCCATCCTTTTACTACATGCACACACATTACAATGCACAAGGACCCATATTTAAGACCAGTAGTTCTGAGTTAGTACAAAATTCTTGCCCCCTCTCTCCCACCAGGACTCTTCCACTATTTCTGGTGGTCTGTATTTTCCTTCCTTCCTTCCTTCCTTCCTTCCTCTCTTCCTGACAAGTCTCAGGACCTCTCTCTTGTTGAATATGAACCATCCATCTTGAAGTCATTGGTAGGATTACTATAGAAATGGGGATTTATGAACTCAATCTAGATGATAAATAAATTAGAATTCTTATGTCTTTCAGTAGGATCTGATAAAATTTCCTGTACAGAGCAAGCTCTAAATAATATATAAATAATTTGTTATTCACATTTTGCTTCCAGAGTTATTGCTGGGGCTTGGTGCCAGCACTAGGAATCCACTGCTCCTGGTGGCCACTTTTTTCCATTCTGTTGCATAGAATAGAGAGAAATTGAGAGAGGAGGGGGAGGTAAAAGAAAGATAGACACTTACAGCCCCACTTCACCCCTTACAAAGCATCCCACCAACAGCTGGGGAGCAGAGGCTCGAACTCAGATCCTTGCTCAGGTCCTCATGCTTAGTGCACTTAACCAGGTGCACCACTGCCCGCCCCCTTACAATATTCTTTAACCAATTTTTTTTTTAAATAGTGATACATTGGGGAATTAGAAATGAATTGCTCTAGAGAGGCTGTCTGTTACATGATTCCAGAACTGGCCAAAAAAAACAATATTTAAGGGCCAGAGAAGTATACTTGACATTCATGAGGTCCTGGTTTGGACCTCCTGCTCTGCCTAGGATAGAGCTCTGCTCATCTTTCTCTGTCTCTCTCATAAAAATAAATAAATAAAAATTAATAAATAAAATTAAATGTAAAAATAAATATTTTATTTTGTTTTATTTATTTTTAAATATATTTATTTATTTCCTTTTGTTGCCCTTGCTGTTTTATTGTTGTAGCTATTACTGTTGTTGTTACTGATGTCGTTGAATAGGACAGAGAGAAATGGAGAGAGGAGGGAAAGACAGAGAGGTGGAGGAGAGAAAGACAGACACCTGCAGACTTGTTTCACCATCTGTGAAGTGACTCCCCTGCAGGTGGGGAGTCAGGGGCTCGAACCGGGATCCTTACACCGGTCCTTGCGCTTCACACCACATGAACTTAACCCACTGCACTACCACTTGACTCCCAAAAGGAAATACTTTAAATTTATTCTTACACATAGTGAGGGTCCCACAAAGGTCTGAGGGTAAAGTCTGACAAGAGATGATACGCCAGGTGTGCTGGTCTCGCCACGTGCTTCTCAACCCAGACCGATAAAATATCGGGCTCTTCCAGAGTATAGATTTTTATCTAGATGGTAACAGTGAAAGGAAAAAAATAATCACAAAGGAGTATTTGATGCTTCTCCTTTAAAAAGAAAAACCAGAATCATTTGTAGTCACGGGGTGATTGCACTAGCTCAAGCCTCTTAATATCTGGACAATAATGAAACCAACTATGGACACTTTCTTTCACACACTTGCAAGTCTAAGGCTTTAACCAGGATGCTATATTCCTGTGTTCTCCAAACAACACATGACTTGAAGTTAGGGATGGTTTTTTTCTATTTTTTATGAGCGTGCAACTGTTATTCTGATGAAAAAAAAATAATAAGAACACAAGCCTTTCTCTTTTTATTTCTTTGCGATATTTCCCTGCCTCTATCCAGCAACAACAGAAAACATTAGCAGACTGCTCAGCAAGCTAGTGCCTCTTCTCTCCCCAGAGACCCTGGAGTTTAGTCTCTACCTGAAGACATTTCCCCAGGATGCCAGGCATGCTGCAAGTGGACCACTGGGACCCAGAAAGCAATCCAACCACCTCTAGAACCCACTCAACCTGTCAGTAGCTCCCCCAAAGCATCACATTTCTTCAGCACGAAACATTTCTTTCATTTGTGGATTACAAGGGCTCACCCTCTGGGAGGCCAGCTCCTAGGTTTTTGATTGTTGAGTCCTAAGAGAGGAGGCCCGCCCGTGCTGGGGGCCTATTTGACAGAAACTTGGACATTAATGTCTCCCTTGTTACTTGGAACCCTTCTCCTCTGCTCTTGCCAATAACCAGAGATCCGATGTGTTCCACTAAGAACACATTTCTGTCTCCATCTCTTTCAGGGTGCTTGCAAGGGAGTGTTGCAATGTACCATCCTGTATGAGCATTCCCATGGCAACAAGCTGTGAGAAGACAAACAAACAGGGTTCAGACTTCGCTGCAGGAATCAGGCAGATGGAAAAAAAAATCAGACTCTGAGAGCGAGAAACCTTTATTTAAATCTAAATATCTTCAAGAAGAAATCAGAAACTGGCTAAAAGCAGCATCAGAAGCTAGCTGCTTGTGCCACTTTATCTCACCAATGGACCTTCGTGGCACACCTGTCTGTAAACACAGCTCACAAAGTAGGGGAAGACAAGGCACTTGCAGAACAGAAAGGGAGCCATGAATAGGGCTTTGGGTAGTTGCTTGGTCTCAGCTCTGTAGAGATCGCCTACCTTTACTCCTTATTATGATCAGGAGAGAAAGGGGTTCACTGGTGTAAATGCAGAAGCATTTAATACGAAGAATACCAAGTACTAAGCGCAAGGACCTGGATTCAAGCCTCCATTCCCCACCTGCAGCGGGAACCTTCATGAGTGGTGAAGCAGGGCTGCAGGTCTCTCTCTCTCTCTCTCTCCCTCTCTCTCTCTCGCCCCATCCTCTCTCAATTTCTGTCTCTATCCAAAAATAAATAAATAAAAAGAAAAAAGAAAGTGAGAGAGGAAAGGAAGGAGTGAAGGAAAAAGGACTTAGTAGAAGCAGTGGAATCAGGTAGAAACAAATAGATCCTGGCGGCAAAAAAAAAAAAAAGACTTGTGGGAGCTGGGTGGCGGCTCACCTGGTTGAGTGCACATGTTACAATGTACAAGCACTCTGGTTTGAGCCCCTAGTCCCCACCTGCAGGGGGGGAAGCTTTATGAGTGATGAAACAGTCTTTCGAGTGTTTCTCTGTCTTTACTGTCTCTCTTGATTTCTGGCTGTCCCTATCCAATAAATTTAAAAAAAAAAAAAAGGATTTAAAATAAAGAGAATTGTGTAGAAATTCACAATTTAAAATCTCTCAGAATGTGGCCTTCTTTGAAGATGTGGTCGTTACAGATAGAGTTGAGATTAAAGGTCTCTATCCATGGTGACAGGTCTCTTTATAAAAAAGTGAAAATCTGGACACAGGCACACTGGGAGAACCACTTAGAAAGTCAGACACCTGCTGGCGCAGCAGCAAACCCAGGGATGTAACTATTTCCAGAAGACAGAGGGAGGGGTGATGGTGCTCCAGGTTAAGTGCACATGGTATGAAGCTCAGGGATAGTGGGGAAGGGGGCAGGGAGATTCACAAGTCATGTGTCAGTGCCACAGGTGCCTCTCTTTCTACTTCTCTCTGTCTCTACAGGAAGAGGAGCAGGAGGAGAGGGCGGAGGCGGCGCAGTGTTGGCTGCAGAAGAGCTGGAGTCCTGCAGGTACGGAGCCCCAGCAATAACCCTAGTGGCTAAGAAAGAAAGAGAAAAAAAAGAACAACTTGTAAAAAGTTAGATTACAAGCACAAGGACCGGCAGAAGGATCCCGGTTCGAACCCCGGCTCCCCACCTGCAGGGGAGTCGCTTCACAGGCGGTGAAGCAGGTCTGCAGGTGTCTATCTTTCTCTCCCCCTCTCTGTCTTCCCCTCCTCTC
The DNA here is from genome assembly GCF_950295315.1 of Erinaceus europaeus. Classification (NCBI taxonomy): domain Eukaryota; kingdom Metazoa; phylum Chordata; class Mammalia; order Eulipotyphla; family Erinaceidae; genus Erinaceus; species Erinaceus europaeus. The sequence continues at coordinate 6,743,111 of NC_080172.1, forward strand.
TCCATTTCTCTCTGTCCTATCCAACAACAATAATAATAACTACAACAATAAAACAACAAGGGCAACAAAAGGGAATAAATAAATAAAATAAATATTAAAAAAAAAGTTAGATTACTACGTAAGATTTAAATAACATTACATTGTGGCTATGAGAGCAATGCCACAAGACAGTGGATAATTAACCCACAGATTAATTATATATTAATAATATATAATTATATATTATATAAATTGTATATAATATATTTATATAATTATAATATATATTATAATTATGTATATATATTTTTATCAGAGCACTGCTCAGCACTGGCTTATGGTGGTGTGGGGAACTGAACCTGGGACTTTGGAGCCTCAAGCATGAGAGTGTCTTTGAAGAACCATTATGCTACCTACCCCTGCCCAACAGATTCATTTTAAGGAGGAAATTTCTATTGAAGTTCCTAGGGGAAGAAGTTCCTTCCACTTGGGGTGACAGCAGTGGCTTTATAGAGAAGTATTTGTTCAGTACAAGGCAGACTTTGGGGAGATGGAGAAAAGGAAGAGATGGAATATGAGAACTAAGTTCAGAGAGAGGAGCATGCAGTTGTCTGAGAAGGACCCCAGTCAGTCAGCATGTTGTCGAGGCAGGGCTGGCAGCATGCTTGACTCTTAGAAATCATTTCCCAGAAAGTCAAGGGAACAGGAGAGGGCAATGTCAGACTGTAGAAATAGATAAATCCTGTGTTGTTGGTTAAACAGTTCAATTATAACTAAAGTTGAAATGACACCCATATGTTTTCTTTTCTTTTTTGCTTCCAAGGTTATCGCTGGGGCTCAGTTCCTGCACTACTAATTCACTGCTCCCGGAGGCTATTTTTCTTTTTTTGTTGTCCTTGTTGTTCATTGTTGTTGTTATTACTGTTGTTATTATTGCTGTAATTGTTGTTGGATAGGACAGAGAGAAATGGAGAGAGAGGAGGGGAAGACGGAGATAGACACCTGCAGACCAGCTTCACCGCCTGTGAAGCGACTCCCCTGCAGGTGGGGAGCCGGGGGCTTGAACCAGGATCCTTACACAGGTCCTTGCTCTTTGTGCCATGTGCGCTTAACCCGGAGAGCTACCACTGGGCCCCCAAGATTGTTTTATTATTATTATCTTTTTAGAAGCCAAGGTAGAGGCAGGACGACCACCAGTAAAGCTGAGGTAGAGGTCGGACCACCAGCAGTAAACCTCTGTGAGGTGTGAGGGGCGGTGTGCTGACCCACACCCGGTGCCTCCTACCTTTTCACTAGCACTGGTGATCTCCCAACCGCTTTTGGCTGCCAGCTTCTGGAGAGCCTCCACGTTGCCATCACTTAGGGAGACCTAAAAAAACACACGTGGGAAAAGCTGCGAGTCCAGTGCACAGGTTTGTGACCTAGTCCCTTCTGCTGAGAAAATGCACAACTGTGGGAATCAAGGTGAAGGCATTGAGTTTAAAGCCAAGCAACAGGTAACGTATTATCAGACGAGATCGCATATGTTCAGGGTGGTATGGCCGCACACCAGGTAACTCTCATCTATCTAGGACTCTTAATTCAAAATTTAGATGAACAAACACGAAGACTGCCGGCTTTAGTGGATTCATGTATTTTAATTGGTGTCCTGAGTAAAGATAAGATTATCCTTTAGAATGGCATGGAATCGGGGCTGGGTGGTGGCGTACCTGGTTGAACGCACATGTTACAATGGGAAAAGACCTGGGTTCGAGCCCCCAGTTCCCACCTGAAGGGGGAAAGCTTCACAAATGGTGAAGCAGTGCTGCAAGTGTCTCTCTGTCTCTCACCCTCTCTATCCCTCCCTTTCCTCTTGATTTCTTACTGTCTCTATCCAATCAATAAATAAAGATAATAAAATTTTTTTTAAGAATGGCTTAGACTCAGAATAAATCAGCTTGAATTCCCATTTATCTTTTATGATCCAAAGTATTCTAATGTCCTGCTGTGGGAGTTATAAAATGCAAGCCGGTGGGTATACCACTCAGCACAAAATGCTCTAGGACACCAGAGCTCAATGCCACTGGGGACTTGAATGCACTTGGTAGCTGAGTGTCCTGAGTCTGTCATCTATCTGTGTGATCTAAACGAAGCAGTGAAGCACACGGTTGGGAACCTGTCACTGACTGCTTTGGGTCTTAAATTCATTTTGAAAAGACTGGCTGAGACAATTCCCTTCTCCCCTAAGCTTTATGAGACTACCTATATCAGTTAAACAAACAGGCCATGGCCGGTGCGCCGCTATGTTCCATCGCTGGGGAGCCAGAGACGACCCGAACTGCCCCTACGGCTCCAGACAGACTATGACCCACATAGTCAACGACTGCCACCTCTCCAGATTCAAAGGAGGTCTCGAAACTTTACATCAGGCTCAACCTGACGCTGTTGACTGGCTACAGAAGAAGGGCAAACGCTAGAAGAAGAAGAAGTTAAACAAAGGGATTGCCATTTGATCATCATCATTATTATTAGTGATTTAATGATTGACAATACTGTGGGATAAGAGGGGGTACAATTCCATATAATTCCCACCACCAGAGTTCCATGTCCCATCCCCTCCACTGGAAACTTCTCTATTCTTTATCCCTCTACAAGTATAGACCAAAGATCTTCCTTTGCTGAAAGTGAATAGACATGAGCCCTAGGTCAGGGCAATGGTGGTTTACAATTAACAGTATCTGTACACTTTTCCCATAATTGGAAGCTACTCTCTGCCCTGATCCAGCTTTCTAGTTTTATTCTCAACTCTGACACCATCTTCCCAGACAATACTTTTTTTTTTTTTGCCTCCAGGGTTATTGCTGGGCCTCAGTGCCTGCACCATGAATCCACTGCTCCTGGAGGCCATTTTTTTCCCCTTTTTGTTGCCCTTGTTGTCGTAGCCTTGTTGTGGTTATTATTGTTATTGTTGCTGTCGTTCGTTGTTGGATAGGACAGAGAGAAATGGAGAGAGGAGGGGAAGACAGAGAAAGATGGATACCTGCAGACCTGCTTCACCGCCTGTGATGCGACTCCCCTGCAGGTGGGGAGCCGGGGACTGGAACTGGGATCCTTCCACCTGTCCTTGCACTTTGTGCCATGTGCACTTATCCCACTGCACTACCGCCCAACCCCCCAGCCCACTGCATTACCGCCTGAAACCCCCGCCTCCCCCCCACAATACTTTTAGTCCACCTTCATGTTAGCCATGGGGCTCAGGCAAAAATTAGTAAAGTCATGAGTCCCTTAGAATAAACCTAAAACAGACTTCCTAGCTCCTTCCAGCATGAAAACCCCAAATCTCATCTGCTCTATTCTTACCTTTGGGTTCCTGATTATTAAACAATTTGTTCTACTTTGTACCTTAATGCTTTTTAGCCACCAAGTTGCAGATGCGACCATGACACCAACCTGACTTCCCTGGGCAGACGACCTCACCAGTGTGTCCTGGAACCCCAGCTCCCCAGAGCCCTGCCCCACTTGGCAAGGTTAGTAACAGAGGATTGCTGTTTCTGTCAAGACATGATCAATACAGAAGAGCTCTACCTCATCAAATAGTTACCTGGTTGTTTATGTTCCAGTGGACACGAAGTGGAACCTCTTTTTTGTGGGAAATAATGTATTTTCTGGAAGAGATTAAAATGACAAATAATAGGTTGTTTTTTCTTTCTAACATTTAGCATACAATAGTAACCATCACACTTCTCTGAACTGAAATCAGCAGTTTCAAAAGGCTGTTTTTCTTAGGGGAACGAATGACAGGGAAACATTGTACACAGCAGTAGCCTCCACAGTCAGAAAGCATGGGGCCTTCAGTTTGAGTGTTATGGAAATGGAGTCCCAGAGAGGGGTGCTTTTTTTATGTCCTTTGTCAGGGAAGGGAAGATTCAATAAAATCCTTATACCGCTTTCCCTTACCTGCCTAAACGAATTCTCTTGCGTGCCAGGGCTCCATAGTATCGTCTAAAATCATCCTTTAAGAAAAGAAAAGAAAAAATAAAAAAGGAAAACAATACAATTCTAATATTTTGGTACCATAGTCCTAAAGTTCCTCTCTCCAAGGTCAGTTGAGGAACTGAATTGAACCTCTCTCTCTCTCTCTCTCTCTCTCTCTTACTGTGCCCCAGTATGGTTCCGTAGCCCCCATGTCCACTTGGTCGATTCCAAATTATATTCCTCCATGAGGATCATTTCTGGAACCATCCGTTCCACCCCGGTTCCATGGCTGCCAGTTCTTAGCAACATCGCCCCGCCAGATATTCGTCAGGATGAGGCATCATCTAAGTTCATTTCCCACATCTACGCTCGACCGGACCTGCCAATCTACGCGGATATCTTCGCCCACCCTGTCCAACGCTTGACGTCTTGTCACCCAATCTGGTCCCCTATGCCTACACTGAACTTCTCTGTTCCAGACTATTGGAAACAGAGTTGGCAGTCAGCTGAGGTCAAGAACAAACACCTCATCACAGACCCCTGCGAGCGTCAACCCAGCTTTGACCTAGCACGTTATGACTGGGCCCTCCTCAATCGCTATCGAACAGGCCATGGCCGGTGCGCCGCTATGTTCCATCGCTGGGGAGCCAGAGACGACCCGAACTGCCCCTGCGGCTCCAGACAGACTATGACCCACATAGTCAACGACTGCCACCTCTCCAGATTCAAAGGAGGTCTCGAAACTTGACATCAGGCTCCACCTGGCGCTGTTGACTGGCTACGGAAGAAGGGCAAACGCTAGAAGAAGAATTGGAGCCCTCCTCAGTGCTGGTATATGGTAGTGCAGAGGATTGAACCTGGGACTTCAGAGCCTCAGGCAGAGGGTCTCTGCATGACCATTATGCTGTCTACCCTCACTCAGTCACTGAGCCTCTCTGTGAACTACCCTCATCACCTACAAAGGGCAGGTGCATGGATAATACTACAACTGTTCAGCTCTTTCTTTTTTCAATTTAATTTTATTTGATAGGACAGAGAGAAATGGAAAGGGGTGAGAGACAGAGAGACACCTGCAGCCCTGCTTCACTGCTTGTGAAGCTTCCCCCCTGCAGGTGGAGGCCAGTGGCTCGAACCCATGTCCTTGTGCGCTCAATCGGGTGCACCACTGCCCAGCCCCTATCAGTTTTATTTATTTGCTTGCTTTTACCAGAGCACTGCTCAGCTCTGGTTTATAGTGGGGGGTGGGGGACTGAACCTAGGACTTTGGAGCCTCGGGCATGAGAGGCTCTTTGCATAACTCTTACGTTGTCTATTCCCACTCAGCAGTTTTTTTTTTTTTTTTACAGGAGGTAATGATTACAATAATGATATATATATATCTTACGGTATTTTTTGTTTGCTTATCTTTTTTACTGATTATATAATTCTTGTAAATGAAGGTAACTTTGGTTGTTTTTTTTTTAAGTGTACAAGTTTTTTTAAATTTTTATTTATTCTCTTTTGTTGCCTTTGTTGTTTTTTTATTGTTGTAGTTACCATTGTTGTTGTTGTCATTGTTGTTGGATAAGACAGAGAGAAATGGAGACAGGAGGGGAAGACAGAGAGAGAGAGAGACACCTGCAGACCTGCTTCACCGCTTTTGTAGTGACTCCCTGGCAGGTGGGGAGCCAAGGGCTCGAACTGAGATATCCATACCAGTCCCTGCGCTTTGCGCCACATGCACTTAACCCGCTGTGCTACTGCCTGACTCCCAACGTTGGTTTTTTTTAACCTTTTTTTTTTTTAATGACATGTTTTTCCTTTGCTTTTTTCTTTAGATAGTGAGAGGGATAGAGACAGAGAGAAGGAGAGACATCTGCAGCACTGCTCCAGCAGTTATGGAATGACCTCTGCAGGTACAAATCAGTGGCTTGAACCCAGGTGTTCACTCATGTTGAGTGGACTCTACTGGGTGTTCCACCAGCCAGCCCCAAGGCAATGTTAGTTTAAACTTTATTTTAGGGGGCATTTTATTTTACTTTTTTTTTTTTGTTTTGCCTTCAGGGTTACTGCTGGGGCTTGGTGCCTGTTCAGCGCTACGAATCCATAGCCTTTTGTTGAGGGATCGAGACCCACCCTCCAGACCTCACCACTACTCAAGCACATGCTGCTGATGGTAGCCAATCTCTTTTAGGTTCCCTCTTCTCCTCCCTTCTCTTTCTATCCATCCCCCAAGACTGTCTGTAGTGTTTGGACCTGTCTTTCCCTTTTCCTAAAGTGGCCTTGTTGCCAATTTTCACCTTTAAGAAAAAAAAAAAAAAAACATTAAGGGTCGGGTGGTGGCACATCTGGTTGAGTACACATGTTACAATGTGCAAGGACCCAAGTTCGAGTCCCTGGCCTCCACCTGCAGGGGGAAAGCTTTGCAAGTGGTGAAGCAGGGCTGCAGGTGTCTCTCTGTCTCTCTCCCTATCTCCCCCTACCCTCTTGATTTCTGGCTGTCTCTATCCACTAAATAAAGAATTTTTTAAAAATTAAAAAGGATCATTATAGTAGAAACATACGTTTTGAAGAGGTGTCAAATTGTTCTCCTGGGGGTCAGCTGGTCGCACACCTAGTTAAGTGCACAAGACCCAAGTAAGGATCCATAAGGATGCAGGTTCAAGCCCTCGGCTCCCCACCTGCAGGGAGTCGCTTCACAGGCAGAGAAGCAGGTCTGCAAGGTGTCTCTCTTTCTCGCCCCCTCTTTATCTCCCCTTCCTCTCTCGATTTCTCTCTGTCCTATCCAATAAAATGGGAAAAAATGGCCACCAGAAGCAGTGGATTCCTAGTGCCAGCAGCGAGCCCCAGTGATGACCCTGGGGGGGGGGGGGCAGGAGCCAAAGTCATGGAGATTGTTGCTGACGCTCAGAAATCCTGGGTTGAGCTCTGCACTTACAGCTTCTCCCAGGATAACGTCCTGATGACGGAGCCACCTGTGCTTATAACTGACCTTTGACACGGGTTTGATTCTCGGAAATGTAACCAATTCTTGCTTGTCATCCACAGCACCGTAAATGAGGAAAGCACTGTTGATGTGGCGGCCTTGGTCCTTAGCCCACTCCTGGCAGTCAAAGGCCTCCACACGCACTCCCACTTCCACACTGCAGAAGGGAGATGGGGGCTGGTCAGAGAGAAGCAGAGTTCACCCAACCTCTTCTGCCCATGACCCCCAGACCTGCTCCTCCAAGCCAAGAAGAGAATGAGCATGCTGAGTTGTCCAAAATATCTAAGCAACTATTACAATCCATTCGTCAGACCAATCAGTATGCTCTACAAGGGCCCAGGAGCATTTCCATGTTATTTCTCACTTTCAGGCTGGAAAAAGACCAGTTGTGGATTTAAATACACTGAAAAACATGTATGCATATATTTTGGTAAACATAGGTGAGAGTACATAGAGCCAAAGTTTGTTTGTTTGTTTGTTTGTTTTCTCATATAAAATCATCATTCCATAGTCTAAGAAGAGTCAAACTCTAAAAGTAGACAGGAAATGTAGATCTTTTTTTAAATTTACATTTAAGAAATAATAAATCGGGCCAGCAGAACAGCTCACTTGGATAGTGGGCTGCCCTGTCACGTTCAGAACACCAGTTTGAGCCTGGGTTCTACAGTACTGAAGGAAAAATTTGCTGTTGTGGTCTGTCTGTCTGTCTCTCTTTCTTAAAAAAAAGTGCTGGGGGGCAGGGTGGTGGCACCCTTGGCAGAGCACACGCATTACAATGTGCAAAGATCTGGGTCCCCACCTGCAGGGGGAAAGCTTCATGAGTGGTGAAGCAGGACTGCAGGTATCTCTCTGCCTTTCTCCTGCTCTAACCCCTCACCCCTCTTGATGTCTCTGTTTCTATCTAGTAGTAAATAAATAAATAAATACAGTATTAAAAAGTCCTAACTTAAACCTTTTCACTGTAATAATCAATGTAATAATTCACTTATAGTAAGTATAACTGGGAAGAGATTTGGCTGTATGGTGATAAATGTTAGCTCTATTATAGAGTCTCTGGCAACTCTGGAAAGCAAAATGAAGAATTAATAATTATGACAGGTCAGACTTGAACTCTCCAGGTCAGCTGGGATTACATTATGAGGGGAAAGAAAAGCCCAATTTACTCAGCGTATGACTATGCAAGCAGAAGAAAGGGTTCAAGTGTACGTTTGTGAATTTGAAAAGGCAAGTCAAGTTAGAAATAATAAACAAAGGAGACGGGGCACTGGTACAGCCAGTTGAGAGCACTGCCATGCACAAGGACGTGAGTTCAAACCCCTGACTCCCACCTGCAAGGGGGAAGGAAGCTTCAAAAGTGATGAAGCAATGTTGCAAGCCTCTCTCTCTCTCTCTTTCCCTTTCCCCCTTCTCTCTCCCTCTCCTTCCCAATCTCCCCTCTCAGTTTCTTTGCCCTATCAAATATTTTTTAAAAAAGTAAAAAAAGAGATAAAAGGAATTTTAAAATGTAACAAAAATAGTTGGAAATTTATGTAACATGATCCCTATACTTCCTTGCAGCTAAAAGTGAAAACATAAAAGTACTGATGTGCATGTCCGAGAACCTCAGACACGATTTACCAGGTCTCAAATGTGTTGTTGACAATCGCACTGAAGACGAGACGATCCCCAACCGTAGAGGGCCCCCGGAACTTAAACATGTCCACCGACTTCAGAAAGGGGTGTGCCTGACAGAGGCGGCTGAAGAAACAAAGAGAAGAAAAGAGAAAGAAATGCAGTCTTCCTACGAAAACATTTTCATGAGCGGCTAGTTTGTCTGAAGAAGGCAACAGAGGACTCTCCAGTGCGCCTTCTGAAGAAATATCTCCATTCACTCAAGACTGAACTAAATAGCTCAGTCGTGCGTGTTGACAGTGGTTCTGGGCACCCTCCGTTAATATTCTGGTAAAGACTATGTCCCCAAGTCATGGAATTTTTACCAAGATGCTACTCGGGTTTACTCAGGAAGCAGTTGAACTGGAAGAGCTGGAACTTGGATACCTGGAGCTCCTGGTTCCAGCCCTGATGCGCCATGTACTGGAGTAGTGCTCTGGCTTCATGCTCATCCTTTCATGTGAAATTCTTTACCTCCTATAAAATAAGACTGCCTTCCTTCCTTGCTTCCTTCCTCCCTCCCTCCTCCCTCTTTCCCTTCCTTCCTTCCTTCCTCCCTCCCTCTTTCCCTTCCTTCCTTCCTTCCTTCCTCCCATCCTCCCTCCCCTTTCCTTTCCTCTCCTCCACTCTCCTTTCCTCTAATCTCCCCTTCTTTCTCTCCCTTCCTTCCTTTTCCTCTCCCTCTCTCCCTCCTTTCCTTCCTTCCTTCCTTCCTTCCTTCCTTCCTTCCTTCCTTCCTTTCTTTTTCTTCTTTCTCTCTCCCTCCCCTTCTGTCCCCCCACCATGCTAGTGCTTTTATTCTGGTTACAGTCCAGTTCTGTTTTTTGTTCCTTTCCTCTCCTCCCCCTCTCTCCAACCCCCAAGTTATTAGTTCCAATTTGAGGGTCATAGCCACCCCAACATCCCCTAACTACAATCACAAGCGGCTGTGACTCCCAGAATGGAGTGGTGCACGGTAAGGGAACTGCCAGCACGTGCATTTCACACTAGTGCCATAGCTTCCACATATCAAGACTTAACTGTTCTTTTCTCTGTGGAAAACTTAACCTGCACAAAATCTGGAAAGCTACAAGGTACACAATTTACAATTTTATTGTGTAGGAAATCTTGATATATTTACAAAGAGTATTTATAGTCTTCAAAAGTAACTTTTATAATTGTCTACATTTTCAATTCCTGCTGTAGTTATTCAGTTACTCTAAGAAATCATGCCACGCTAAGTGGTTGGATTGCCACAGCTGATCATGCTGTCTTTACGATAGAACAGGTTCAAATGCCTCATTGTCATTAAGAATGGCAGTCTTATTGAGAAACAAGCTCTCTTATTTGTGCATAAATCATAGAAGCGATAGCTACAGGTTTCTAACTATATTCATACTACAGACATATTAATAATAAAGTTCTTCTAATTTGGGGAAAAGTATACCTTAATAGTTTTCAGTAGTTAAGCAAATTGTCAGAAGGGCAGGCCCTGTTCACATGCATTTCAGAGTACAAAATGCTTCATAATTAAATACTTCCATTAAAAATCAAATGATCTTTTCTTGAAACTGAAAAGTACCTAAAAATAATTTTCCAGGTTCTTTCCTCATCCTCTTATTTTCCTTTGGCTGTAATGATTCTAATCAGCACCTTGAAAGGTCAGATCTGATTCTAAATTGCCTCTTTAAAAACCTGTAATTTGTGCAGTGTGTGTGTGTGTGTGTGTGTGTAGGGGGTCGGGGGCTGGTGCCTAAGTGATGAAGTAGTCTGGAAAGTATGGGGTCCTGAGATCTGTTACTGGCACCATAAATGCAAGAGTATTCTTCTGTTCCCTCTCTCTCTCTCTCTCTCTCTCTCTCTCTCTCTCCCTCCCTTCCTCCCTCCCTCCCCTCTCCCATTAAATATATAAATACTAGTTTTTTAAGTTTTGAACTTGATTGTTCAAGTATCGAGTCTATCTTTTAGTTTGCTACAGCACCTGTGTTGTCAATAACTGTCATTACACTGAGTTGCATTGATGTTAAAGATAAACATTTGTAATTTAGGATAAAGTATGTGGACTACCCTTTATTTTTCTTTTTGGACTAAGAACTAAAACATTAGTCTCCAAACAAAAGGATAGATCAACTTAGGATAAATTGGAAAATGGCTTATTGTTAGTTTTTTTATTGTGCATATATGAACTCCTTTACTTGTGTGAAGTTCATTGCTTCAAAAATCATATGGCTGGGGGGCCGGGCTGTAGCGCAGCAGGTTAAGCGCACATGGTGCAAAACCCAAGGTCTTCACGGGAGGTAAAGCAGGTGTTCAGGTGTCTGTCTTTCTCTTCCCCTCTCTGTCTTCCCCTCCTCTATCCATTTATCTCTGTCCTATCCAATAATGGCAGCAATGACAACAATAACAACAACAACAATAACAAGGACAACAAAATGGAAAAAAATGACCTCCAGGAGCAGTGGATTCGTGGTGCAGGCACCAAGCCCCAGCAATAACTCTGGAGGCAAAAAGGAAGGAAGGAAGGAAGGAAGGAAGGAAGGAAGGAAGGAAGGAAGGGAGGAAAGAAGGGAGAAAAACATATGGGTGTCATTTCAACTTTAGATATAATTGAACTGTTTAACCAACAACACAGGACTTAGCTATTTTTACACTCTGATATTACCCTCTCCTGTTCCTGTGACTAACAAAACAACTGAGTCTCTGATTCTTTTTTTATACATATTTTTAAAAGTAAATTTACTATTATTATTTTAACTTTAATTTGATATTGTTTACCAGAGCACTGCTCAGCTCTGGTTTCTGGTAGTGCAGGGCATTGAACCTGGGACTATGGAGTCTCAGGCATGAGAGTCTCTTTGCATAACCGTTATGCTACCTATCCCCTCCACCCCCGGCTCAAGTCTCAGATTCTTAAAAAAACAAAACAAAACTCCCTATTAGTTCCAACATTTGCACACCAAAGGTCAAATCTAAGAACCTTGCAGAAATATTCGCCACTGTCTCCATCCACGCCATAATCTGGCCGCCAAACGTATTTCCGTGATGGTTTGCGTGGGGTGGGAGGACGAGTTCAATGCTCTGCACTGAGGTGCTCTTTGTGGAGACTGTTCCTTCCTCTCCATCACCAATGGCATCTGAAAGGGGGGGGGTGAAGTTAACAGTGATGATGTTCTCTGCAGGACTGGGCCTTTGGCCTCACCTTCCTAATAGTATGCTAGGCTCATGCAGTTTTTAAGAAAACTTAGATTATTCTCCAAGACTTTAAACTCTTGAAGAAATGGGTTGTTGTTGTTAGTTAGTTTGTTTTTTTCTTTCCTACAGAATGACTGTCATCTGAATGATGGATGCCTAATGGTGAACTAAATAACAGATCAGAAAAGATCTCTTAGAGATTATATTCCAACCTATCTTGGAAGTTCACTAGAATGTTGATTAAGAGAATGGTTTTATTTCGTTATTATGTCACAGTCCACTTGATAGCACATTTCTGTTAACTTTTAAATTTATGATTGGATAGAGTCAGAGAAAATTTGAGACAGGAGGGAGAGGTAGAAAGGGAGAGAGACAGAAAGACACCTACTGCCTTGCTTCACCACTTGTGAAGCTTTCCTCCTGCAGGTGGGGGCTGGGGCTTGAACCCTGCTCCTTATGTGCTGTAATGCATGTGCTTAACCAGGTGTGCCACCTCCTGGTCCCTCTTAACTTTTTTATTGACAGCCCAGGAGGTTTCACAGTGACTAGGGCACTAGTCTTGCCAGCAGATGGTTCCAAGTTTGATCCCCAGTATTGCATATATCAGAGTTAAGCTCTGGTTCTCTCCTGCTCTCTCTCCTGTTAATAAACAAATCAGTAAGTCTTTAGGGCAATTTATTGAGCAGGGCATTATGACAGAGGTGTGCTTTATTATAATTCATTATTTGTATAGACTACATTAAGTTCACTACTAAAAGTTCAATTCTCCTTTTCACCCTAACAGTTCACTCCTTTTATCTGACTTATCTACTCCAGTTGCTCACTGGATCTTATGAGACACCTGCAGCCCTGCTTCACTGCTCCCTCCCTGCAGGTAGGGAGCGGGGGCTGGAACCCACGTCCTTATGCGTGGTAATGTGTGGCTTTAACAGGGTGCCACTGCACAGCAAACCCACCCCCCCTTTAAAAAATTTTAAAGAATCTCTTATTGCTCTCCAAAGGGGCTGCATCAAATTATATTCCCACTAACATTATACGAGGGTTCCCTTTCCTCTTGATTCTCTTTAGTACTTGTTTCTGGTCTTTTGAAGAATAGTCATTCTCCTGGGTATGAGGTGATAGCTTGATGTTTAGCCTTCATTTCCCTCATAATGAGAGGCGGAGCATCTTTTCATTGCCTGTGGGTCATTTGTCAGTTTTCTCTATTCAGAGCTGCACCCATTTCTTGTTGAATTTTATGAGTTCTTTCGCCTATCCAGGCTGTTGGGCATTGGTCAGCTACATGGCTTGCCGGTCATACGCAGGTGGACCCAAGTCCATCGTGTAGAACTTGGCTGTGATTTGGTTTCCCTTGTTATTTGGGACTTGTGTCTCCAAAAATCCCACATTCTAGGCTTCTTATTCTACTTTCTATGTCTCTTAGCCTCATAATTTTTCCAATTCTGTTCATCTGAATCCTAGGTAGCTTTTTTCTCCTCAGTCTTCCACTTCACTTCCTTTTTTAATATTTCGCTCAGTAATGGTTTTATATCTTACTCAGTCTACATTATATTTGTGCAGAAACTCTCTCTTTCTCACCAAGACTTCTAGGTCATCTTTTTGTACAATTGTTACTTATTGGATAGAGACAGCCAGAAAATAGCAAAGAAAGGAGAAGATAGAGACAGAGAGACACTTGCAGCACTGCTTCGCTGCTTGTGAAGCGTCCTCCTTGAAAGTGGGGTTTGGGGGCTTGAACCTGGGTCCTTGTGCGCTGTAACATGTGCACTCAACCAGGTGCCCCACCACCCAGACTCCCATTTTACATTCTTTATGAAGTAAAGTTCAGTATTTGTTGCCCTTGTGGACTTCATTCTATAGTCAGATATCTTGATTTTTTGTGCTTTATTTATCTTTGTCTTTTACGATTTTTTTTTTTTTAACTAGCAGCTAATAGTTACTGGATTTTTTTTTTTTTTGCCTCCAGGGTTGTTGCTGGGGCTCAGTGCCTGCACCATGAATCCACTGCTCCTGGAGGCCATTCTCCTCCCTCTTGTTGCCCTTGTTGTGGTTATTATCGTTATTGTTGATGCCATTCGTTGTTGGATAGGACAGAGAGAAATGGAGAGAGGAGAGGAAGACAGAGAGGGGGAGAGAAAGACAGACACCTGCAGACCTGCTTCACCGCCTGTGAAGCGACTCCCCTGGAGGTGGGGAGCCAGGGGCTGGAACCGGGATCCCTACGCCGGTCCTTGAGTTTTGCACCACTTGCGCTTAACCCGCTGCTGCCACCGCCCGAACCCCAGTTACTAGATTTTTATCTATTGGGATTCTTGAGGTCTAGGCTTGAAGTAATTTCTCCATAAAGAACCTGTGTTTGTGGCTGCCTGTCATCCTGGACTAAGTGCTACAACACAGTACCTCTTCACACTAAGTTTCACTTGGTCTGTTTTAGTCTAGTAGGTCAGGTGACTTCTGACAAGCAAATCTGCATAAAGAACGCATCTGGGTTAACAATATTTCTACAGTTTTCCCATATTTGGGAGCTACTCTCTTCCCGGATCCAGCTTCCTAGCCCTTTTTCCGACTCTGACAACATCTCCTCAGACAAGAACCTGGGTCCACCTGCATGTTAGCTGTCTGACTCAGGCAAAAACTAGTAAAGTCATGCCCCCCCCCCCCTCAGAATATACCTAAAATAGACCTACAAGCTTTTTCTAAAATGGAGAAATCTTCAGCTGCTATATTCTTGCCTTTAGGTTCCTGACTGGTTAACGATTTTTTTTCAGAAAAATTAAACTTACATTGAAAACAAAACATGTTAGGAATGAGAGAGAGGTAGAGAATAAAAGAAAGAGAAAGAAGGGGACCCACCCCACTTACAGGCTAGATAGTCACATGGTCTCTCTCCCTCTTTCTCTCCCTCTCTCTCCCTCTCCCTCTCTCTCCCTCTCTCTCCCTCTCCCTCTCTCTCAGACTCCAGTCTGTTACATCTGAAATTACAATCAGTGTAGAACCCTGTTATAGTTTTGTAGCAACTGTGTTTCTCTTCCTTTCCCTCTCTTCCCCTTTCTGTCTCAACCAAAAAAAAAAAAAATGAAATTCTTATAATGTAGTGCAAGGCATTATGAAAATATCAAATACAAGGCAACTTTCTTCTGAGGATTGACTTTAAAGAAAAGCCTACCACTGCTCCTGGCAGCCATTTGTTTTTCCATTTTATTGGAGAGGTCAGAGAGAAATTGAGAGAGGATGGAGGAGATAGAGGAGAGAGAAAGATAGACACCTGCAGACCTGCTTCACCGCTTGTGAAGCTTTTCCCCTGCAGGTGAGGAGTGGGGGCTCGAACCGGTATCCCTACACAGGTCTTTGCAAGTACTACATGTGATTAACCAGGTACACCACCGCCTGCCCCCCCCACTTCCTATGAAGAAATGAATGAGACTGGGACTTGAAGATGTAGGCCCTGGGGATGGCATATGTAGGGCACGTGGGCATGATCATCAGCCGTGATACGTCTGCAGAGACGGACCGAGTATAGGTGACTTTGGTGCGGAAGCAAGCTTACGTGCAGGTAATTGCCAAAGAGATCAGATAGGGGGCTCTCCCAGGTTCAGAGATTAACTTAGACCCACAGCTCTGTACACAAGTTAAGGACAGTAAACAAATGTCTTCCTTTCTACAGGCTTCCAGATCGTGGCACATTTACCCAGAGGTCAATTTCATTACTTGTACTTTGGAGGTTCATTAAGCATTGTGTCATCATTCTGCTTGGACAGCTCTGTACTCATTATTTATTTTCAGGTCAGGAAGTTTGACCTGAATTGAGGTTATTCTAACCCTAGTCTATTTTTGTTGTCTCCCTCCCCTCCATATTCTAAGCTTCTAAATATTGACCTAGGAATACAAGAGCTCACCCCCAATAGTCCTAATTTTATATAGTTGTGTCTCTCTTTCCCTTCCAAATTCATGACTTGTATTCAGCTTTCTTACCATGAGATGATCTGCATTTCAGCCATATAACATCTTGAAAAAAAAAAATCTTAATGAGGAGGGCTGGGCAGTAACACCTGGGGTCAAAGCACGGGGTTAAAGCACACAGTACCTGAGTTTGAGACCCCACCCTCCACCTGCAGAGAGGAATTCTCATGAATGGTGAAGCAGGTCTGCAGCTGTTTCTCTTTTTATCTCCCTCTATATCTCCCCCTACCCTCTCAATTTCTCTCTGTCCTATTATAAATATATATATATATCAGTACATTACATCTGATATTCTAATCAGCTGTATAAACCTGACTTATATATATAAAAACAGTTGTATAACAAAGATGATCCAGCTGTCTTCTTTTAGAACACATTGCCCTTCAAAACAAATGATCTCAGACGCACAGGGCAACAAGTGGTTACATCACACACTTTGGCAACTTGAAGTTCAAGGGTTTGGCTGTGACATTCTTAAAAGCTATTGATTCTAAGTAATACCTTTCCTTTGACACATAGATACTAGCAGAATTTCTAAATAGAACATAAAATCTTTGAAATTGCATTAACTATCGGTCCAAATGAATATAAAATATTTTTTGGTGCAGATAAGATAAAGGAAGAGACTTAAAAATCTTCTGTTTTTTTTTTTAATTGAAGTGCATATACAGATTCTGCCTTGCCTCACTTCCTAACTAAAAGTGATGATGACTGCAGTAACTTACCTCTGCATTTGTAGATTGTAGCGTGTGAGAGTGTCATTTTTGAAATTTTTTGTTTGCTTATTTTTATTCGTTAGAATACAGAGAAACTGAGGGGATGAGCAGAGAGGGAGAGAGAGAGAAACACTTGTAACACAGCTTTGCCACTAGTAAAGCTTTCCCCCTACAGGTGGGGATGGAGGCTTGAACCCTGGTCCTGGTGCATTGTAACATGGTCACTTAACCAGATGTGCCACCACCCCGCCCTGAGAATGTCTTTAGTACAGAGAGTACTGTTGATGCTACAGAGCTGGGTTCAACAAATTGCTACCAGTTTTGTATGTGAGTCTGTCTTATACAGCACAGGAGAAGCCAATATAGTCAATCAAGTTCACCTAGTTCTCATTACCAGGTGAGAGGTGTCAGGTGCGTGTGAAAGAGGTTCAAACGCCACACCTAGCAATGATTCCCAAAAGACCGATGCAGGGGAGAAAGCCCTCAGTAGCGGAATTCATTGTACATATCTCCCTAGACAAAGGAATAACAATTTTTCTAGTGTTTCACTCACAAATTAGACACTATTTTTCTTTCTTGTAGAATTGACCTCTCCCTCAATAATGATTGTTCTCAGTCAACCTTGATCAACCTGTAATCATGATTAGGTATTTCCAACTCTGGTAAAAAAACAAAACAGTGTGTTGATCCTTGACCTCCCTCTGGCTCTAAGCTGTTTCTTTCATCCTTCACAGTCAAGCTCCCTGAAAGGACAGTCTCGCCTACGGTTTTCAGTCCTTCCTCTGAATGGGATCTCTCAAATAAGCACTGCTCTAAGCAATTCCATCTATCTAATTTCATTTAGTCCTCATAAAAACCTGCTAGCTAAATGTCTTGATAATTCCCATTTACAATTCTTTTGTTTGTTTGTTTATAACCTTGCTTCAGTGAGCAGAGAAAAACAGAATATTGTTAGTGCCTTGAGTATGGGCAACAAGTAGGGTGGGGAAGAAAGTATAAAGGTTATGCAAAAAGATTTTCCTGTGGTGCTGGTAGATAGCATAAAGGTTATACAAAGAGAGTCTCTTGCCCGAGGCTCCAAAGTCCCAGGTTCAATCTCCACATACCATAAACTAGAGCTGAGCAGTGCTCCGGTTAAAAAAAAAAAAAAGTTTTCATATCCAGGGCTCCAAAGTCCCAAGTTCAATCTCTCACACAACAATATGTCAGAGTTGAGTAGTACTCTGGCTAAAATTAAATATAAATAAAACAAATTAATGGCAACAAGTAGTGAGTTAAGGAAATAAAATAAAAGAAACTTCTTGCTGGCTAAGAACCAATGACTGAGGAAATAGACCAATGTCAAGCAATCCAGCCTTAGGAGCTGGTTATCTTGGCTGTGGTGCCTGAGGACTGAGTGGACGGACAGAAACACTCCTATTCTTCAGGAGCTGCAAACAGAGAGACCTGAGGAGAGCAGGTCTCACGGTTAATGGTTCTAGTTCAGGAAAACATCATGAGTACATTGAGTTCTGTCAAATGCCAGTACTGCTGTAGGACACTTCCCACTAGTTTGAATAACACGTTGAGATCCAAGCAGTGCCTTCATTTATCCCAAAAGCAGAGGCTTCAAAACAGTCCCCTATCTCTCCTTCCTTGGCTCTCATCAAGTGCAGAAGCAAGGTCAAGTTTAGATTTCTTAGCATGGCTTACTAGGACCTCCGTGATGGGGTCTCTAATGTCTACGCCTGTCTTGTGGTCTGTCTACTTCACTGCATCAGCAAAATGCATTCAGAGTAAATTTTGGTAAGGAGGCCTTCTCTATGAAAGAGGACTCACTTTTCTCAGCCAGGTGATTTAATGGTGAAGTCTTTATTGCCTTAAAAATTACTTGGGATTTAAAAAAAAAGAATCTGTGGGGTATATATTCCATAGAATACTACTCTGCAATAAAAAGCAAAAAAAAAAGGTGTTACTGTGTCCTTTGAGACAAAGTGGTTGGAGCTGGAGGTGGATATATTTAGTGAAAAAAGTAAAAAGGTAAAAGACAACTGTTAGGTTTATTTTTTCTTCTCAAACACTTGGAATCTAGAAAATTGAAGCCCATGAACTTGCAAAAAACAAGTACAAAATACAAGGGGAGAAATATCAACATTGAGTGAGAAGTCTTTGAAATACTTAACTTTTTTTTTTTTTTTTTGCCTCCAGGGTTATTGCTGGAGCTCGGTGACTACACCACAAATCCACTGCTCCTAGAGGCCATTTTTTTCACATTTTTTTTTAATAGGACAGAGAGAAATTGAGAGAGGAGGGGGAGATAGAGGAGAGAGAAAGAGACACCCGCAGACCTGCTTTCTGCTTATGAAGCTACCACCCCTCCCCACCCCACACAGGTGGGGAGCAGGGGGCTCAAAACAGGATCCTTGAGCAGGTCCTTATGCTTAGCTTCGTACTATGTGTGCTTAACCAGGTGCGCCAATCTCCAGGCCTCCTGAAATACTCTTTTCCAATCAAAGGTCTGCAGTGGGGTTGCCCCAGATCACACTGAGGTGACATGGCATGAGAAGTATTAGGACTAGATTCCTTCAGGTCACTCCTCCTCCACTTTGCCCTCCACCTCAGGCCATCTCCCCTGGGGCTGTAAGAGATGAGGCCAGACACAAAGGAAACGCAAGAGAGGGGCCAGGTGGAATACTGAGGGAGTCACTCCACTCCGGGAGAACTAAGAAACTATATAAGCACAGCATTCTCGCACTGAGAGCCAGGAAGCAGGTGTAGACTCATCTTGCTTCCACTCCTATCCCTGTGGCCTTTGTTAAGCTCCTTTGCTGCTGGGAGTCTGTTTCCTCCCCTGTCAGGACTAGAGGCAGACCTGTGAAATTGTGGATATGAAAGTGCTCAGAAAAACCTCAAAGCACCAGCTCAGTATATGGCATTGTCATTCTCAAAGTCATTGACCATTATCGGGTGTCCGCCTGCTAGTAAGCAAGGCCAGGTGTTAGTCGTTTTTCTTTTTCATCTCCTCCGCTGGAGACCCTCTGAATTAAAGCGGTCCCAGTATCAAGCAGTGATATTTTGAAGCATCAGGGAGTTTACTGGGAGAACAACAACAATAACAACAACAACAAATCTAGTATTAGGACCAAATAGTAATAATAAGGTGACAAGAAGGGTGCCCTTTCAGTAGGATTCTTTCACTTGTCACAGGCATACAGTTAAAGTTCCTGTAAGTAGATTGACTGACCATCAGATTTGCTCCTTTCCTTCATCAAGTTTTTAAAAGTCTCTTCATGTTGCAATCTAATTTTCCTTCTCTCAGAAGCCAGGCTATGTTCCACACGATCTTGTTCAGTCAGAAGACTGACTGGTTTTAAATGAATCTGGAATCAGAAAAGCATTAACCTTTCATTGCTTGGTTAAATGATAAAGGCACCACAGAAACTTTGCAGAGACAAGTGATAGGATCAATTGTTTTTCTAACTCAAAATAAATAGAGCGTTTCACGGTGTTTTCACACACGGTGTTTTTAACCACAGTTTTCTTATGAGATTTTTCAACTAAAAAAAGAGGCGAAATCATATATCCCTCCAGTAATTGTACTGTACTTCAAAAACTTTCCCCCGAATATTATTTCCCCTACATTTTTCAACACAACTACAAAATAAGAAATTTGAAAATAAAGGAATGAATGAAGCAAGGGTTTTTTGTTTGTTTGTTTGCTAATTTAAAGTTTATTTAAACAATAGTATTTTCGACATCTTTTTGCTGTTGTTGTTATTAGTAGTGGGTAACAAGATCATAAGATTTCAGGGAATACTTCTGTAGCTCAGCCACCACCACCACCACAAGTTCTTTTTTTTTTCTTTCTGTTTTAACTTTTACAACTATACAGGAAAAAAAAAGGTAAAATAGTGAGTACCCACTGACTCACCACCTTCAGCTATTATCAACTTTATGTTATTTTTTGCTTCTATCCTTGCTTCCTCCCCCCGCCCCCCACTCCCACCCACTTCCCAGTTCCTCCACACCCTTGCTGGACTAGTCAGACATTTCCCATTTAGCATGTCACTTAAGCCTAGAACTGTGAGAATAATCAAGCTATGATTACAAGCGTGTTTTAGGTTCATTGTCCAGAACTCCTTGTTTCTGAATTTTATTCAGACCCACTTAAGACATTTTCTTTCCTTCCTTTCTTTCTTTCTTTCTTTCTTTCTTTCTTTCTTTCTTTCTGTCTGTCTGTCTGTCTGTCTGTCTGTCTTTCTTTCTTCCTTTTTTGAAACAAGGGATTTTGATGACACTGAATTCTGATCAAGAAACTTTTTTCCACAGTCGGGGGCTTTGGCTTAGTGGACAGTCAAGATTTGCATGTTCCAAAGAGATATTACCAGTTTGGAAATTTTATCCTTTGGCAAGAACATTTTCTAATAAGCAAACTGGAAGAATCAATATGTCAGAATAAGCTCTAGCTGACCTCCAGCAACCTGACAACATGGCAGACCATGGGCTCAAGGTCCTCACAGCTGCCCATCCATCCGCTGGCTGGTGTGTGCTACGGAGGGACACTGTGTAGCTGGACTGGGGTAGCTCCTGCTTATTTCCATGACACATAAAGCTGGTCCTAACCATTGGCCAAAATAGGATGAAATACCTCCATGTTTGTAACATGCAGGTTAAAGTCCAAAGTTCCTTTGGACTGCCTTGTCTAATTGGTTTAGAAATTTAGGACTATTTCCTTGCACTGGTTTAACCACTTACACAACTTTGTGACCAGTGGGGGTATAAAAGACTACCTGGGGGGTCAGGCGGTAGCGCAGCGGGTTAAGCGCAGGTGACGCAAAGCACAGGACTGGCATAAGGATCCCGGTTTAAGCCCCTGGCTCCCCATCTGCAGGGGAGTCGCTTCACAGGCGGTGAAGCAGGTCTGCAGGTGTCTTTCTTTCTCTCCCCCTCTCTGTCTTCCCCTCCTCTCTCCATTTCTCTCTGTTCTGTTCAACAATGACGACATCAACAACAACAACAATAATAACTACAGCAATGAAACAAGGGCAACAAAAGGGAAAAAATAAGTAAATATTTATTTAAAAAGACTACCTAGGGGGCCAGGTGGTGGTACACCTGGTTAAATGCACACATTACAGTGCATAAAGACCCAGGTTCAAGCCCCGGGTCCCCACCCGCAGGGGAAACCTTTGAGTAGTGAAGCACTCTCCATTCACCTTCCCTACTCAATTTCTCTCTGTCTCTATCCTATAATAAATAAATAAAAATTAAAAGAAAAGACCATCTGGCAAATATGTGTGTCTTAACTTCCTAGTCCTCAACTGAAGTACATTTCTCCTGACAGTAAAGGACTCTGAAGATTATGCAGGAGGTCTGAAGTTGGAGGAGCTCAGGAGAGACATCAGGGTTTTGCATGCAGGAGGTTCCAGATTCCTAGACACAGCCTATGTCAGAGCTGAGAAGTGCTCCCATCTCTCTCTCTCATCAAAGAAAACGAAGAAATCTTGCAAAGAAGAGTCAGTTTAAAAAGAAGTTACGGAGTTGGGCGGTAGCGCAGCAGGTTAAGTGCAGGTGGTGCAAAGCCTGGTGTAAGGACCCCGGTTGGAGCCTCCAGCTCCCCACCTGCAGGAGAGTTGCTTCACAGGTGGTGAAGCAGGTCTGCAGGTGTCTGTCTCTCTCTCCCCACCTCTGTCTTCCCCTCCCCTCTCCATTTCTCTCTGTCCTGTACAATAACAACAACAATAATAACTACAACAATGAAAAACAAGGGCAACAAAAGGGAAAATAAATAAATATATATAAAAAAAGAAGCTAGAGGCAGCGGCAAATAAGTACTCCTTGTCACTTGAAAGTGGAGCTCAGAGGGGGCTGGGCGGTGGCACACCAGGTTAAGCACATAGTACTAAGGACAAGGACCCAGGTTCAAGCCCCCTCCTGCTTCCCGTCTTCAGGGCGGGATGGGGGGGTCGCTTCCCAAGCAGTGAAGCAGATCTGCAGGTGTCTATCTCTCTGTGTCCCTCTCTATCTCCTTCTCCCTTCTCAGTTTCTCTCTGTCCTATCAAATGCAATAGGGGGAGGGGATGGCTGCAGGGAGTGGTAGATTCGTAGGGCCTGGCACTGAGCCCCAATGACTAAAGGAAAAAAAAAATGGAGCTCACTGTGTCAACCCCTAGAATGATCTTTGGAGTTAAAGATTTAATTGAAACTGGATTGTTACATATAAAAATGTTTAGAGACATATTATCACTTCCCTTCACCTGAGTTTTAGAGGAGTATCTTTATCTTGTAACTGAACTTGTCTTTTCCCACAAGCCAAAATGTTTTCTTTCTCCTGTACCCTGTCCCTAAAAAGGACAGCCTAGAAGTCAGAATAGTAAATCTCAACACGGAGATCTGAGGCCATGGCCAGACAGCCTGCTGGGGCCACGTCAGGCCTATGTATTTCTTTTCAGGATGTTTTTACCCCCTTTGTGCCCTGAAGCTTATTTTTAAACTACAGTAACTCAGCAACTTTGACTCTTTTCTTTTGGGTATTAAAAAAAAAAAAAAAGATTGGTGTATAGCATCCAACTGCTTGCTGAATTGCTGATGCTTTTAAAAGATGTTATTTCAGCCTAATGTTGAGTTACATAAAAACGAGAAGTGACAAAATAAACTAGTAAGCAATGCTTTTTGGGAAGATACGGCCTTCAAATAATTTAAACCATGTTTTTGGGGCTAGGTGATGGCACACCTGGTTAAGTGCACACATTACAGGGAGCAAGGACCCAGGTTCAAGTCCCTGTTCCCCACCTGCGGGGGTTGGGGGGGAAGCTTCACGAGTGGTGAAGCAGGGCTGTGGGTGTCTCTCTGTCTCTTTCCCTCCATCTCCACCTCCCTTCTTAATTTCTCTCTGTCTCTATCCAATAATATATAAATAAATAAGTAAAAAGATTTTAAAACAAAAAAAATAAGTAAATTCTTTAAAAATAAAGGTTTTGTCCCCCTTCTTTTCACCACCTGGATGCAAGAGCTCTTTTCTAAGATTTTCGCTACTGTGTTATTGCCACAGAATGGTAACTGTCCTGACAAATTTTAGTGAATCACAAGTCTTGAAACTGTAGCTCACCGTTTCTTGAAACTGTATCTCACAGAACAAAAATGTGCCTTTACCCGAGTCGTTCCAATGCAGCTGCTAATATGAGTCTGCATTTCATTCTAGGTCCAGCTTTACACAGAAACCTTACCCTTTCATTTCCGACTGGTTTAGCTATAAATGTCGAGAAGGCCACACTAACAAGTTTCTCAGTGCCGGCGAACGTATCCTGAACTATGACCTTGACGCTGATCTACAATGAAAAGAAAAATAAATAAACATTGGGCCATCCAGGTAACAGATGAGTTTGCAACATTCAACTTTCAGTTCTGCACTTTGACATTTCATTGGCCTTTCGCTTGTCTTTTTTTTTTTTAATTAAACCCAGTCTTTTAACAAATATTTATTTGTTTAGTAGAGACAGAGACAAATTGAGAGAGGTGGGAGAGAGAAACAGAGAAACCTACATACAGCATTGCTTCACTACTTTTGAAGCTTTCCCAGTGAGGTAGGGGTCAGGGGTTGGATCCAGGGTCCTGGAACACGGTAACATGTGCTCTCAATTAGGTGCGTCCCCTGGCTCCCTCCAGGGCTTTATTTTTAAACAACACTATCCTTTCAACAAATAGCCGTGGCATTGGAAAAATAACCTTTTTTTCTGGATATAGAATAAAATATATTTACCATGGAAAAGGTGTTAAATTTTAAAAGGGGTCAAATGACAACTATAAATCTGACTGATGGGCCAGAGTAAATATTATCAGAATCCTACCACTCTGGCTAATAATTACTAAACTTTGGGGGTATTTCTCTTTCTTATATATGTACGTGTATACATATATATTTCTATCAATAGCTTAATTTATTACATATTAATTGTATGTAGATACACCTACATCTTAAGTCAAATACCACTGATTACTTTCTTATGGCATTGCTAGGAAACAAATCTCAACAGAAGATTTTTGTGTCTGGAGATGAAAAAGTCTCTGCTGGCCAATCTATTGTAGTAATTGCAATACGGGAGTCAGAAACTAATTTAACCTTCTGCTAATTTAACCTGTATAGAGACTTCAGACACCTTTATAAATGTTAGATTCACAACAAGAATAAAGACCGGTGTAGACAAAAGAAAAATCTTTCAGAAGAGCCTTCTGTTTGTTTGTTTGTTTGTTTGTTTGTTGCCTCCAAGGTTATTGCTGGGGGCTCAAACCGGGATCCTTACGCTCTTCATGCCATGTGCACTTAACCCACTGTGCTACCACCCAGCCCTCCTGTATATTGTTTTATTAGGCAAATAATGATTTCCAAGACAGCTGTTGTCACATCCTCCAGGACAGGCATCTGCCCACCAGATGCACCAGCAGCCTTGAGCCTGCTCCATCACTGTGCACTGGGTCTCCAATGTCAACACAACCCTCTTGGCCCTCATCTCTAGTCTCTCTGTGTCTTTGACAGTGTTAGACAATAGTCCATGCCTAGTCCAAATTTCATCCTGTGTCTTTTCCTTCTTACTGAAAACTAGTCACTCACCCTTTCGAAAAATAATTACCAAGTTAGTTTCTAAAGAAGATTAAGGAGATGGAGAACAAGTAGAGTTGGAGTAATGGTATAGTCAGATTCATGAAAGAATAAAGTGCTTCTTTTTTTCATGTTTGTTCTATTTAAGAAAAATAGTACATCATACTATTTTTTATAATAGTATATCAACTTTAACTTTAGAAGGAGGGTTAATTTTAAAGCACAGGTCCCTTATCATTTGTCTCTGAGCCTTACTACAGATTCAGAGATGTTCTATGATTCAGAATCTTGTGGTGACTTCAGACACCCTCCTATAAACAATAGTGATGTGTACCAGCAGACAGGAATTTCGAAGGGGAGTCTCTTACCTCCATGCTTGTGCTGAATGCTCTAGTTACTTTGGCTTTGATGCTTATAACTTGTCCAACTCTGAAATAATAATAATAATAAAATATCTTAGTAATTCTAGCAAATTGCATCTCAGACTTAAAGCTTTACTTTAAATGCACGTAGAAAGCTTCACCTTGTCATCCTGGTAATGTTCATGCATGCAAAACTGAAGTCAACGAGAGCAGAAAAGACAGGGCTCATTGGTAAGCGCACTGTGTTGGCTGACAACCTCTGCTCAGCAGAAAAGGCCTTTTGCAAGCTGGCATGCAAAATGGCATCCAGTTCAGATACGTTGACTGATGGCAGCTTTCTCCATAAGGGAGGTCAGAATGAACACACAAGAAAACCTACGCAGATGACACTTATTTTTAAATGTTTGGATGAAAATAAATGGACAGGCATACAAGCAGGCAGGCAAGCAGGCAAAGTTTCTAACACAGACAGATGTTTACTGAGTGACTCTAGTCCTGGCGTTAACCTCAGACCTCAGGATCTGGTGATGAGCAAGACAAGGCTACCGTCTTCCAGGAGGGCAGTCTTCCCTTGGGACACCAGCTTGGAAGCTGATGAGACGCTACATCATGCAGCTTTTTAAAAAGAAGAAAAGATCAAGCGTTACAAAGGTGCCCAGAAACAGTGGCTGCCTCATAAGATCCAAGAAAAATCTCAGAGGAGATGACAATTGAGATGAGATTTTCAAAGATTAGGATGGTTTTTCTCCAGGTGTGCAGCAGCTGAGAAATTTCATCTCCCCTTTCACTTCTCAGATACTTGAATCAACTTTATGGCCCTACGTGCCACTCTGGGTCTCTCCAGAACTGCTTCCTCCTGGCTAGATGCAAGGTCTCATTGCCTTTAACTCCACCAGCCAACCTCTGTCCTCAGTGCACTTACTTACTCTTCCTTTGGCTTCCAAGACAGTTTTCTCTTCTGGTCCCTTCACCAATTTATTCATCTGTGTATAGACTTGTGATTTGTCTTTGTTTGTTTTGTGAACTTTGGTGTGCTTTCTAAAGTAGGGAGGGATATGCTAGAGGACTCGGTTCTCCATCAAATCAAACTCCTAACTCTGAATTGCCAAATAAAGAGAGAAATGGCTTTAAAGGCTTTATTTAGGCTCCGTCCCCATTTTAGGGAGCTACTCTCTTCCCTAGTCCAGTTTCTGGTCCTTTTTCCAGCCATGACATCATGTCCCCAGACAATAACTTGGATCCACCTGCATATCAGATTTCAGGCTCAGGGGAAAAAAGAAAAAGAAAAACTAGTATAGCCACAGACCCTTTGGAATATAACTAAAATATGCCTATTAGCTATCTATAAAATGGAGGACACCCCCCAACTCTTCATCTGCACTATTCCAGCCTTTAGGTCCATGACTGGTCAACAATTTGTTTGGCTTTGTATGTTAATTCTCTTTTCAGCCACCAGGTTCCAAATGCCAGCATGATGCCAACCAGACTTCCCTGTACAGACAACTCCACCAATGTGTCCTGGAGCTCCGCTTCCCCAGAGCCCTTCCCCACTAGGGAAAGAGAGAGGCAGGCTGGGAGTATGGATCGACCTGTCAATGCCCATGTTCAGTGTAGAAGCAATGACAGAAGCCAGACCTTCCACCTTCTGCAACCCACAATGACCCTGGGTCCATACTCCCAGAGGGATAGAGAATAGGAAAGCTATCAGGGGAGGGGGTGGGATATGGAGTTCTGGTGGTGGGAATTATGTGGAGTTGTACCCCTCTTATCCTATTGTTTAGTCAATATTTCCTTTTTATAAATAAAAAAATAAAAATAAATAAATAATTATTTTATTATTATTTTTTTAAAAAAGGCGTTCAGGTGGAGGAGGACCTAGGATGGGGGTGAGAATGTCTTTGCAGAAAACAGAGAAATTTTACACATTGACAACAACTGTGTCTATTGGAAGTCATTAATCCCCCCAATAAAAAAAACATCCAAACTAAATTGAACTAACCTTATCACATAGCCTCATGCTCCGTCTACTGCCAGGGCATCATCTCTCTGTAGACCAGATTATTCTTATTCTACCAATACCCCGCCCTGCCCCCCTTTTTTTCCATTTCTGTGCTAAGGCTTTTGCATGCACTTCATCTTGTGAGGTCCTTTACCTATTTACTGGGGGAAACCTACTTCATTTTAGATCCATATCACCACACCATATGCTACCTCTACCATGAAAGTGTTAGTTTTCTCATCAAAACACACCTTTCTTTCACCACTCCCATCATCAAAGGTCTGTGTCCCCATCCCCACCCCCATAGTTAACCACTAGAATTTCCCCACAGTCTTGAAAAGAGGTTGTTTTTTTTTTTGTGTCTGTATATTCCATTGTCTATCTTCTGCATATGAGTGAAACCATTCTTGTAGCTGTCTTTCACCTTCTTACTTGCTTCAAAAACACCTTAAAATTTCTGTTCATTGGGAGTCGGATAGTAGCACAGCAGGTTAAGTGCACATAGTGCGAAGCGTAAGGACCCGAGTAAGGATCCCAGTTCGAGCCCCCGGCTCCCCACCTGCAGGGGAGTCACTTCACAGGCGGTGAAGCAGGTCTGCAGGTGTCCTTCTCTCCCCTCTCTGTCTTCCCCCTCTCTGTCTTCCCCTCTCTGTCTTCCCCTCCTCTCCATTTCTCTCTGTACTATCCAACAACGACAACATCAATAACTACAACAATAAAAAAATAAGTGCAACAAAAAAATGAATAAATAAATAAATATTTTTTAAAATTTCTGTTCATTGTATTGCGCCAAATTAAAAGACTCTATGTGAGGGGGAGGGTTCAGGTCCCGGAACAGGATGGCAGAGGACCTAGTGGGGGTTTATTGTTATGTGGAAAACTAGGAAATGTTATGCATGTACAAACTATTTTACTGTTGACTGTAAACCATTAATCCCCTAAGAAAGAAATTTTTTAAAAAAAATTCTCCTTGTAACAAGTTTATACCTCCCCCTTGCCATGCATTCTACCATGCTTTCTATTCTGATTTCAGGAATCTGACTTCCATCAGGCTGAGTGGCCACGCATCCCAAAACTGCACCATGATTATTCCTCCAACCTGTGGAGCCTGAAGTAGTACTTTGAATATCAGCAATATAATATTTGTGAATTGAAAAGATATAAAAATGGCTTATTATTAAGTTAAATGGCCACC
Source organism: Erinaceus europaeus (assembly GCF_950295315.1). Lineage (NCBI taxonomy): Eukaryota > Metazoa > Chordata > Mammalia > Eulipotyphla > Erinaceidae > Erinaceus > Erinaceus europaeus. The sequence continues at coordinate 6,771,637 of NC_080172.1, forward strand.
ACACCTGGTTGAATTCATACATTACAGTGTGCAGGGACCCAGGTTCAAGCCCCCAGTCCCCACCTACCGGGGAAAACTTCATGAGCAGTGAAATGGTACTGTAGGTCTTATTCCCCTCCTCACTCTCTCTCTCTTGGAAATTTTTGCTTTATTTTAATGAGAGTGGTTCAGAGAAAAAGACCAGATCACTGCTCAGCTTTGAGTTATGATGTTGCTGGAGATTGAATCTACCTAGGAGTCTCAGGCATGAAAATCTTTTACATAAGCAGTATGCTGCTTCCCCACTCCTCTCTACCTCCCTTTTCCTCTCAGTTTCTCTCTATCTCTGTCCAAACTAACTAAATAAATATGAAAAAGAAACTAAAATAAAGGCCACTAAACATATTATTTACATTTAAATTTTTATTTTAAATGTATTTATTTATTTGATAGAACAGAGAGAAAATTAGAGGGAAGGGGAGAGAGAGAGGGGAAGAGAGAGAGAAAGAGAGAGAGAGAGGTGCAGAAGACACCTGCAGCACTGCTTCACCACTTATGAAGCTTCCCCCCTGGAGGTGGGGACCAGAGGCTTGAACCAGGATCTTTATGCATTGGAATGTGTGTGCTTAATCAGGTGCACCACTGCCCAGGCTCCTTGTTCATATGTTTTTCTATTGGTGCCTGTCCTGCACTACTGTCCTTTCTTCTGCTTTCTGTCCTATTTTAAATTTTATAATACAAATACAAAATGCACCTGTGTAATTATGAAAGGAATGACAAAGATCTGAAGATCTAAAATTAAGGTAGATAAAAGTATAGAATGTTTAAATTCTTTTTTTTTTTTTTTTTTACCAGAGCACTGCTCAGCTCTGGCTTATGGTGGTGTGGGGGATTGAACCTGGGACTTGCGAGCTTCAGGCATGAAAGTCTCTTTACATAACCATTATGCTATACCCCCACCCTGTTTAAATTCATTTTAAAGAATATTACTGTATAAAACATTTGCTTGTGTTTAAAAAATAGTAAGTAAGCCATAAAACTGAGAAATGTTACACATGTATAAACTATTGTATTTTACTGTTGACTATAAACCATTAATCTCCCCCAATGAAGGAAAATATATATAATATGGTTTTTTTGTTTTGTTTTGTTTTGTTTTGTTTTGCCTCCATGATTATCACTGGGGCTTGTGCCTACACTACAAATCCACTGCTCCCGGTGGCCATTTTTTCTATTTTTATTGGCTAGCACAGAGAGAAATTGACAGAGGAAGGGAAGATATAGAGATAGATAGATAGATAGATAGATGATAGATAGATAGATAGATAGATAGAGAGACAGAGAGAGAGAGAGAGGAAGGGAAGATATAGAGATAGAGGTAGAGATAGAGACAGAGATAGAAAGAGAGAGAGAGAGAGGAAGGGAAGATATAGAGATAGAGGTAGAGATAGAGATAAAAAGAGAGAGAGAGAGAGAGAGAGGAAGACAGACAACTGCCGGCCTGCTTTACCACTTGTAAGGTGACCTGCCCTGTAAGGTGGGGAGGTCCAGGCTTGAACTTGGATCCTTACATGGGTCCTAGTGCTTCATACTATGTGCATTTAACCCAGTGTGCCACCACTCTGCCCCCATCATTAATAATTCTTTACATAAAGATCCATTATGAATAAGCTTGCAGAAATTCTAATATGCTCCACACCATAATGGGTCTTATACTCAGAGCTATTCCTCAGTGAGATCAAAATTAAATTTACACTTATTTACAATTAGGTCCTGAAACTATTGGTAACTGATTTACGTGGAGTCTACCATTATTTACTTTATTCACACGGGATCACTAGCTCCAGATGAGTAAGCTTGGGTACCACCCTTACTATCTATGTTGGCATTAATCAGTCAATGCAGGAGAAGAGTGTTAGAGCAAAGTCACTCACCTAGCTGTCTCCTCAAATTGTATGTCGTCCATTGAAGCTGTAACACAGGAAACTCCAGCATGTTTTTCAGCTGGTAAAACAGGTTAAAAAATGGGCTGCATTAGTGGTTTTACTTGAGAATTTCAGTATAGGAGAAAAATAAAATTTCAGTGGATTTTTCAAATAGTAACTTGTGCTTTTATTTAGTGTACAGCCACTATGTGCATACTTCTAAAGGACCTGCATCCACAGTAGTTGTCGTGCTTTATAAATTGTATTTCAACTGCGTGGACATATATTTTCTCGTAAGTTTTAACTGGACACTTGTTTGATTTAAAGTTTAACACCAGTACTAGCATACTTAACTATCAAAATAACAAATTTAGCAAATTAGAGCCTACTTTATATTATATATATTAATGTATTTATGACTGGCTAGAAACAGAGAGAAATTGAGAGGGGAGACAGAGACTGTGAGACACCTGTAAGCTCCACCACTCGTAAAGCGAACCCCCTGCAGGTGGGGACCAAGACGTCTTGAACCTGGGTCCTTGTGCGCTGTGATGTGAGCCCAGAAACCAACTTCAGTTTGTATACGAATCGACCAGGCGGCCGATAAAGAGGCAAAGAGACGAACTGCACCCATAAATAACGACAGACTGGATGAAGTGGTGTGAGGGAAGGAGGGAAAGACCATTGTGATAAACGTGAAGCAAGTGTACACAAGAGGTCAGGACTTTTCGGAGGGAATGAATCTAAAACTGGGACAGAATGTTTAAGAAGTGCCAAAAGAGTAGAAAGGCAAGGAGAGAAGCAAGTGCAGAGTTCCTGTGCTGGCTCAGATATGACAGGAAACAAAGTGGAGGCAGAAGCTGGTTAAGATGTGAGGAAGCTTTAATTAGATGAGACTGAGACGGAAGAGAGAATGACCGAAACATAAACAAACCAATATCACACCTCCAAGTATTTTTTATTTTAAATTTATTTATCTATGAAATAGGTAAGGTAAGTAAAATATTCCACCAGGAAAGTTTATTTACTTTTAAATGAACTGTTTTTTTCTTTTTTAAATCCAAATTTGGTTAATATAGATAAAAATAACCCACCTACACAGATAGGCCCTGGAGACCTTTTCTTTTACTGCCCTCAAATAGGCGATGAGGTACAAGACTTCTAAGATCTAAATGCTAAAGAACCACTGGTTTGGGTCCTCCCGGGTGTTGGAGTAGTCAAACTTATCTCAGTTACCCTGGTGGCTGTGTGATCAGGCCGCACACACACTCTCTCTCTTTTAATATTTATTTATTGGATAGAGAAAGACAGAAATCAAGAAGGAAGAGGACACACACAGAGAGAGAGAGAGAGAGAGAGAGATGGAGAGAGGCAGAGAGACACCTGCAGCCCTGCTTCACTACTTGCAAAGCTTTCCCTCTGCAGGTGGGGTGTGGGGACTTGAACCCGGGTCCTTGCACATTGTAACATGTGCGCTCAGTGCTCAACCAGGTGCGCCACCACCCGCCCCGCTTCAAGGCTCTCCAAATACCCTTTGTCTCTTTCCTCATAGATCACCAAATCCTAGCCTCATGAGGCTGGGGCACAGGCTTGGGCTCCTGCAACAGAATCACTTCACAGCCTTGACACCTGCCATCTGGGCCCCCGCCAGCCTGCATGCCCACATCGCAGCCTGTCTGCGGGGATCCAGATCCCCTCACGACCTCCCACCCCTCACCCCAGCCCACCCCAGCCCAACCACCGCCACACACGCATAGACAGGGCAGCCTCCCATCCCAGAATCTGCTTTCACCCCTCCCAGAGCTTTCACCCACTCTTCCCTCCCCCAAGCCCCCACCCCACCCAGACCCCCCCCAGGCCCCTCAGGCTCACGGCGCCCTACCTGCCAGGCAGGCGGTGGTGTCGATCCACTTGAGCAGCTGCCCCGCGCTCAGCTCCCCGCGGGGGTCGGCGTGTGCCGGCTGGATGGCCTGGCTCATGAGGACCTCGCCGGGCGCGGGCGGCTCCATAGCCGCGGGGAAGCCAGCGGGGAAGCCGGCGGGGAAGCCCGGCTCCTAGCTCACCGCGCCTGGGCTGCTGCGGGGCTGCTGCGGGGCTGCTGCGGGGCTGCTGCGGGGCCCTCCCCTGCTCCAAAGGGCAGCCACAGCCCAGCCCGGCCCAGCCCAGCCCCCGGTTCTGGTTCCAGGGCAGCCGCTGCTCTGTTCACCCTGCAGCTTGGGGGGCGGGGAGGTGCGAGAGAGAGAGAGAGAGAGAGAGAGAGAGAGAGAGAGAGAGTGTGTGTGTGTGTGTGTGTGTGTGTAGGGGTGTGTGTGTAGGGTATGTGTGTGTGTAGGGGTGTGTGTATGTAGGGGTGTGTGACTGTGTGTGTATTTGTGTGTGAGTATGTGTGAGTATGTGTAGGGCTGTGTGAGAGTATGTGTGTAGTATGTGTAGGGCTGAGTATGTGAGTATGTGAGTATGTGTAGTGTGAGTATGTGTAGGGCTGTGTGAGAGTATGTGTGTAGGGGTGTGTGTGTGTGTGTGTGTGTGTAGGTGTGTGTGTGTCTGTGTGGTGTCCAGAACATATCGCCCCCAAGAATATCTCCCGAAAGTGGGAGAGAGAACTAACTTGGTTACTTAAAAATTATTTTTAGTCATCTTAATTTATTTATTGGAATGAGGTATCTAGAAATTGAAAGGAAGGGCTAGATAGAGGGAGGGAGAGAGACAGGGAGACGCCTGCAGCTCTGCTTCACCACTCAACAAGCTTTCTCCCTGCAGGTGGGGACCAGGGGCTTGAACCTGGGTCCTTGTGCACTCTAACATGTGTGCTCAACCAGGTAGAGAACTAACTTCTAAGCAACTGAGACTGGCCAAGGAAGGTTCAGGGTACAGCCTGGGGTTCTCTTCTATAGAAAGGAGACAGTGACAGTACTCACCTTCACTCCATTTGCAGAGAATTAAAAGCGATTTATAAACTCTTGGCATGGGGCCAGGTCAAAGGCAGAGAGGACTGTGCTAAGGTACACAAGAAGTGTCCCTATGATCTTATCATCCTTCTGAAGAACTGGCCAGGCCATGTCAAGAACTGATTAGTTAAATGCTGTCCAGGATGTAGACATTTTTTTTTCCCCTTCAGAAACTGCTACTAACAGCATTTGATGTCCGGGGCTGGGTGGTGGCGCACCTGGTTGAGCACACATGTTACAGTGCTCGAAGACCTGAGTTCCAGCCCCCAGTCCCCACCTGCAGAGGGAAAGCTTTGTGAGTGGTGAAGCAGGGCTGCAGGTGTCTCTCTGTCTCTCTTCCTCTCTGTCTCATCTTCCCTCTCGATTTCTGGGTGTTTCTATGCAATCAGTAAAGATAATTAAACATTTTTAAAAACACAGTATTTGATGCCCTACTGCACCCGGGCTGTTGACTACCACATAGATTGGGATTGAGCACTCACTCCTACTGCCCTCGTTCAAAAATTCACCTCTGAATTTTAGGATATTGTGACGGAACCAGAGAGCCAGTTATAGGTCATTTTGCCATGCAAATAGCTTCACTGTAAAACAAGCAAACAGACAAAAAATGCTGGCTTTAGGGGCCAGGACTGTGGTGCACCTAGTTGAACAGAAACATTACCAATTAAAAAGGCCCGGTTCTAGCTCCCGCTTTCCACCTGCAAGGGAGATTCTTTTCTTTTAAAAATATATTTATTTATTTATTTTTATTTTTATTGTTGTTGTGGTTATTATTATTCTTGTCATTGATGTCATTATTGTTGGCTAGGACAGAGAGAAACAGAGAGAGGAGGGGAAGGCAGAGGGAGGAGAGAAAGACAGACACCTGCAGACCTGCTTCACCGCCTGTGAAGCGACTTCCCTGCAGGTGGGGCGCTCGGGGCTCCAACCGGGATCCTTACGCCGGTCTCTGCGCTTCATGCCACTTGTACTTAACCCGCTGCGCTACCGCCCGACTCTCAGTATATTTATTTATTTATTTATTTATGGATAGAGACAGAGAGAAATTGAGAGGGGTGGGGGAGATAGAGAGGAAGACAGAGAGACCTGCAGCCCTGTTTCACCACTTGTGAAGCTTCCCTCCTTCCTGCAGGTGGGGCCTGGGGGGCTTGAACTTGGGACCTTACACACTGTAATGTGTGTGCTTAACCAGGTGTACCACTACCTAGTCCCCAAGAGAGATTCTTCGGGGCAGTGAAGCAGGTCTGCACATGGCTATCTTTTCCCTTTCCTGTCTCTCCCTCCTCTCTCAATTTATCTCTGTCCTGTCAAATAAGCTAGGAAGGAGTGGGGGCTGACCACTGGGAGCAAGTAATTAGTAGTGCAGGTATCAAGCCAAAGCAATAACCCGGATGTCAATTAAAACCAAAAACTAAATGAACAATGCTACCGTTAGCTGGCATATCAGAGTGGCCCAACAAGAGAGATGAATCTTTTGACTTTCGAGGACTTAAGAGAGAAGATGTCACCTCTTTTACTTATGATTGCTGCAAACCTCACGAGAGAGACTGTATGAGACACATTAAGTGAGAGTTTCGTGCTATGTGTGTAAAAGTGATTACACTTCACATGGGTAGAAATTGATGGCTTCACAAAGCCATAATCACTCAGAAAACAACCAGCATTACCAGATTCCTAGACATCATAGTGTTGGGGCTGACTGCAGCTAGGAGAGGTTTTGCAGGCAGAGAAATGGAAGGATGTAGGCAAAACAACACGCCGAGATGTGCAGCTGACTTAACAGGAGTGGCCGGGGAGGCAGGGGCCTGGGCTTGAACCCAGAGCTCTTGACTGTCCAAAGACTACTACCACAGAGCCCAGTGGACTCCTACACATGGTGGGGGTTTCATTTTTTTATTGTTATTATTATTTTTAGGAAATTCCTTCACTTACTAATGACAGAGAAAATCAGAGCATCATGCTGGTATATGCACTACTAGGGATTAAACTTGGGGCTTCGTATTGGTAAAGTCTGCTGCTCTCACCAGGGTGCTATCTCCCAGGTCATGCTTCATTCCTATGCAGATGGGCTGGAAATTCCCAGCTTATAAGTAATCACAGTGGGGACTTTGGGGTTCCAGGTTCCCCCAGAAAGGAATGTGCCTTTGCCAAGTGCATTACTTTCACCCTGAACTCCACATGGCAGTACTGTGACACCAGGGATGCCCCATAGATATTCCCTCTCTCTCTTTCTCTTTCTCCCTCCCTCCCTCTGTCCCTCTCTCTTTCTCCCTCTCTCTCTCCTCTCCCTCTCTATATCTCTCCCTTTCCCTCCCTTGCTTTATCTCTCCCTCTCTCTCCCTTTCTCTCTCTCTCTCTCTTTCTCTCTCTCTCTCTCTGGGTTGGGTCGTAGCACAGCAGGTTAAACAGACATGGCACAAAGCACAAGCGCCCCTGTAAGGATCCCGGTTTGAGACCCCAGCTCCCCACCTGCAGGGGAGTCGTTTCACAGGCGGTGAAGCAGGTCTGTAGATGTCTTTCTCTCCTCCTCTCTGTCTTCCCCTCCTCTTGTTGGGCAGCCCCTCTGCTCCATCCTCCATTGCTGACACCATGGCCTATTTACATAATCATTGTTTTGCCTAACCTATCTTCTTTCTACATCGAGACCCTGCCTGCCTGCAGGGTATAAATTAATCCCACCAGTTAAAACCATCGTAGCAGTTGCTAAGGATGCTTCCACCTTCCCAGCTTGCCTTTTGCCTCTCTCCACGCCCCTTTCCTAGCCATTTCCATTTCCGACTTGCCACTTCCGGTGTTTACCCTATAAAGCCCACTTCTGTTCCTGATTTCGCTCTCTCTCTTCCTCTCTTCTCTTTTCTCTCCCACCTCCCAACCTGGAGAAGGGCTGGCATGCAGAGTGGGAGGTGGCCATTGCAGTTTGGCTTAACCCTCTGTGCTCACACCCTACTCTGGAGCTCCCGCATGAATAAAGATTTGTGTTGCTACCTCCACGAGCTTGGTTCCTGGATCCATCTCTTCCACCCGCAATGCTAGCCCGGCATCCTCTCTCATTTCTCTCTGCCCTATGCAACAACAACAACAAAATGGAGAAAATGGCCTCCAGGAGTAGTGGATTTGTAGTGCAGGCACAGAGCCCCAGGCACTGAGGCAAATAAATAAATAAAGAATGAATGAATGAATGAATGAATGGAAAAGTAGGTTGGGAAGTGGTGGGATTACTCATGTGCAAGGCCCTGCATACACACACATGCACACACACGTACACACATGTACACACACGCACACGTACACACACACGTACACACACACGTACACAGCTATCTGGGCAGTTCTGCTTTTCTTTTTCTTCAATTTTTTCACATCTATGCTATGGAGGTGGCTCAGTGTCCACGTGAGGGAGCTGGCATGCCTGGGGCCCGGAACTTGATCACTGGCACCACATAGGCAAGGTGATGCACCGGTGCTCTTTCACTAAATAAACATTAAAAATGAAACCTTCGGGGGTCGGGTGGTAGCACAGCAGGTTAAGCAAAACACAAGGGCCAGCTTCAGGATCCCGGTTCGAGCCCCCGGCTCCCCACCTGCAGGGGAGTCGCTTCACAAGCGGTGAAGCAGGTCTGCAGGTGTCTATCTTTCTCTCCTCCTCTCTGTCTTCCCCTCCTCTCTCCATTTCTCTCTGTTCTATCCAACAACTAACGACATCAACAACAACAACAATAACCACAACAAGGCTACAACAACAACTGCAACAAAAGGAGGGAAAATGGCCTCCAAGAGCAGTGGCTTCATGGTGCAGGCACTGAGCCCCAGTGATAACCCTGGAAGCAAAAAAAAAAAAAAAATCAAACCGTCTAGAAGTTGTTCGTGAAAGAGATGAACTAAGGAGACATGGCCTTGACTTTTAGGCTCCGCTCTGGGTGAGTTTTCACCTCATAGAAACATATATGAAAACGGGATATCTTCAATTAGGCAGGCATGAAGCTTGACTTGTTTTTTAAGTGTAAAAATGACTTTTTATGAAGAAGCAAGTTAAAGTGTGTACCTCCAAGCTGCTCTTCATACTCAGTCACACACGTGTCTCAGTGACAAGTCTCATTATTTAGGCCACTTTATGCACTCCCTTTGGAAAAGCCTCTATAGCTTTGTTGTTGCGGTGTTTTTAAAACTGTTTATTAGTGATTTAACTTTATTTTAAAAAGTCATTAGAGGGAGTCCGGCGGTAGCACAGCTGGTTAAGTGCACATGGCACAAAGCGCAAGGACCGGCATAAGAATCCTGGTTCAAGCCCCCGGCTCCCCACCTGCAGGGGAGTCGCGTCACAGGTGGTAAAGCAGGTCTGCAGGTATCTTTCTCTCCCCCTCTCTGTTTTCCCTTCCTCTGTCCTTTTCTCTCTGTTCTATCCAACCACGATGACATCAATAACAACAATAATAATAGCTACAACAACAATAAGGGCAACAAAAGGGAAAATAAATAAAATATTAAACTTTTTTTTTTTAAAAAAAGTCATCATATTTGGGGCCAGATGGTGGTGCACATATTACTAAGCACAAGGACCTGGGTTCAAGGCCTTGCCCCCTACCTGTAGTGGATCTTCTTCATGAGCTGTGAAAGAGGTCTCTCTCTCTCTCTCTCTCTCACTCTCTCTCTCAATTGCCTCCAGGATTATTGCTGGGACTTGGTCCATTGTTCCTGGTGAGCATGTTTTCCATTTTGTTGGATAGGACAGAAAAACTGAGACAGAAAGGGGAGATAGAGAGGGAGAGAGATAGAGAGATATTTGCAGAACACCTCCACTGCTCATGAAGCAGACCCCCTGCAGGCAGGGAGCAGGAATTCAAAGCAGGATCCTTGCGAGGGTCTTTGCTCTTCAAACTACATGCGCTAGCCAGGTGTGCCACTGCCTGGCCTCTCTCTCCCTTTATCTCCCTGCACTCACACAATTTCTCTCTGTCCTATCCAAAGTTATCAGATTTCAGAAGTATTTTCATACATACAAATAATGCATATAATTCATCACATCCTGACCAAAGCTCCAACCTACCCCATCCCAAAAACTTTGTTGTCATAAAGTGCAAGAGACAGTCTGGCTACCTTTTTTTATTATTATTACTATCTTTATTTATTTATTGGATAGAGACAGCCAGAAATTGAGAGGGAAAGGGGCGATCGAGAGGGAGAGAGACAGAGTGACACCTGCAACACTGCTTTATCACTCGTGAAGCTTTCCCCCTGCAGATGGGGACCAGGGACTAGAACCTGGGTCCTTGCACATTATAACATGAGCACTCAACCAGGTGCGCCACCACCGCCCCCCCCCCTTTTAAGTTAGTTTGGTTTAGTCATCTACATCCCACATCTAAGTGAAACCATCCACCCATTTGGCTCCAAATGACTCAATGGGCTCCTTTTTGATTGCAGGGTAGTGAGACTGTGTATGTGTGTCCTGTAACTTCTCCACCCAGGGTAGTGAGACTGTGTATGTGTGTCCTGTAACTTCTCTATCCAGTCATCTCTTCTTGGGCATTTAGGTTGTTTCCACACTTTGACAATTATAAATAATGGAGCTGTCAACATATGTTCTTTTGATTTTTTTTTTTCTTCCAGGGTTATGGCTGGGGCTCAGTGCCTGCGCTACAAATCCTCTGCTCCCGGAGGCCATTTTTTCCTTTGCTGTTGTTGCTGCTGCTGCTATTGGATAGAACAGAGAGAAACTGAGAACGGAGGGGAAGACAGAGAGACACCTGCAGACCTGCTTTACTGCCTGTGAAGCGAACCCCCTACAGCTGAGGAGCCCAGGGCTCGAACCTGGATCCTTGAACCAGTCTTTGTGCTTCGTACATAGCTTAACCCAGTGCATTACTGCCTGACCCCTACCTCTAGAGTTCTTAATAGCATCATCAGATAGGTTCTAAATTGACAAATTTCCATAAATTTGGAACTGGTAGGTTTTTAAAAAGTATTTTATTTATTCCCATTTGTTGCCCTTGCTGTTTTATTGTTGTGGTTATTATTGTTGTTGTCATTGTTGGATAGGACAGAGAAATCGAGAGAGGAGGGGAAGACAGAGAGGGGAGAGAAAGATAGACACCTGCAGACCTGCTTCACCGCCTGTGAAGCAACTCCCCTGCAGGTGGGGAACCAGGGCTCGAACCGGGATCCTTACGCCGGTCCTTGCACTTTACACCACCTGCACTTAACCTGCTGCGCTACCGCCCAACACCCAGGTTTTTGTTTGTTTGTTTGTTTGCTTCTAGGCACCGAGGCCTTTTATAAATACTTTCTTTATTTGATAGAACAGAGATAAATTGAGTGGGGAGGAAGATAGAAAGATACACAACCGCAGACCTGCTTCACCACTCACAAGCATTCTCCCCTTCTCCCCGCAGGTTGGGATTGGGGGTTGGAACCCTGATCCTTGCTCTTAGAGCTAAGTGCGCCACAGCCTGGCCCCCTAAGCAGTAGGTTACTATTCAGCAGATATTCACTCCATCTGCTGGAAGCTTTAGGGGAGGCATTTACTGAGGTTGCAGGACCAGAGGTGGGGTCTGGGGCGGTCAGTGCACAGTCATGAGCTCAGTCCTTCAAGATCTCACTTGCCCCTGTTCTGGTGAATGTCTGCCTTGTGTCATGAATGCTTGTCAGGCTGTGTAGCTTTCCCACCAAAAATACATGTGATAGACTGAATTCCCATGTTTACCTAGCTCTCCCAGGCAACCAGCAAATTTGCAGCCTGAAGCTAATTCTCCCAGTAAACATACAGGTTTGTGCATGGGATATATCTGCTTGTATATCACTGTGTTTTGGGCATCATTTGTTACATAGCAGTGACTGATGGTTACATGCATGAATATCAGTTATTCATATGTAGAGATTTTATTTATTTATTTTATTATTTTTTTATTTAAGAAAGTATTAATTAACAAAACCATAGGGTAGGAGGGGTACAATTCCACACAATTCCCACCACCCATTCTCCATATCCCATCCCTTCCCCTGATAGCTTTCCCATTCTCTATCCCTCTGGGAGCATGGACCCAGGGTCATTGTGGGTTGCAGAAGGTAGAAGGTCTGGCTTCTGTAATTGCTTCCCCGCTGAACATGGGCGTTGACTGGTCGGTCCATACTCCCAGTCTGCCTCTCTCTTTCCCTAGTAGGGTGGGTCTCTGGGGAAGCGGAGCTCCAGGACACATTGGTGGGGTCTTCAGTCCAGGGAAGCCTGGCCGGCATCCTGATGACATCTGGAACCTGGTGACTGAAAAGAGAGTTAACATACGAAGCCAAACAAGTTGTTGAGCAATCATGGACCCAAAGCTTGGAATAGTGGAGAGGAAGTGTTAGGGGGATACTCACTGCAAACTCTAGTGTACTTCTGCTTTCAGGTATATATTTTGCAGTAGTTTACGGATACTTGTGAACATATGCTCTCTCTCACAGAAACTGGTGTATATCTAGGTTTTGGGACTTTGTTAGAAAGTGAACCACCTGAGATGAAATTAGAGTATACTATGAAAGGAAAGGTCTCACCCGAGTAATGAAGCTGAAGGGTTGTCATTCCACACGTGAAGTCTCTGGACACAGTCTGAAGTGAAGCATGTTGAGGTGGCAATCGTTGAGTTGGTTAGGTTGTGATCGGCAGATGCAATATTATTTGATATGGATTGGGAGAGGCATACGGGAAAGTGGGCCCTATCCAATGGTTCCAGGACTGGAGGAAGTAGAGGCTCTATAGTGGAGCTTAGATTCGCTATGTAGGTAGGAAGGTAGGATGGAGCTCATTGGCGCCCCCTGGAGTCCATCATTATCGCTTGCCACATTCTGGACATTTTTGAATATTCAACCAAACTTGGCTCCCTGAAAAACAAACCCCCACTTGGACACAGCATGTAATTAAATTAAATTAAATTATACATATATAATTATATTATTGACATGCTGACAATAACATTTGTGTATAGTTTTGGTTTAAAAAATGGTGACCACAGTGGTAACATTATATGTGTTTATAAACTTAGTTTCTTCTAAACCTGAAGAGTATCACAGAGATTTTTAAGCATAGATGTGAGAACGTGGCTTTCCAAAGTGGTTATCTTTTGAGTCATATATGTCTAGGGGTGTTTGGTCAAAAACCAGACACAGTACAAAAGCTACTGTTTTTTCTTTTTCTTTTCTTTTCTTTTCTTTTTTTTTTTTTTAACCTCCAGGGCTATTTTGGGGGCTCAGTGCATGCACCATGAATCCCCTGCTCCTGGAGGCCTTCCCCCCCTTTTGTTGCCCTTGTTATTGTAGCCTTGTTGTTGTTATTATTGTTGCGATTGATGTCATTCGTTGATGGATAGGACAGAGAGAAATGGAGAGAGGAGGGGAAGACAGAGAGGGGGAGAGAAAGATAAGACACCTGCAGACCTCCTTCACCGCCTGTGAAGCGACTCCTCTGCAGGTGGGAAGCCGGGGGCTCAAACCAGGATCCTTACGCTGGTCCCTGCACTTTGCACCACTTGCATTTAACCCACTGCGCTACTGCCCGACCCCCAACTACTGTCTTTTCTTATACATATGCTCTCCTAGTCTTTTGATGATGATTTAAGGTCTTTAGTTCATAGTAGTTTTCATTTTGATGGCCTCCATCTGAAACTACTCTTCCTGTGTTGTCCTGAATGGCCCCTTTCTTTTTTTTAAAAATTTTTGATTAATATTTATTTCCTTTTGTTGCCCTTTTTTATTGTTGTAGTTATTATTGTGGTTGTTACTGATGTCATGGTTGTTGGATAGGACAGAGAGAAATGGAGAGGGGGAGACAGAGAGAGGGAGAGAAAAACAGACACCTGCAGATCTACTTCACTGGCTATGAAGCAACTCCCCTGCAGGTGGGGAGTCGGGGGCTCGAACCAGGATCCTTATGCCGGTCCTTGCGCTTTGTGCTACGTGCGCTTAACCCGCTGTACTACTGCCCGACTCCCGGCCCCTTTCTTTTTTTTTCCCATTGAAAATGCCACCTGCATGTAGAATATTTGTTATGCCTTTTATCCCTCAAGGCTTTTTTTTTTCTTTCCTTCAGGGCCAGGCAGTAGTGCGCCTGGTTAAGCACTCACATTACAATGCACAAGGATCTGGGTTCAAACCCCCGGTCCCCACCTGCAGGGGGAAAGCTTCAAGAGAGGAGAAGCAGGACTGCAGGCATCTCTTTGTCTCCTTCCCTCTCAATATCTGTCTTTATTCAATAATAAATAAATACATAAATTTTTAAATCTTTTAAAATATTTATTTATTTATTTATTCCCTTTTGTTGCTCTCGTTTTATTATTGTTATTGATGTCATCGTTGTTGGATAGGACAGAGAGAAATGGAGAGAGGAGGGGAAGACAGAGAGGGGGAGAGAGAAAGACAGACAGCTCAGACCTGCTTCACCGCCTGTCAAGGGACTCCCCTGCAGGTGGGGAGCCGGGGGCTCGAACTGGGATCCTTAAGCAGGTGCTTGTGCTTTGTGCCACATACGCTTAACCCGCTGCGCTACCGCCCAACTCCCAAAAATATTTTTACAAAATAAGTCCTTCACTTTTTTTTCCCCCTCCAGGCTTATTGGTGGGGCTCGGTGCCAGCACTAAAGATCCTCGGCTCTTGGAGGCCATTTTTTCCATTTTATTGGACAGGACAGAGAGAAATTGAGAGAGGAGGGAGAGACAGAGAGGGAGAGAGAAAGATAGATATCTGTAGACCTGTTTTGGCAGCTTGTGAAATGTCCCCCTGGCATGTGGGGATCCAGGGGCTCCAACCCAGATCCTTGTGAGGATCCTTGCGCTTAGTACTATGTGCTCCTAACTGGGTGGGTCACCGCCCAGAACAAAAAGTCCTTCACTTTCCATGTCTGTTTAGAGACATCTTTAGAAGATGAGCTGTGCAAAGGTCATACACACAAGTGGGTAAACTGACCGCGAGTGCAGGGAGTCTGATCCTGCCCAGAATAATGAGAAGTGGGGAGGAATCTAGTCCAGCCGCCTCATTCTGGAAAGGTGCAAATGCAGTGTGTGCCCTGGCTCATATTACAAGGTAGTTACCAGGTCTGGAGAAAACTCAGAATGAGGAGCACCTGAGCGCAGCGGGATAAGCGCATGTGGCGCAAAGCGCAAGGACCTGAGTAAGGATCCCGGTTCGAGCCCCCGGCTCCCCACCTGCAGGGGCGTCGCTTCACAAGTGGTGAAGCAGGTCTGCAGGTGTCTCTCTTTCTCTCCCTTTCTCTGTCTTTCCTTCCTCTCTCCATATCCCTCTGTCCTATCCAACAACGACGACAACAATAATAATAATAACAACAACAACAATAAAACAACAAGGACAACAAAAGGAGGGAAAATGGCCTCCAGGAGCAGTGGATTCATGGTGCAGGCACTGAGCCCCAGCAATAACCCTGGAGGCAAAAACAAACAAACAAGCAACAACAACAACAAACAACAGGCTTGGGCCTGGGTGGTGGCGCACCTGGTTGAGTACATACATTACATTGTGCAAGGACCATAGTTCAAGCCTCGGGTCCCCACCTGCAGGGGGAAAAGTTTTGCGTGGTGAAGCAGGGCTGCAGGTGTCTCTCTGTCTCTCACCCTCTCTATCTCCCCTTTCCCTCTCGATTTCTGGCTGTCTCTATCCAGCAAATAAGTAAATATGGTACAAATGATTAAAAAATTCCTAAACTAAAGAAGCAAAATAAATAAACAAACACAGACTTTCAGGCTCTTGTCCAGACATGATGAATCAGGCTTGTATTTTACTATATTTACTATTATTATGATTATTGCCTCCAGGGTTATCTTTGGGGCTTGGTGCCTGCACTACGAATCCACTGCTCCTGTGGCCATTTATGATGATGATGATGATGATGATGATGATGATGATGATGATGATAGGACAGAGTGAAATTGAAAGAGAAGGGGAAGATAGAGAGGGAGAGCGAAAAAACTGCAGACTTAGTTAACTGCTTGTGAAGAGACCCGCCAGCAGGTGAGGAGCCGGGGGCTGGAACAGAGATCCTTCGCGGGTCCTTGCACTATGTGCGCTTAACCCGATGCGCCACCATCCGGCCAGCCCGGAGGCTTAAATTTTATTTAGATATACCCAGATGAATTACAAGTATGAAAGTATGTGGACAACAGCCTGCATGCTCCTTCCAACGAAGTTGGACTTTCCTCCTCCAAATTCCATTCTTCATTTACTAAGAACTGTTCTGGGGAACAGTAGCTCCCCGGGATTTTTGCAGATTTTTAGGACAGAGGTAAGATTCAAGAGGGAAGGTGGGGAGGAGGGAGGAGGGAGGAGGGAGGAGGGAGGAGGGAGGAAGGGAGGATGGGAGGAAGGGAGGAAGGGAGGAAGGGAGGAAGGGAGGAAAGGAGGAAAGGGTAGTGCTCAATGGCGCCCTCTGGAGTCCATCACAATCGCTTGCCAAAGTTCTGGACATTTTTGAATATTCAACCAAACTTGCCTTCCAGAAAAAAAGCCCATTTGAGCATGCTGTGTAATTAATATATATATTAATAATATATATATATCGCTGTGATTCATTTGATAATATATTTAAGATATTTTATATCTAAGGTAGCATTGTGGATTTGCCTGCATCTGTTTCTGTATCTGGCTTCACTGTCTGCCAGAGCCGAGCAGTGCATATCCCAAATAATTTAGTTAACTCACATAACATGCCACACAGCCTTGTGAAAGACAAGAACTGCTATAATTCTCATTTTATACATGATAAAACCCAAGCAACTTGTTGAGACCACACGGATACTAGGCATTAGTAAAGCAGGGATTCAAACTGAGTAATCTGGTTATTGTCTCGGTTAAGCTGAGAAGCTAAGTAAAGGGGTCAGGTTTACACAGTTATGGAAAAAGAAAAATCAGTCTAGCTTACATCTGTCTCATTCCAAAGGCTGCGCTTCTGGTTCAGCTATCCTCATTCATTTATTAATTCAATCATTGCATATTTTGGGGGTGTGTACTTTTGGTGATTATTCTGGGAATTGGACAGTGGCTGGTGAATAGAATAGATGTGGTTTCTGACTTTACAGAGTCTGCATTTTAATGATAATATGTGTGATAGAGCTGCAAAACTCTAAATGTTGTAATGAAGATGAAATAGACTGGGAAGTGTGGTGGAGACCCGCTGATGGCTAACGGTAGTTCCTAAAATTATATCCAGCAGTTCTCCGATACAGGGCAGTCAATTCGTAGGTGTCTTTAAATAGTGACAACTTTAAGCAATATAGAAGTTCATGCAAAGCGCTTATCTCCGTCTGAACCATTTGAGACTTGCCAAACTGATGATCTACCGCCCTATGTGTGAGCATAGTTCTTAACAGACATTCTCCTAATTAACCACAATGCATAAATAGTACAGGGACGTGAACACTAATACATTACCTCTTAGCCCTCAGACCCTATTGACTGATATTTTATCAATTATTCCACTGATATTCTGTGTGTATATATATTTTCATTCGATGGGACAGAGAGAAATTGAGAGAGGAAGGGGAGTTAGAGAGGAAGACAGAAAGACACCTGCAGATCTACTTCACAGCTTGTGAAGCGGCCAAGCTGTAGGTGGGGAGCGGGGACTCGAACCGGGGTCCTTAACTGGGTCCTTGTGTGGATCCTTCCGCGGGTCCTTCCGCGCGTCCTTGTGCTTAGCACAATGTGCACTTAACTGGGCGCACTACCGCCCAGCGCCCTCATATCTCATTCTTTCTCTCAGCCTGGAACAGTCTTTTAATCTTTTTTATTTTATTTTTCTTACATTGCCATTTTTAAAGAACTGACTTTCAGGCTTGTTATTTTATAAGCTGTCATTTTGACTTTGCCTGATGGAGACTGAATTTAGGAGACTGAATTTAGGCCTCTTTATCTTACAAGTGATGCGCTAGATGATGCACAATTTCTGTCTGTCCCATTTTTGTCATTTTTCTATTTCCCTGGCCAATGTCTTGTTCTTGAGGATCTTTATTTTGGTCATTTGATTCAAGTGGTTTCTGCAGACTTTTCTCCTGGAAATTTCTGCCTTTATATGTTACAAAGATCTTGGGGCCAGGTGGTGGCGCACCTGGTTGAGCGTACGTATTACAATGCTCAAGGACCCCAGTTCGAGCCCCCGGTCCTCACCGGCAGGGGGAAAGCTTTGCGAGTGGTGAAGCAGGGCTGCAGGTGTCTCTCTCCCTCTCTCCCTTTCTATCACCCCCTTCCCTCTTGATTTCTGGCTGTCTCTATCCAATAAATAAATAAAGGTAATTTTAAAAATAAATTAAATCTTTTAAAAAGGATTGGGAACCTTCTAATGGAGGGGATGGGATACAGAACTCTGGTTGTGGGAACTATATGGAACTGTACCCTTCCGAACCTGCAGTCTTGTTAAGCATTATTAAATCACTAATAAGAACATTAAAATAAAATAAAAATAAAGACTGAAATTTGAAAAAAATAAATAAATAAAATTAAAATTCTGTAACTTTTCTTTAAAATAATTGATTAAAATATATACTAAGAAACATGATACTTGTTCTATAGAATAAAATCTCTAATTAAAAATATATAAAGCGGGATAAAATGTTTAATAAATAGGAACCAAAATGTAGGAATAGAGAAGGTGAAATTAGGGGTCTTTGTGTGGGAAGAAGCTAGGAAGTCTACTTTAGGTATGTTCCAAGGGGCCATGACTAGTCATTATTGCCTGAACCCAATAGCTAACATGCAGGTGAACTAAAAGTTTTGCCTGGGATCCTTCCTTATATTGTTTATAAGAATTTTTAAAAGGACTTTATTTTTTATTATCTTTATGTATTTATCAGATAGAGATAGCCAGAAATCAACAGGGAAGGGGGTGATAGAGAGGGAGAGAGACACCTACAGACTTGCTTCACCACTCACAAAGCTTCACCCCTGCAGGTGCGGGGGGACTAGGGGCTCGAACCCAGGTCGTTACACATTGTAACATGTGAGCTCAGCCAGGTATGCCACCACCTGGCCCTTGTTATCCACCATATATATACATATATATATATATATTTATATTTCACTCATCCCTCTCCTCACTATTATTCACCATATTTTTTAACTCTACTTTCTGACAGAGAAAAGCGGCTTTCACTGTGACTCAGTCTCTCAGTCTCCAACCTCCTCTGCTCCTTGTCCTCTTGAGGGGCCCTGACCTCACTTACCCTGGCTTTAATGGCCAGTCTGGATAACTCCTGGGGCCAGCGTGCTTGGGGCACCCCATACATACAGACACCTCATTAAGAGAAGGCAAGAGGGAGGGCCAGAGTTAGCACCCCCACACTCTCCATTGCATGGCCCTCCTTCAGTACACTGACGAGCAGGCGGCCAGAGGGGTGTGCGTTTCCACAGCGCTGCGACCTTGTGAGGCAGTGCCAGTGATGTGCGTGAGGGCAGCCTCTCATGGGACCAGCTGCCTCTTTTCATGCACGTGGAGTCGTGGCATCATTAGCCAGGTCTTTCTCTCCAGCACTGGTGCCGGAAGGCTGAAGCCCACGAGGAAATCACACTACTTTATTTCATTTAGGAAGAGGCAGATGTCGAAATCGCAGAAGCTTTTCCCGATGGCAATATGGATCATATTTATCCCCGATTAGATTGGCATCCGCCTGCCTAGAAGAAGCCTTTCTGATTAAATTTCAAGGATAAAAACAGATTAGTCTTGACAGGTATATAGATCCTCATTGAATGTGCAATAAATTCTGAAACGGTCTAGAAAATAGCCTTTCTGGCAGCCTGATGCTTTGGTCCAGAGACTTTGTGGTCTGTGCTTGACCATCTACTGCCTTGGATTTTAGACTTGTCTGACAGGGGAATTCTTTTCCCTCCAAAAAGATCCATTAATCTGGCACAAATGATCCCAACTGGCCAACAGTGACAGTAGGCACAGATGAGATACAAAAGGCCAACAGACACATGAAAAAATGCTCCAAGTTACTGATGGTCAAAGAGATGCAAATAAAGACAACAATGAGATACCTTTTCCCTCCTGTGAGAATGTCAGACATCAGAAAAGATAATAACAACACTTCTGGAGGGCCTGTGGGGACAAAGGAACCCTCCTGCACTGCTGGTGGGAATGTAAATCGTCCAACCCCTGTGCAGACCTGTGGAGAGCAGTCTGGAGAACTCTCAGAAGGCTAGAAATGGACCTACCTACCCTATGACCCTGCAATTTCTTTCCTGGTGCTATATCTTTTTAAAATTTTTTATGTTAATTTATTTTCCCTTTTGTTGCCCTTGTTGTTATTTATTGTTGTAGTTATTATTGTTGTTGTTATTGATGTCATTGTTGTTAGGACAGAGAGAAATGGAGAGAGGAGGGGAAGACAGAGAGAGGGAGAGAAAGACAGACACCTGCAGATCTGCTTTACCGCCTATGAAGCAACTCCCCTGCAGGTGGGGAGCCGGGGGCTGGAACCGGGATCCGTATGCCAGTTCTTGTGCTTCACGCCACGTATGCTTAACCGGCTGCGCTACCTGGTGCTATATCTTAAGGAACCCAACACACCCATCCAAAAAAAATATGTGTATACCTGTGTTCATAGCAGCACAATTAGTAATAGCCAAAACCTGGAAGCAATCCAGGTGTCCAACAACAGTGAGTTGTGGTCTAGATACACAATGGAATACTACTCAGCTGTTAAAAATGGTGCCTTCACCTTCTTCACCTCATCTTGGATGGAGCTTGAAGGAATCATATGAAGTGAGCTTAGCTAGAAAAAGAAGGATGAATAGGAGATGATCCTACTCACAGACAGAAGTTGAGAAATAAGAAGTGAAAGAGGAAACAAAGTAGAACTTGACCTAGGTTTGGTGTGTTGCGCCAAAGTAAAGGACTCTGTGTGCGCGTGTGTGTACGTGCGTGTGTGTACGTGCGCGTGTGCTTGCGTGTATTTCTGGGTTCTGCTGCGCGATGGTGGAGGAGGACCTAGGCTGGGAGTGAGAGTGTTTTGCAGAAAACGAAATAGTACCTTCATGTACTACTTACTAACTTTATGTAGTAAAGATAATAGAAAAAGGTATGTGCTTTCTTCCCGGCCTGATGTTGAGCTGATTAATTGAATTGGTATGGGTGAAAGGTACTGCATAATTTATTTTGATGCATTAACTTGGCAGGAAAAAAATAAATGTTTGTAATGACCGTGCAGCTAAATTTGATTTCCTTTATCCTATTTACAATTTTTTAGGTTGTAGAACCCTACATTAATCTACTGCAACTAATATCAAGGAGCTGTTGACAGAGAATTAGATGTGGCCTGTTACATGTGAAGCAGTCCAGTTATACATCATCTGTGCAGAGGACCAAAAATTAAGATAGAGGGGGGTGGGGAGTAGACAGCATGATGGTAATGCAAAGAGACTCTTAGGCCCGAAGCTCCCAAGCTCCAGGTTTAATCCTTTGCACCACCATAATTCAGAGCTCAGCAATGCTCTGGAAGGAAGAGAAAAAGAAAAGGAAAAGGAAAACAAAAAAGAAAAAGATAAAGAATGGGCTTGGGGGCTGGGCAGTGGTGCACTGGGTTACACACATAGTAAGAAGCACTGAGACTGGCTGAACAAATCTGGTTCGAGCCCCCAGCTCCCCTCCTGCAGGGGAGTCAATTCACAAGTGGTGAAGCAGGTCTGCAGGTGTCTCTCTTTCTCTTCCCCTCCTCTCCCAATTTCTCTCTGTCCTATCCCAAAACAGCAACAAAACAACAATGGAAAAACTTGCTGCCAGGAGTAGTGGATTCATAATACGGGGACTGAGCCCCAGCAATAATCCTGGAGACAAACAAAAAAAGGAGGGGGGCTTAATCTCCTCATCCTCCCTTCTCCCCCTGTAGTTTCAAAATATCAAGAAGTTTTGACCAAAACTGATACTTCATTAAAGCCAAGAAATATATATATTTAATATTTATTTTTAATATTTATTTTTATTATTTATTCCCTTTTGTTGCCCTTGTTGTTTCATTATTGTAGTTATTATTGATGTCATTGTTGTTGGATAGGACAAAGAGAAATGGAGAGAGGAGGGGAAGACAGAGGGGAGGAAAGACAGACACCTGCAGACCTGCTTCACCGCCTGTGAAGCGACTCCCCTGCAGGTGGGGAGCCGGGGCTCGAACCAGGATCCTTATGCCAGTCCTTGTGCTTTGCGCCACGTGTGCTTAACCTGCTGCGCTACCGCCCGACTCCCATATATTTAATATTTATAGGAATTTGCCTCTGTGTTATGTGGTGTATCATATAAAGGCAGGGTGAGTTCAGGAACCTCAAGGACCATATGCCCACCCACTACGACATGCTTAGTATTTATTAGTCGAAAGCAGTAATCATGTTAAATAAAAATAAACCAGCTTATTTTCTGAGCTACCATTTTCTTTCTTTCTTTCTTTCTTTCTTTCTTTCTTTCTTTCTTTCTTTCTTTCTTTCTTTCTTTCTTTCTTTCTTTGTTTTTGCTACACCAGGGTTATCACTGGGGCTTAGTACTAACAACCCATGGCTTTTGTTCTGTTTCCTCTAGAGGAAAGAGGAGAGACACATACAAAGAAAGCAGATGCCATTGACACTTTCCACTGCAGCTTAAGATCTGTAAAGACCTGGATTTCTGTGAGCTGTCTTTCTGGAATCAGTTTCTCTTAATATCCTAAAAAAAAAAAAGTTTAGACTCTTTTGACCACTGCCTAAATTACTCTGTGGATAATAAAAGTAGGAATTGATTCTTTTAAGTTAATATCTACTTACAAAGGCAAATTGGTGTTTAAGTAATTCTATTTTTTTTAATTATATTTATTTGTTGGATAGAGACAGAAATCGGGAGGGAAGGGGGAGATAGAGAGGGAGAGAGATGGGGGCCGGGCAGTAGCGCAGCGTGAGTCACACTGACCTGCTTAAGGATCCCAGTTCGAGCCCTGGCTTCCTAACTGCAGGGCGAGCGGGGTCGCTTCACAGGCGGTGAAGCAGGTCTGCAGGTGTCTGTCTTTCTCTCCCCTCTGTCTTCCCCTCCTCTCTCGGTGTCTCTCTGTTCTATCCCACAACAATGACTGCAATAACAACAATAATAATAACTACAACAACCATGGGCAACAAAAGGGAAAAAATAACCTCCAGAAGCAGTGGATTTGCATCGCAGGCACTGAACCCCAGCAATAACCTTGGAGGGAAAAAAGACAAAGAAAAAAAAAAAAAGAGAGAGGGAGAGAGACAGAGAGATACCTACAGCCCTGCTTCACCACTCACAAAGTTTTCCCCCTGCAGGTGGAGTTTTAAAATAATTCTAAATAGTATCTTAACATACTGTAGACTAACTGTAAGTAGTAAAGACAGTAGGAAAACAGGACTGTGTTGGGGGGAGGAAGAGGGAGAGTTAGAGAATATGCAATTCTATTTACGAAACTTACGTGAATTAAGTAAGATTTCCATTGATCAAGAGAACATATGGCTGCATAACTAATTTCTTCACTGGCCTGTAGGGTCTCCGGCACATTCCTTTATTGTGAGAGGAAGATGGGTCTCTTTTATTCATCCCCTTTCCTCTTTTCAGCCCCATTGCCCCACATCTTTGCCTTAAACACGCCTTGAGAAATACGAATGTTTGTGAAGCAGGCAGAGAATGTCTGAGATTGGTGCGCAGGTCAGGTAAGCAAGTAGAATTCTTTCAAAGGGACAGAGGAGATAACCCTGCAAATAATTTTTCCATTTCTTTGCAGTAAGAGTCCTTAGGCCTCATCTTTTTCTGGAATGTAAAGGTCAAAGGAAACATCACACAGCCACGTTCACGTCTCAATGCCCTGGCTAAATGTCTCAGGAGAATACAGCTTTCTTAATGCAAAAAAAAAAAAAAAAAAAAAAATGTCCAATTCAGTGTCTACATTGCAGACTCATGCCACAGTGCTGGGAAGTTGAAATAGATCTGTTATAAATATCCTCAGAGACTAGTTCTTTTTCTAGTTTGTCTTTTAATTCAGAATGTAAAAAATTCAATGTACTTTTAACATAGTCAATGATAATATCTTGAACTTTAAGCCTATTCTGAATATTTTCGTTGCTATGTCTTCTCAACAAATACTGAAATATAAATTTATATACTAAGAAATATTTACTCTAAAAAGTTGAAAAGTTGAAAGATACCATTAAGTCACCGTTTGTACTAATGCATTCTCTTCAAGGTCCTAAATATTTGTATATTTTCCCCAACCCTTTTTTGATTAAGTTCCTGGTTTTCTATTTCTTCTTATTTGTGCTGTATAGGATTTTATACCAGAAGTATATTTGAAGCATTTTCACTGTTTGTATTTGCATGCCTGTAACATATGAAGTCACACACCCTACTTTTGGCAATCACAAGTGCGTCTGTAACATAAAACTTGTACTATACATTTTTAACAGCAGGAGGAAATTACCCACAACAAGTCAGGAATGAACTGTATGCCTTAAACTTCTAAGTTTATGTGATAGCTTAGTGACTAATCATCAATCTTGTTAAATGCCAATTTTCTACTTGGAGTAAGAACATCTGTACAACTCAACTGGAAAAACATCTGATCTAATCATTTATATGGTCATTTAAAGCTCTTCAACTGTATTGATTCCCCATGCCATTTAACTGCATAAGAAGGGTGAAAAGAGCCCCAATTTTTGAGGTCCTTTGCAAGAATCTGAGTGATGGTAAAATTAATGAGAACCCATACTCCAAGTCAACCAGAAATGATTCTTTCTTTTCAGGAGATTTCACATAAACATCAAAGTTTTTTTTTTTTTTTAACATCTACTTTCCTGTCTACCTCTCCTATTTTCTGTAGTACCTACTGCCAGAGGCAAGCAAGTTTCTGAGTACCTGAAGGAAGACATGCTGATATAATTTTTTTCAAATGATTATTCCAAAGAAGCATGTGAAAATCTTTCTAGAATTTGAAAATCCAGTAGTAAATACTTTTCCAAAGCAAGCACTATTTTAAATCATCTGGGAAATGAAGTAACCAGAGACTGACTTCTAGTCACCCCAGTCCACATCTCTGAGATGGCTGAAGTGCCTCATTTCAGAGATATTCACATCATACACATTCTAGAGATTTAGTGCTGGGAGGCTTTACACTTTAAACTCGGCTTCACTGGACCGTGTAATTTTGCAAGCAGAAATCATCCAGTAAGATTTACTATTTTTGAGAAGAGCCTGAGATTCTTGGGCTATTTCACATGACATTTTTTTGCTAAATGGCTTGAATTTTAAACCCTGATGACTCAATATTGAGATTTGCTTATGGTCTGCTTTTTTGTGGAAATAGTTCTTAGACACACTGGCAGTGAACTTAATAACCCAACTTTGGTACAAGTTAGATGAGGCTTCCATGTTGGCTTTAATTCTATATATTTAGTTCAATTATCTTCTTAGTAGCTCATATTATAGACTCCAAGCTTGAATTTGGGCATTTGAGAACTTTTATAGTGAGATCAATCTCCTGCTATTTGTTTTTGCTTAAAAAAATTATATAGAGAGAGTATTACTTTTTTCCAGTGGAATAAACTTAGCTTTCTGAGATTTTTTTTCATTGAATTAGACCATGTGTAGATTATATAATTTTCAAAGATGAAGTAAATATATAAAAATTTGGCTAGTGTCTATTTATTGTAATAATATGCTGAGTTCCCAATGTTAAAATTAGTGTCACTTTAATAACTTGCAAAAGGGTTTTCTTAGAACAACTTTCAACCTACTAAGTACTTGTATTATCCCTTTGGTGATAAGTGCATAATGACTAGGTGATAAAACAGTGAGCACCATGAGTATAGAAGCGGGGGCCAACGGTAGCGCAGCGGGTTAAGTGCGCGTGGCGCAAAGCGCAAGGACCGGCGTAAGGATCCCGGTTCCAGCCCCGGGCTCCCCACCTGCAGGGGAGTCGCTTCACAGGCGGTGAAGCAGGTCTGCAGGTGTCTATCTTTCTCTCCCCCTCTCTGTCTTCCCTTCCTCTCTTGATGTCTCTTTGTCCTATCCAATAACATCAGTGGCAACAATAACAATAGCGACAACAACAAGGGCAACAACAGGGCCACAAAATGAGGGGGGGTGGCCTCCAGGAGCCGTGGATTTGTAGTGCAGGCAGTGAGCCCCAGCAATAACCCTGGAGGCAAAAAAAAAAAAGTATAGAAACATTTGAAATAAGGGAACAAACAATGTGACAGAGATGGTTTGGGGGTGGGGTATTTGGTTATTCTTCAAATTTCCCCTTCATGTTGCACTCTTTCAGTATTCTTATTCACCAAAAAAGGAGTTGAGGGTGATAAACAAATTGCATTGGTTCTTATTTATGCTGCTCTTAGCTCTGAATGTACATGATGCCAGTTGCCACTAATGACCACTTTTGTGCAACTGGAAATAGCTTCAATACTGTCTAGTGAATTCCTTATATGGCCTGCTTTATATTCAGATACTTTATTTGCCTTGCTAGCCTACCTGCCTGATTCCAGAAATGCAGACACATTGCTCACACTTCCTGACAAGGTGCCTGAAATTAATTTTGGCTCAGGTTGATACCTTACCAGTGGGATTTATAACATCTTATCACTGTGAACAAATGTGCCCCGTCATTGAACTAGAATACTCTATTTGGATCAAAACTAAGTACTAAGACATACTCAATACAATACTTAAATACCTAAATACTTATTCCTCAGTACATATGAGTATTTAAATGCTGATTCCTCAGTATTTAAGAATCATTGAAAAAAATCTGTATTTCCATTGATAGCTAAGTTTACCTTTAATCTCCATTATAGACCTAGCTCCACTGTTGTTTATAGATTACTGTGCAGGAACTATGCCAGAATATTTGGGTAAATAGTCATAGTGAATTGATGCAACCATTTATACAGTTCATCAGAAAGGGGAATGTAATTAAGAAGCATAAGCTTGCATGCCTTAACTGAATAATCATCACAGATTTCCACTGGATGTGTATGTTAGTTGGTATAAAATGCTGAACTTCTATTCATTAAAAGGTATTTAGTTGTTTATTATTATTATTATTTTGGTGTTCAAAGTAAGTTTTCTGACCACAGAGATCCTGTCATTCACCATAAGAGTTACACTAGTATAGCCACAGGCCCTTTGAAACATAACTAAAATATGCCTACTAGCTATCTACAAAATGGAGGACCCCCCCCCAACTCTTCATCTGCACTATTCCAGCCTTTAGGTCCATGATTGGTCAACAATTTGTTTGGCTTTGTATGTTAACTCTCTTTTCAGCCACCAGGTTCCAGATGCTAGCATGATGCCGACCAGACTTCCCTGGACAGACAACCCCACCAATATGCCTTGGAGCTCCAATTCTCCAGAGCCCTGCCCCACTAAGGAAAGAGAGAAGCAGACTGGGAGTATGGATCGACCTGTCAACGCCCATGTTCAGCAGGGAAGCAATTACAGAAGCCAGACCTTCCACCTTCTGCAACCCACAATGACCCTGGGTCCATGCTCCCAGAGGAATAAAGAATAGGAAAGCTGTCAGGGGAGGGGATGGGATACGGAGTTCTGATGGTGGGGATTATGTGGAGTTGTACCCCTCTTATCCTATGGTTTTGTCAATGTTTCCTTTTTATAAATAAAATTTTTTTAAAAAGTTATTGCTTGGGCCTTAGTGCCTGTATGACAGTTTTACAATACCTCATACCACTGCCATTTCTCCTCTCCTTTTCTGCCCCGCCCCACAGAGACAGAAATAGAGTGGGAGCAGAGAGAAGGGGAGAGGCAGAGAAACCTGCAGCACTGATCCATCATTCCAAAGTCTAGCCTCTGCAGATGGGAGCTGGGGTTTGAACCTGGGTCCTTCTGCATGGTAATGTGCGAGCTCTATCTTGTGTACCACCACCATACAGCACCAACTTTTGTTAAATAAACATATATTCCTTGATGTTAAGGACTTTTAGTTTTCAAAACCATGTTTACTTCAGACACAGGTATCATATAGATGTATTGTGACACTATCCAGAAAAGGTTTCTGCTAACATCAGATGGACTTTATTATTTTTTTACTTTACCTTTAAAATAAGTAATAGGTTCAGGAAGTAAGGGGTAAAAGCTGTAAATGCAAAGCTGTGTTTTTCTTTTTTCTTTTTGCCTCCAGAGTTATCGCTGGGGCTCGGTGCCTACACTATGAATCTACTGCTCCTGTGGTCACTTTATTTTACTTATTATTATTTTATAAGACAGAGAGAAATTGAGAGGAAGGAAAGATACAGGGACATGCAGATCTGCTTCACCGCTTATAAAATGACACCCCCCCCCCCGCAAGTGGGGAGCCAGGGGCTCGAACCAGGATCCTTGTGCCAGTCCTTGTGCTTCGCACTAAGTGCACTTAGCCAGTTGCACCATGGACAGCTTGGCCCCAAAGCTGTGTTTCTTAAACATAAAGACATGAAAGTCTATTTTATGTTCATCTTTATGGCATCTTTCTCACTTAGATGAATAGCTCAGGTATTCATATGAAAACTCAATAGTTCGTTTGAGATTAAATATAGTAATGTGTACTAGCACACACATGCAGACACTAACTTTACAAAATGTGCCTCTGTTGACTAGTGACTATGGCTGGAATAGTAGAATGTTAAGAATCATTCCAGATTACTATTATATTTATATATAATGTTGTGCATTTATAGAAACCTTACAACTACTTAATTATATATGTGTATTTGGAAGACACTGAAAGTAACAATGTAACACATATGGTAAGAGAACATTTTAAATTATTAAAATCACAATTAGATAAATTAGCAATTGAGTAATCTGACAGCTATCATGAGTAAAAATCCTATTTGTGAAGATACTAGCATTTTTTTCATGTTTGAAATATGTCCATTAAATTCAATCTCATAGAAAATCAAACATTTTAATCAACACATTAAGAAAACAGTTGCTAAATTTAAAGTAGATTTATTTTGCTGTTACCAGATATGTAGACGGTGAATCAGATTATGCTGAACATTTTTTTCTATTTTAATCAGGACATGGTGGAAATCTGAATGACAACATGTTGTGTTGTGAGGAATCTGTATTTGGCTTTCTTGGCAATGTACCCAGGTTATTTGGTACAAAAGAGAAAGGAGAATGAAATTTTAACTTACATCATTTTTCTTTTTTTAATTTTTTTTTTTTGCCTCCTGGGTTATCACTGGGGTTTGGTGCCTGCACTACAAATCCTGCGCTTGGAGGCCATTTTTCCCATTTTGCTGCCCTTGTCATTGCGCTTGTTGTAGTTGTTATTGTTGTCATAGCTGTTGTTGTTGGGTAGGACAGAGAGAAATGGAGAGGAGGGGAAGACAGAGAGAGGGAGAGAAAGACAGACACCTGCGGACCTGCTTCACCGCTTGTGAAGTGACACCCCTGCAGGTGGGGAGCTGGGGGCTCGAACTGGGATCCTTACACAGGTCCTTGCGCTTTGTGCCATGTGTGCTTAACCTGCTGCACTACCACCCAGCTCCCCTCTTTTTAAAATTTATTTATTACTAGAGACAGAGAAATTGAGAGGGGAAAGAGAGATAGAGAAAGAGACAGAGAGACACCTGCAGCCCTGCTTCACAATTTGTGAAGCTTTCCCCCTGCAGGTGGGGACCAGGGGCTTGAACCCGGGTCCTGTGCACTGTGAAGTGAGCACTTAACCAGGTGCGCCACCACATGGCTCCACTTATATCATTTTTCTAGGAATGTTAATACTCATTTCTGTCACGTTAGTTGCAGACTATAAAAAAATGCTGAGTTACATGAATAGATTTTGATTGATTTTTTTTTTTTAATCTGAAGATTATCTCTTCCAGTCTGAGTGAAACATTCATGGGTACAGTTTGATTTCAGGAGACATTAGAACAATTTGATTTATTGTAAACGAATGTCTACATGAAGTCCCACATTGCACAATTCCTGGAAGTATAAAGAATCACTTAGGGAGTTGAGCTGGTTAAGTGCAGGTGGCACAAAGCACAAGGACTGGCATAAGGATCCCAGTTTGAGCCCCCGGCTCCCCAGCTGCAGGGGCGTTGATTCACAGGCGGTGAAGCAGGTCTGCAGGTGTCTCTCTTTCTCTCCCCCTCTCTGTCTTCCCCTCCTCTCTCCATTTCTCTCTGTCCTATCCAACAATGACGACATCATCAACAACAACAATAAAAAAAACAAGAGCAACAAAAGGGAAAATAAATAAATATATATTTTTTTTTAAAAAAAGAGAATCATTCATATGATTACCTTGAGCTTTGGTGCCTTCACAGAGAGACCTAGTATGGACAAGCTAGGGAGCATGTTAAATAAAGATGAGTGCTGGGCAGGTCATAGGCTGACGAGTTACATTAACTCTTTCAACCGCACACCACTTTCCTCAGTTATGTTACCAGTGAAAATAAGAAGTAATCAAAGGAAAATATATTTGATTATTAGCTATTATATAATAAAAATGATAACAGTGTTTGTGATCAGATTCTGAACCACCACCGGAGTGTGCACATATACACTCTAGCATGAGTGGTGCGAGTGTATTAATAGTGGTTTATCATTCTTTTATTTTCCCAGTGTTTTTCAAAGGAACCCCTCAGACACACTGGATTAAAAATGCAAAAATTACTAAAGTCATGGGCCCCTTGGAACATACCTAAAATAGACTTCCTAGCTTCTTACCACATGAAGACTCCTAGTTCCATCTGCTCTATTCCTACCTTGGGGTTCCTATTTATTAAATAATTTGTCCTGCTTTATAATTTACTGCCTTTCAGTCACCAAGTTGCAGATGCTACCATGAGGGCCTCTTCACTTCCCTGGACAGACGACCTCACCAACGTGTCCTGTAGTCTCACCTGACCAGAGCCCCGCCCCATTAGGGAAAGACAGAAACAGGCTGTGGGTGTGGATCCACCTGCCAACACCCATGACCAGCAGAGAAGCAATTACAGAAGCCAGACCTTCCACCTTCTGCATCCCATAAAGAATTTTGGTCCATACTCACAGACGGATAAAGATAGGGAAGCTTCCAATGGAGGGGATGGGGCATGGAACTTTAATGGTAGGAACTGTGTGAAATTATATGCCTGTTATCTTGTTAATACTATTAAATAATAAAAACATTAACAATTATAATAAAAATGATGACAGTCATCTTAAAGAATGTTTAAGCTGTGGGTTTGGGAGACAGCATAATGATTCTGCAAGACTTCCAGGTCTGAGGCTCCTTGATACCAGATTTAACCCTCAGCAGCACTATAGCTGGAGGTAAGCAGTGCGCTGATTCTTCTTTTCCTCCCATTAAAATAAAATCATATACGTATTTATTTAAACGACCTTGGAAAACGTTGCGGTAATCCCTGCCCCCATATCATACACCCAAAGGCCAATTAGTACCAATTAGTTGGGTTTGTTTTTTTAATCTTTCCTTTTTTCTTTTTTTTAAACAATCTCTTACGTATTTTTTTTTTTAATTGGGGGTTGAATGGTTTACAGTATAGTCTTTCGGGTCTCCTGGGGATAACCCCATGGAAGACAAAACACACATAGCCTCAAATCCCTGTGTGCACCTGTATTCAAGGCTTGCATATTCTTACTGCTTTTTCTTAGAGCAAAGTTGTCCAGAAGGACAAAGACTGTGCTAGCAGTACCCTGTGTGTGTTCCATGATGGACCTTAGCACTCTGCTTCATGGGTTCCAGTCTGGACTCTACTGTTGGTAAATACGGACTGCACAGCCAAGAACTTACAGTTCCTATTTCTCTATTGCCAGAAAACTAACAAATGACTTTTCCTTGTGCCCTGGCAAGCACCTGAAGCACTGTCTTCCCTCCAGGAATATGTGAGGACCCCTATTTCTGTTTGTATGATTCTCTAAGTTATGTGAATCCATTGCATTTCACTGGATATTCAGTTAACACGCTTCCTGTTCCTTAGAAGATGTCGTTTTTTAAAAAAAAAAAGACTTCAGTTTGGGTCACGAGGAAACCGCATATCTACCCTCACTTTTTCTTCATGTTGTTCTAGGAATGTGTGACAGAGTGTTCAGAACTGCAGCTTTGACAGAGTTTTCCCTAGACTGAACACTCCCATGACTCTCCATCCCTCCCCTGAACCTCTATGTCGTTAAAAGGTGAGAATTAAGAAGCATCCCAGGAGATATTCCAGCACATAAGCCTGTGGACTGTTAAACATCAAGTCCTGAGTTTGATCCTTGGCACTGCATGTGCTTGACTGATGCTTTAGTCCCCTTCCCCATAAGTAAATATTAAAAGGAAAGAGAGAGAATGAAACGAAGAGAGAAGGAAAAACAAGGTACCAGAACGGCAAAAGAGCTCATCTGCTCAGTGTGCCTGGGTTACCCAGGTTTGAGCCCGGTCCACATTGGAGGAAACGTTGGTGCTATAATGTCTTTCCCTCTCTGTCTCTATCAAAACCAAATCCCTGCCCAGAGCACTGAAAACCCTGGTGGCAAAAATAAGAAAGATACAGACAGAACATTTTTCCTTAAAAAGAATTTGCCATGATGTAGTTCAACTACAGAAAGTCAGGTAAATTGAAGAATAATGAGGAGGACAGGTGATGGTGTACCCAGTTAAATGCACATAGTACTAAGAGCAAGGATCCGTGCAGGGACCCAGGTTTGAGTCCCTGCTCCCTCCTGCAGCCGGGACGCTTCATAAGCAGTGAAGCAGATCTGTAGGTGTCTTTCTCTCCCTCTCTCCCTCCCCATCCTCCCAATTTCTCTCTGTTCTATCCAATAAAAATGGACAAAATGGCCGCCAGGAACAGTGGATTCATAGTGCAGTCACCGAGACCCAGTGATAACCCTGGTGGCAAAAGAAAATAAAAAATGTTTTTGACGTCTTCATATTTCATAAACATGTATTTTGTATGTTCAGTGTAGGCAAGAATTGATAATAGCAACATGAAGTGAAATGTGTGGAAGTAACTCGGGAATAGGCAGTCTGTATCAAGGTCATATACCTGCATGAATGGAGGCAGATATCAACAGACAGAAAATTAGAATGGGGAATCAGGCAGTAGCACAGCAGGTTGAGCACATGGTGCAAAGTGCAAAGGACCGGCGTAAGGATCCCGGTTCAAGCCCCCGGCTCCCCACCTGCAGGGGAGTCGCTTCACAGGCGGTGAAGCAGGTCTGCAGGTGTCTCTCTCCCCCTCTCTGTCTTCCCCTCCTCTCTCCATTTCTCTCTGTCCTATCCAACAACAACAGCATCAATAACTACCAAAACAACAAAACAAGGGCAACAAAAGGGATTAAATAAATATTAAAAAGAAGAAAACTAAAATGGTTTTAGCAAAAGAGAAAATGATAATGCTGTAATGACTTAAAACCTCATCAGACATATCATCCAGAAAATTATTTAGTACTGAATTTAGAAGACTGTGGTTTTCTGATTTCTTGAATATGGTTTTTCTCCTAAAAAGTACATTTTCAGGGTCTATGGTAGGGAGAGGCTGTTCAGTGGCAGAGCACATGTCTTGCATGTGTGAGTCCTGGGTTTGAGCCTGGCAAACACATGAAAACTAGACAAGCAACAGGAGCCTCACAAATGTTGCTGTGGTACTTTAGTTGTTATGTCTGTTTCAACTCAACAAATGTTAAAAAAATTCAATAATTATGAATTTAAAGTGATTTTCAAGTTCCTTTTAAGAAAATGAGAGAGAAAGAGAGGGAGAGAAAGACAGAGAGGGAGACAGATAGATAGATAGAGAGAGAGAGACAGAGAGAGAGAGAAGAGAACCAGAGCATCATTTTAGTATATGTGTTGCTTGTGCTTAAAGTCAGTATCTCATGCTTGCAAGTGTTGCACTCCAACTGTTGAACCACTTACTCAACCACTCAATTTGGGTCCCAAGAGAGAAAAGTAAATATTTGGTGATAAGCTGATCTTTATATTTGGGGGAAGAATGAAATTTACTTTTTTTAATGAGTAAGTTAGACATAGGAGGCCCATATTATTATTCATATTCCAAGATTACTATCAAAACTACAGGCAAGTAAAATAAGGTTCACAATTTTTGTGAGTGTGTTGTGTGTGACAATAAAAAACAAAACCTCCCTAGCAGGCAAAAATAAAATAGATTCAAGGTCAGTATCTCAAGTTCAACTGAGGAAAGAGGTAAGCGAACATTTGAAAATTCTAGCATTATAAGATTCAATTTAGTCATACAATTGTCAGTGTTTGTATAAGTGTCATAAAACCGAGTTAAGATTATTCTTGGTAAATTCATTATCCACTCGAAATGTCATCTTCAGGTTACAGTGGCTTGAGTTAAAGACATTTTAGTTTGAATTTTTTGTGAGAGGCGTTCTCAGTTTGAAACTTGAAGCTGAGTGTATGGTCCTAGAGTCCTGAACGCTGTGATTAATGAATGAGGACTCGTGTGATTAGGCTTTCAATTTCACTCATCTTTCTTCCCCGCCTCCAACAGTTCTATCCAACATCTCTGCCATGCTCCAGTCAAATTTTTATTTTCAGAAGGGATAAATCATTATTGGTTTGACAGAAACAAGTACCTGGGAATAAGGATGAACAAGTGTACCGCCAATATTTCTCTTTAAGCAACGTCAGTCTAAAGAAAGCAGGATTCCTCTTACCTGAACTTGTGTAGTGTCTTGAAGAGTCTGTGGTTTGGGTGGAGAGCTGAGGGCCATCAGTGGTGACGTGTATCACACTATTAACAGGACTCCCACTGATTTCAGAGTCTAAAACTAAAGGCTTCACCTTTGCCTATGATTTCATAGGAGGGGCGACCTGCAGGAGGTGGACACTTCACAAGCTGTGAAGCAGGTCTGCAGGTCTCTCTCTCTCTCTCTCTCTCTCTCTCCCTCTCTATCTCCCCCCTCCTATCTTAAGTTTCTCTGTCCTATCCAATAAAAATGGAAAAAAAATGGCCACCAGGAGCAGTAGATTCATAGTGCCAGCACTGAAACCCAGAGATAACCCTGGAGGCAAAAAGTAATAAGGCAGCATTCCAATGCCTCTTGGAGTGATCACAATACTTTCCCTCCTGGTCCTGAAAGTCCTAACCATTTCAACGTATCTTCTTTGTGGAGATGTTCAGAAGGTATCTTAACGAAACCGGAGACCATCTCACAGGCTGGGAAAACAGTGCTGCTTTGCCATGTGCATGACTCAGACTAGAGCCAGGCCCCCACTGCGATGAAATGTCTCTGGTGCTGTGGTCTCCTTCACTTTCTTTCTGACTGTCTTAAAAAGCAAAATCACATCTAACTTACACTAGCATGTTATTAAAAACCTAGATTTAGTATTCCTAGTGAGAAATGACAAATTCTAGCACTTTTTTTGGGGGGGTTCTTATCACTTCTAGGCTTTATCATGCTACAGAGAAAACAAGTTGCCAAAAATAAGATAACCCCTGTCATTTTATTGCTAGGGTCAAAGCAACTGCGATCAATTAAAGACCTTCTTTCATCATCGACGACGACAAATCAAAAACTCCATCGAAAGTAGTTATTGCAAGTATTTACAGTGTTAAGTTCCCGTTAAAGTTTTTGTTGGTTTGAAGCATTTTTCCTAACTCCAAAGTACAAAAATATCTTCCACTAAAACTGAAGAAACTTTTGACTTGACATTAAAAAAAGGAAGACACACATTTTTGAGACAGTATACTTTGTGATTCACAGGGTCACTTGCATGAGACGCAATTTAATGAAAGCTCTCAAATAAGCAATTTTATTCCTATCCATGATTGCAGACATTTACAAAACCATAACATCTGAGTTCACCTTAAAAAATAACTTATATAAAGCAGTGATATACACAGCACAAAATTGTTCAGGGAGGGGCAGGAGCAACTTTTAATAATTAAAATGTAAACGTGAAAAAAAAAAGATGGAATAAAAGTCCCTACTTATTTCTACTTAAGATGTCATGTGATCATATTTTACAATGTCCTGTAGGTCAATGTATGTATGTGTCTATGTCCATAGAACATACACATATACAGCACATTCTTGTCCCCACACCTATACAAACACAGATAATTATTTGCAGTTCAGTTTAGGGGCCGTTTTAATACGCCGCTCCGTACAGTTGTTTGAATCATGGTTGGACCCGCTTTCTTCACAAAATAGGGGAGAGAGCAGGAAATAAAAAGGTTGGTTTGGTGTGACTGAGATTCCTTTAACTGTACACTGTAACTTTTCTTCCGTAGTATTTCCATGAAGGGCTGACTCACTGTGGTTTCCATGAGACGTAGGTAGTAATGGATCACACACTCATTGTCATGCTGGGGGAATACTAGAAGGAAAGAAAAATTCATATTTTAGCAGCGATTCTTTTACAAACCTTTATTGTTCTCTTCTTGGTGAACAGCATCAACTGTACATTGTAATGTCTTACAATCTCACTCATGTTTTTAACCTCACACAATGGGAAAAAAAATATATCAAAAGAGGAAGTGTTGAATGAAATGTTGAATTTTTTTTTTTTTTTTTTTTTTTTTTTTGGCAAGTAACCATTTTCCATTTCCCCTGGACTAGCTGATGATACCTTTTTCTTCTTTCCTTCCTTCCTTCCTTTCTTTTGCCTCCTGGGTTATGGCCGTGGCTCAGTGCTTGCACTACAAATCCACTGCTTCCGGTGGCCATTTATTTAATTTATTTTTTTCTATTTGATTGGATAGGACAGAGAGATAATGAGAGAGGAGGGGAGTCAGAGAAGGGAGAAAGACAGACACCTGCTGACCTGCTGTACTGCTCGGAAAGCTCCCCACTACAGGTGGGGAGCAGGGGCTTGGACCTGGATCCTTGCACTTAGTACTATGTCACTTAGCTGGGTGCACATAGTCTGACCCTCAGCTGATGAACTTCTGGTAGATTCATGTTTTGTAGGTATTTGTAACTAAATAAACCAAGTCCTAGGTTAAATCATAATGAAAAAAAGTATAAGGGATAGTCTTTGATACACACTAGCAAATGGAAATGCAGTTTACTTAACACCTCTATGCTTTGGTTTCTTCACGTGTAAAACAGGTTTAATAATACCTATTTTCAAGGGGTCTGAGAAGGATTAAAAATGAAATCTGTAAAAGTATGTATTTGAGTAAATAGATTAATCATGTAAGGGGAAGGGAAGAGGAGTCACAATTTCCAGCAGCTCTAAAAGCTTCTTCCCATTACAATGTTTAGAAAACTCGAGTTTGGTTTCTACTTCAGCATAAAAACATTTCCTCTCACTTCATGACTTCATTTCAACCCAAAAGCAGTTATTATGTTGTTACATATCAGTTTGATGACACTAAGAATTTTAAATTATACATGGCTGGGCAGTGGCACCTCCAGTTAAGGGGACATATTACAAAGTGCAAGGACTCAGGTTCAAGGCTCCACCTGCTGTGGGGGGTGGGGGGTGGGGAGATACTTCACAAGCAGGGAAGCAGGTTTGCAGGCGTTTATCTTCCTCTCCCCCTCTCCTCTCTCCACTTCTCTCTGTCCTATATAATAAAAAGAGAAAAGACGTCTTATCTTCATTGTAGATAATCAGCATTTG
This sequence comes from Erinaceus europaeus, assembly GCF_950295315.1. Classification (NCBI taxonomy): domain Eukaryota; kingdom Metazoa; phylum Chordata; class Mammalia; order Eulipotyphla; family Erinaceidae; genus Erinaceus; species Erinaceus europaeus. The sequence goes on from NC_080172.1 coordinate 6,809,020, forward strand.
CGAGAGTGGTGAGACTTTCCTAAGTTTGGAAAAATGGCCTCAAAAATGACTTACAGAGGAACAATGAATGAATATTTGATAATTATGCCAACTCACCAGCATTTTCCTGAGGAGTAGATGCTGAGCAAAAAGAGCGGCACTGCTGACATAACTCTGATGGACACACTCTATCCTCTGTGTTGTCCAATATGGAGGTCATTAGTTACTTGTGGCAACTGAGCACATGGAATGTGGCCAGTAAAACTGAGGGATTAAAATTTGAATGCTGAATAAATATCCCCCAGAAGCTAGCAGTCATCTTAGAAAACACAGTTCTAGCTCTTCTAAGGGATGGAGGGTGCCATTCTGGTCTCCATGAAGAGGGGCTCTAAATTAAAATGTCCAAGTGGGCTTTACATATTTATTCTATTTTATTATTGTTGTAGTTGTTATTGTTGTTATTAATGTTGTTGTTATTGGATAGAACAGAGAGAAACGAAGAAAGAAGGGGAAGACAGAGAGGGGGAGGGAAAGATAGACACCTGTAGACCTGCTTCACCGCTTGTGAAGTGACTCCCCTACAGGTGGGGAGCCGGGGGCTCGAACCAGAATCCTTATGCTGGTCCTTGCACTTTGTGCCACGTACGCTTAACCCACTGCACTACTGCCCGATTCCCTTACATATTTATCTTTTTATGTTTTTAATTTTTTAAAAATTTCTACTTATAAAAAGGAAACACTGACAAAACCATAGGATAAGAGGGGTACAACTCCACACAATTCCCACCACCAGAACTCCGTATCCCATCCCCATCCCCTGATAGCTTTCCTATTCTTTACCCCTCTGGGAGTATGGACCCAGGGTCATTATGGGGTGCAGAATGTGGGAGATCTGGCTTCTGTAATTGCTCCCCCATTTATTAAATACTTATCAAGACTAGGGCAAGAGTGGATTCCTTTAATCTTTTCTGTCTCATGGAAAGAGGCCTTATCAGTCACAGGAACTCATCAGAAGTTGCAAGGGCTTAACCTGAGATAATTGGGGGTGGGATCATACATTTAAAACAGCGGGCCAGGCGGTGTCCCACCTGGTTGAACACACATGCAAGAATGCAAGAACCTAGGTTTGAGCCCTTGGTCCCCACCTGTGGGGGGATAGCTTTTCGAGTGGTGAAGCAGGGCTGCTGGTATCTCTTTCTCTATTTCCAGTTGTCTCTATCCAATAAACAGATAATAAATAATTAAATTAAAAAGGATGTGGGGTGGGGAGTAAACAGATGAAAATGAAGTGAGTTCCAAATTGGCTGAGGTACTGCAAGAACCCGAAGTGAGGGGCCAGGTGGTAGCGAAGTGGGTTAAGTGCACATGGCCCGATGCGCTAGGACCAGTATAGAGATTCAGGTCCGAGCCTGGGCTCCCCACTTGCAGGGGATGGGCGGGGTGGTGGTTATTGCTTCACAAGCAGTTAAGCAGGTCTACAGGTGTCTCTTTCTCTCCCACTTTCTATCTTCCCCTCTGTCTCGATTTTTCTCTGTCCTACTCAACAACAGCAGCAATAATAACACTAACAACAGTAACAACAACAAGGACAACAGAAATGGGAAAGATGGCCTCCAGGAGCAGTGGATTCTTAGGACAGGCACTGAGCCCCAGCGATAAGCATGGAGGCAAAAACAAACAAACAAAAAACAACAACCAGAAGTGAGGTAGAAAGGATGTACTCAGATAAGGATGGATTTATGAAGAGAAAACTGGATTCTCTAGGGAATCAACAGAGGCTCAGCTGGCAAAGTCTGGGGCAGAAGTAGTCAGGTAGGTTTAGAGAACATGTGAAAATCCCAAACTGTTCTTGAGCAAAGGTGAAGGACTATGACTGAAAACTGGGTCAGTGAATCATAGGGCTACAGACTGTTTAAAAGACAGATGTAATTAAGGGAAATCTACTCGTTATTCTCTTAAAAGCCTCAAATTTCCCTTAAGCATAGAAAAGCTGAATTACACCTATCCACTGACTTTGAGTGTGAAACGAAAGTGAGAAAAGTGAAGAAAAGGGGAAAGCAAGGGAGCCAGGCAGTGGCGCACATAGTTAAGCGCTCACATCACAGTGCACAAGGACCCAGGTTCAAGCTCCTGGTCCCCAACTGCAGGGGGGACGCTTCACAAGTGGTGAAGCAGGGCTGCAGGTGTCTGTCTCTGTCCTCCTTTATCACCCTTTCCCCTCTCAATTTCTGTCTCTATCTAATAAATAAAAATATTTTTAAACAGAAAAAGAAAAAAAAAGGGGGGGGGATCAATCAGGAGAGGAAATTCAGTTTGAAAGAATCTTTTTTCCCCCAAATACTTGATAGTAGTAGCAAAAGCAAAACCCCAGAAACAATTATACACAAGGACTGATAAAATAAGGCCCAAAATTATTTTATAATTAAAAGCAAGCATCAATAAGCTTCCCATGGCTTTTGACAACAGGAATAATATTTTAGTATTTGACTTAGAAAAAAAAAAAACCTCTAAAATCTCTCTCTCCCCCTTCCTCTCCATTTTTGTCTGTCTCTATCCAATACGTAAATAAATAAAAGATAACTTAAAAAAAGAGAGAAAAAGGGAAAAATCTAATCAATACCAAGACCACATTAAAAGTGGAAAACTAATGTAATATGGCAAAATTGAAACAAACCTTTCCCTTATATTTTTTCTTTTCTTTTTTCTGGAAGAAAGCAATTGTTTTTATTATAACAAAGCATACTACATAGCTCTGTGAGGTCTTCAGTATTTTACTTATGATTTCTGTAGTGGCTATTTATACAAAAAATGGTAACTCAACCAGGGATGTTTAAAATAATGTCTAGCCACATACAGCTGTTGAAATTATAAAATATAGCTGTGTCATTTGGGAACTGAAAACTTAGCTGTATTTAATTTTAATTCAAACAGCATAAGTAGGTCATTGATCTGTATAAAGCAAAGGTTTTATTAGGTATCCTGTGACATTTACATAGAATAATGATAATATGCATTTTAGAAAATATTTAAAAGGAAATGTGTGAAAAATATTTCTGGGTAAGTCAGAATTCAGGGGACCATCTCATTTAATGGGCACCTTGAATAGTTGGGATTTAAAAGTCTTCTTGAGCACTTTTTTGGTAAAGATTACTATAGTTTATCCATGAACAGTCTTATTATCTAGGGCAGATAGTTAAAATATATTAATACTGTCACTCTAACATACAAAATGTATATGTATTTATTTACATTCTGTTACAAAGAATATTAGTTCCTCACCTTCTCCCTTCTTTCCTTCCTTTTTCTTCCTTCTTTTCCACCAGAGCACTGATTATCTATGCCTTATGTTGGGGGGGTGAGTTGGGGATGATATTGAACCTGGGACTTTGAAGCCTCAGGCATCAGAGTCTCTTTGCAAAACCATGTAACCATTATGATATTTACCCTGCCCATAAACCTCATATCTAGAGCAGTACAGCAGACTGTACAAGGGGGCCCAACACAGTATTTGATACAGTAAAATGGATTGTCTTTATCAGTGAAATGCTACTGGTACTAGAACTGTATATTACTCATCTGATTCCTTTACTGAAGTTGTATCGGCTAAGGAGAACGAAAGGAAATCATGACATGTCTACAGAAACTGAGTGTATAAGCAAAAAAGAAATTTGACTATGGACTATTTTTCAAAGTAGAAGTGGCTTACAGTTTTCCAGAAGCAAAAGGAAGGGAAGGTGTTAAATGGCGCATCAGATTGAGAGACATAAAATATTCATGGTGGACTGTCCCCAGACCGCACTGCAATGTTTCTCTTGTACTGCGGCGTCAATATGTGCTGACATATTGTAACGTCTGTGCTGACATACTGTAACGTCTGTGCTAAAATGCTGTGATATCAGGTTGCCCTCTTTCAAGACTGTTCTGAGTCAGACCGTCCTCAACTAGATAAGATAGCTCTTTTTAAAATTTTTTAAAAAATATTTATTTATTTTCCCTTTTGTTGCCCTTGTTATTTAACATTGTTGTGGTTATTATTGTTGTTGTTATTGATGGACAGGACAGAGAGAAATGGAGAGAGGAGGGGAAGACAGAGAGGGGGAGAGAAAGATAGACACCTGCAGACCTGCTTCACGACCTGTGAAGCGACTCCCCTGCAGGTGGGGAGCCGGGGGCTCGAACCAGATCCTGAAGTCGGTCCTTGCGCTTTGCGCCATGTGCGCTTAATCCGCTGCGCCACCACCTGACTCCCAAGATAGCTTTTATAAATGCTGTCAGTAACATTGTTTGGCTTAACAACAACATAAAAGTAAAATCCGGGAGTCGGGTTGTAGCTCTGCGGGTTAGGCGCAGGTGGCGCAAAGCACAAGGACTGGCATAAGGATCCCGGTTCAAGCCCCCGGCTTCCCACCTGCAGGGGAGTCGCTTCACAGGCGGTGAAGCAGGTCTGCAGGTGTCTGTCTTTCTCTCCCTCTCTCTGTCTTCCCCTCCTCTCTCCATTTCTCTCTGTCTTATCCAACAACGACAACATCCATAACTACAACAAGGGCAACAAAAGAGAATAAATATTTTTTAAAAAGTAAAATCTAAAAGTATGCTATAACATAGCTGTTAATATTTTACCTTTTACCTGAAATCTATTTTAAAATGGCAAACTCGGGCATGAACTATAGAGCCAGTGAGTCTCCCCTAACACCCAGTTCATGGACTGTGGACTCACATCGAAGATGTCCGTCAACTCTGAGCAGCAGCTCTGAATCTCCTATTTTGACATGTCAGCAACACATGTAAGTTCATTACAGCACCACTCTCAGGCACCTACATAGTACCCTCTTAGTCAGCCACAAAGTAATGCAGCTAAAAAAGGGGCGTGAGCTCCATGTTTCTGAAACTGTGTGAAAGATGTGGGCATATGTGATTTCTTTTCTTTTTCTTTCTTTCTTTTTTTTTTTTTTTTTTTTTTTACCAGAGCACTGCTCAGCTCTGGCTTATGGGGACTGAACCTGGGACTTGAGAGCCTCAGGCATTTAAGTCTCTTTGCATAACCATTATGCTATACTCCTACCTGTGATTTCTTTACAATAGCAGGAAATAACAGGGGGCAGTAAAGGAAACAGCAAAATTATCCACATCATTAACCCTAACTTCTATTTTATAATGTGATCCCAATATCATGTTTTTTTAATTAGTGATTTATTATTGATTTACAAAATTACAAGATAACAGGGGTACAACTCCATCCCGTTCCTACTAGCAGTTCTCAATCCCTAATCCCTCAATTGGAAGCTACAGCAGTTTCCTGAAGGTTGTACATATGGGTTAACTATTATTTCTACAACTATCTGTCTATTTTTGTATATATTTGCCCATCCAATATCATGTCTACTTGGCTGATTCTGGTTAAATTCCATGGCAAAAAATAACCTTCTAGATTAATTCAAAAATGAAGACTTTATTTGAGAAGCTAGAAAAACTTTTTTGAACTAAGTCCTTTTTGTTTTCAGAAGCAAACACTATATAGAGTTTGAACACTAGGGGGCATCTCTGTTTCTTGAAATACAGATCTTGTTTATGGTTTTAAAAAGGCCAAGTAAACATATCTTGCTTTGCACTTTTCAGTGAAAACCACATTGGCATTGCGAGGTTTCTGACTCTGTGTTGGACATGTCTGATTCTACAGTAATCTGACAGTCCATGTATGAAGTGACTTCACATGGTCTAGTACTTAAAACGTGCTCTGCAGATGTTTGCTCTCTCCCCAGGCCTCTGACCGCTTAACTTCAAAATAAGGATTAACAAATTCTCAAAAGGAGGGTGATAAAATAAAAAAGTGCTTTTAGGTCAGATTGATAGGGCTAACAGTTCATGGTATTTATATACTTTCCCCATATTTGAGAGCTACTCTCTGCTCTGATTCAGCTTTCCTAGCTCTTTTTTTTAAAAAATTATTATTTATTTTCCCTTTTGTTGCCCTTGTTGCTTTATTGTTGTAGTTATTATTGTTATTGTTGTTGTTTCTGTCATTGTTGTTGGATAGGACAGAGAGAAATGGAGAGGGGAGGGGAAGATAGAAAGGGGAAGAGAAAGATAGACACCTGCAGACCTGCTTCATCACCAGTGAAGTGACCCCTATGCAGGTGGGGAGCTGGGGGTTTGAACTGGGATCCCTATGCCCAGTCCTTGTGTTTTGCACAACAGGCTCAGGAAAAAATTAGTAGTGTCATAGGCCCCTTAGAACAAACCTAAAACAGACTTCCTAGCTTCTTCCCACACAAAGGCCCTGAATTTCATCTGCTCTATTCTTACCTTTTGGTTCCTGTTTACTAAACTATTTTTCTTGCTTTACATTTCACCGCCCTTCAGCCACCAAGTTGCAGATGTTACTAGGATGCTATCCTGATTTTCCTGGGCAGACCTCACCATATGTCCTGGAACCTTACTTCTCCAGAGACCTACCCCACTAAGGAAAGATAGAAACAGGCTGGGGGTATGGATTTACTTGCCAATGCCCATGCTCAGTAGAGAAGCAATTATAGAAGCCAGAACTCCCACCTTCTGCACCCCATAAAGTATGTTGGTCCTCCCAGAGGGATAAATAATAGGAAAGTTTCCAGTGGAGGGGATGGGACATGGAACTCTGGTGGTGGGGACAATTCTCCTTGTACAGACGGCAGTGTTAGCTGTCATCACCTCTACATACTTATCTTGTAACGGGAAGTTTGTATATATATATTTAAAACTACCTTCCTCCAGTTTCCCCATTTGCATCCTCCCCCTTTGGCAGATAGAAGCTTAATGTCTTTTGCTGTATGTTTTCTTCTCTTCACCCCAAAAGGTAGCTTTCCCATCTGATTCTCGTTGTAGTTTGGCATAGGTTTCACACCAAATGATAATGCCCATGGTGGGTGTGTAGGGACACTGATCCTATGAGGAGGGATTCAGTTTGGATCCTGAAATCCTTTTTGCTGTATTCCAACTGGGCAGTGCTTAGCAGGCTACATAGGCAACAGCACCTCAGTGACTCCGCTTTCCCACAACACCCCCTCCTGTCCAGCATGCCCTGGAAGTTCTGGGTCACTAGTGGGTTGTTGGAAAAGTCATGATGTATTCTTTCTGTGCTTTTTAGAAGTCATTTATTTATATAAAGAACAGAGATCAACCAATGATATACTGCACATTTTGTCTGGTCACCTTTTCTCATCTTTCAGTGAGTTTCGTAATACCCAACCCCCCCTTTTTTTTTGCCTCCAGGGTTATCGCTGGGCCTTGGTGCCAACACTACGAATCTACTGCTCCTAGCAGCATTTTTTTGAATAGGACAGAGAAATTGAGAGAGGAGGGGGAGATGGAGATAGGCAGATGGAAAGATAAACACCTGCAGACTTGCTTTGCAGCTTGTGAAGCACCCTTCCTGCAGGTGGGAAGCCAGGGGGGGGGTGTCAAACTTGAATCCTTGTGTGGGTCCTTGCATTTAATACTATGTGCCCTCAACAGGCCGTGCCACTGGCTGACCCCCCATAATTCCTCATTCATAGAAGGACCTGTCTCTATCTGTGGAAAACTGAATATGGGGCTGACTGACAGTTCGTCTGACCTGAATTATCATACCACCTAAGGAGTTAGGCGAGTGAGGCATATGTGGCAGCCTGATGGTGCCAGGTCAGGTGAGTGTGGCAGACGCTCCCATCATTTTTGATGGGTGATCGAACTTTTGCATGATTTCACATTGTCATAAGGGAACACAAAAACTCTGTTACAATTAATGAGCTCTGGACATTTCTCTATGGTGGATTAGTTCAAACAGTCCAAGTCCTTACAGTAAACACTCAGAGTGATTGTATGAATGATTCCTTGGTAGGAGCTCAAAAAAAAAAATCTGTATAATCCCACCACACTGAGAACATAAGCTTCCTCTGATGAATGTCTGCATCCAATGTCATTTGAGGTGAATAGTTACATTGACTCCAAGATCATTTGCTGTTGTAAACAAGCATCAGCCACTTCAAAAAGAAGGGATCATTTTACTGACTTTCAACGAGCAAATAGCAAAGATTCTTACGCTCCATCCAATGAACTCTGAGTTCATGAGGAACCCGAGTACTGAACTTGCTTACGTATCCCAGCTTCTTCTATCTCCTGCATCCGCATCGTGTCTTGTGGGCTTGACTCAGTCAATGCCTTTATTTTGTCCTCATCAGCCTCGGTGGGCCTCCTTGGCTGAGGACCATCATTGAGATCAGAAGCCCCAGCACAGGATTTCAAGAACCATCAATGGTGCTGATGTTCTGTTTGAGCCTGGTCATCCTTAAACTTTATACAGCCTTTCAGTACCTTGATGTGCATTCTTCTGCTTACGGAAGTAAAATGGTAAATATATATATATGTATATACATGGCAAGAAGGCAGTTTGGCCTTCCATCCTCAACTTGTAAAATCTCTAAAATTCTCTCTCTCTCTCTCTCTGTTTCTCTCACTCTTTTTGAATAAAGCTAGAACTGTCATCTGTCAAAATGACAGCAAAAACACAGATGCAAGTGCTCCACTACTTCCAAAAATGCACTAGCACCATCTGTTGTAAAAATCCATCATGGCTTTTCCCACAACCCACTAGGTAGGTACAAAGAGAGTACTGGGACATTGTATTTTAAAAAGAAAAAAAAAAACGCTATCGGTAACATAACATGAAACACTGAGTTTTAAAATAATGGCGTTATGTAATGACACTTTATAAAACAGACTACATTGTCTTTGGTTTTTCCAGAGTCCAGCATGCTGCTTTGGCACTGGACAGTGCTCAGCAATTCATAACAAAGCGAGGGTCTCATTGCTTCTCTTTTTTTGTTCCTATTCTGTGGAGTAGAGGAATGAGACCATCTTTGCTTAATGCTATAATTACATGGAAAACACAACCTGAGTGCATAACTCTAGACAGGTGAGCAGGTCATCAATATTGCTCTAGTGAAAGGTAGTATGGGGAATAAGAACATTTCACAGATGATTTTCCAAGACTTAAAAAAAAAAACCACTGAGAATAGTTTTGAGATTGCAACAATTCAGTAACATCAACACTTCTAAAGAACATTAAATACGCAACCCATTTTTGTGTTCCTTTTGGGTGGCTGTTCCTATAAGAAAATCACTATTAATAGTTTCTGTTTTTGTAACTATGTACATGGAATTTTAAAACTGTAAATCTGCCCCCCCAAAAAAAACCCTTTAACATAAAGGTTTTCTAATTTTTAAAAAATAAAACTACTGAAATCTTGATAAACATGGATAATAATGGTTTTATAAATGTATTCCAATAGGGATATTTTGATACAATTTGAAAATAACATTTGGATATAATAGCATAGTCAAAGAGATACTTACACTTTCACTCTGAAAAGGATTTAAGAAATTTCCCCCCATCTCGCCATCATCCCTTGGAGTTCCTGGCTGGTTACTCAGGCTCATATTATTGGGAGAATTCTGTAACCAAGATTTAGAAAACATGGGTCAGTTAAGGATTTAAATCACTCTTTTTCACTGCGCTATGTCAAGAGTGGAATGGACAGCAGCATCTGTATGGGCAAATCAGACTTGTCATTTGTTTTTGAAACTTCTACCATATATGCTAGTTTGCTCTTGGTACCCAAACAAGTAGTAATACGTTCACAAATGAAAATTATGAAACAAAAGCCACAAAATAGATCAACAGAGCTTATTAAATCTTGAAATCAACAATTACTCAGTTTCTCACCGTGAGCTAATAGAATTCCCAGGACGCTGGAGAGGTGTTTTTTTGTTTGTTTGTTTGTTTGTTTTTTGTGTTTGCCAGCAGAACCATGAAGAGACTAAGCTTACCCACTGTGCAGGCAGAGCACAAGAGTAAGTTTCTTAGTTAATTTTACTAATTAGACTTCAAAATGTCACTGATTCAATAAACATTTCCCTCTATATATTACACGTGGTTAAATTTGAACCTTAAGGGAAAAAGGGAGGCAGTTAACAATTTAGTTTATAACAAGAGAAATGCCTATGGACTTGATTAATTCAATATATACTTTTAGAGGAAAAGGCTTAAGAGTAAACCGAGTTCACATCTTTTCCCATCACTGGTTTAAAAGGAAGTATGTTATGAAATACTTCCCTTTGAGCTCCAGTGGCTGATTGTAAGGATCTACTCTAACTCTAAGTTAGTCAGACGTACTCTATCAGTTTACCAGTCTCATTATTACTTGTGCAATGCTAGCACCAAAAGGCCATCTGATGATGTACATCAATAGAAAATACAGAGTGACACTGGCATATAAAGTATGTTCAAAATACTATTCCAACTGACTGAGGGATGCTCTTGAAGTCGAATTTATTGACTTATATAAATAACTTAAAAAAACTTTTTTCTGTAGCTTCAATGTCATAAATATTTTAGCATTTTCCAAGTCATTTCCACTTTATAGTCTTTTTTGAGTAAGTTTTTAAGTCTTCTTTAAAAAAAATTTGCTAAGAATTTTTACTTAACGAAAAGCAAGTTATACCACAAAAATTAAAGTTTCATGAATGAGTTATTCCCTGAGGAGTATATGCTTCTTTAGAATATGGTTAAACCCTAAAGCAGAGACAGGCACATGAGTGGTGGAAACAGCTTGTATCTTGTCCCGCTGTGCACCCCCACAGAGAGGATCTGAGAGTACGGATTCTCTGAAGTCCATGGGAGCTCAATTTGCCAATGAACCCCGAGGACTGAAGAACCCCAGCTTAATAGCATAAAGAGTAGTCTGAGTTTTAGGCATTTTTTTTAAAAAAACATTAGTTTTCCAAGTATATAGAAAATCAACTGTACTCTGAAATGAATATAGGTAACAGAATTTCCTGAAAAAAAAATTTAAGTAGATATTTTATAGCTCATTCATTTAAAAACTATCTATTCAATCAACTGCTGGAAAAACAGGAATGGTGAGCTGACACATAAAAGAGAGAACTAAATTCATAAAATCATTGTAAGATTTACCTGAAATCTAAACATCCTTTTAGGGAAGGCATACTTGTGTCATTTTACACACATGATGGGAATATTGATACTCTTGGAATATGAACAGTCTAACGTACATGTCTATCTGAGGACAAACTTGGATGATGCCTACTTTTCTATGTCAAACACAGGAAACGAGCTCTTCCCTTCCTGTCTACCACACCCTCGGCAGCACAGACATACCGGGAGTTCATCTGGGGGTGCTCAGTCACACTGCGTTTCTGCTATGCATTACTGTTTGATATGCAGTCTTTAAAGTTTAGTTGATTTCAAAACTAACCTCAAGTGTTGGTTTTAATATTTCATAATTTAATAGTAACAAAATACTTCCAACACTACTATTTCACATAGTCTCTTCATGGTATATTAGTTCAGCATTAAAGAAGGAGGGGGACATATGGGCAAAGGGACTTAACTGCTTTGAGAGGATGGTTAAAAGGACACATGAACATACACATGAGGGCCAGCAGAGCAGTTCCAAACACTTGTACAGAACCGTTTGTGTGAGTGGCAATGAACTATGTGTGTGTGTGTGTGTGTGTGTGTGTGTGTGTGTGTATGTTTATTATATTTATTTTCCCTCTTGTTGCCCTTGTTGTTTTTATTGTTGCTGTTGTTATTTATATTGTTGTTGTTGGACAGGACAGAGAAAAGGAGAGAGAGGAGTTGGGGAAGACAGAGAGGGGGAGAGAAAGACAGACACCTGCAGACCTGCTTCATTGGACTCCCCTGCAGGTGGGGAGCCGGGGGCTCGAACCGGGATCCTTGTGCCATTCCTGCCCTTTGAGCCAGGTATGCTTAACCGCTGTGCTACCGCCTGACTCCCGAACTATGTGTAGGCCACATTTAATTGTAGGTTGTTTTTTTCTTAATGTGTACAGTGTTTCTGGTAGGTTTCAGGAAGACAAGAATATAATGTTTAAGAAGTGATGAAGTTGGTCTATAAATGCACTCCAATTGCTTCTGCTTGTAATTAGGGAGTAGGGACAAAAGATGGTGAGATTATTTTTAGCCACACTGCACACTTCAGGAGCCTTACTTTTTCTTTAGGGAATGTGTGCTTTATTTCCTATTTATATGCTAAGAATTTAGCATGAAAAAGCATATGGATTATATGGGAGGTATTTTCAAGGGATTTCATTGTATTCTCACTCACCCTTTCTCCAAACTGGGCTATTTTGCCTTTACTGAATTCTTATGTTGTATACAAATGTTACATATAAGCATATATATGCACATACACACATTTTCTCTAGAAAGCACATTAATATTTTTTTAGGGGGTGGATCTCTAGCACTTTGGCACTCCAGGCTGACTCCTTCCTTTCCCTTCCCTTCCCTTCCCTTCCCTTCCCTTCCCTTCCCTTCCCTTCCCTTCCCTTCCCTTCCCTTCCCCTTCTTTCTTGATAGAAAGAAATAGAGAACTGACCAAAGAGAGACACATATAGCTGGGTTCCACCTCTTGTGAAGCTTTGGCCCCTGCAGGTGGGGATGGGGGCTTAACTCTGAGTCCTTGCTCATGGTGCATGGTGACCTGTGCACTCTACTGCCTATGCTACCTACTGGGCCCCATATTTAAATTTCTTAGGCTCTCTCTGGTTTTACTATGCCAGGTTTTTTTTTTTTTTTTTTTTTTTTTAGGGTGGAGGGGAAGTAGGAGGGATTTTGAACATAACTGATAAGCAGGAATGGTCAAAAACTGTCTTTTGGTTCATAACCAAGAATGACTAGGGGGAGGGGAATTAGAAACGAATAAACCCACCCAGGAAAGAAGAGAAAGGGGAAGAGTTTCTTGAGATGGTTGGGAATGTGTTAGAAAGCGAAAAGATGGGGGCAAGGGGTGGTGCAGTGGGTTAAGCGCACATAGTACGAAATGCAAGGACCTGTGTTGGGATCCCTGTTCAAGCCCCCGGCTCCCCACCTGCAGGGGAGTTGCTTCACGAGTGGTGAAGCCGGTCTGCAGGTGTCTGTCTTTCTCTCCCCCGCCTCTGTCTTCCCCTCCTCTCTCCATTTCTCTCTGTCCTATTCAACAACAGCAATGACAACAATACCATCATCATGATCATTATCAACAACAACAAATGGAAAAAAATGGCCACCAGGAGCAGTGGATTCATAGTGTAGGCACCAAGCCCCAGAGATAACCCTGGAGGCAAAAAATTAAAAAAAAAAAAAGTGAAAAGATGGCATAGGAAGACATACGCATCTCTCAGTAAACAATTAGCTATGGGTGGAAAGAGGGGTGCGTGACTAGTCATTTTTATGTAGACTGTCACTACTTGGAGATAATATGTTGATTTAAATGTGTTTGAGCTAAAAGATGAATTGGTGAGTGGTGATACTGCTATCAAATGTATACAGAATAATACAACTTTAGGGAATGACAAAGACTTTTTTTTTTAAGAAGCTTCTGGAAATAAATGAATAAAGAAGTTGCCAAGTTATACCACCTAGGTATTATATATCAAATATTAGGCAGGGGAATTTATTGTAGTGTTTACCTGGGTTTTCTTATATTTTTTCAATCTTGATTCAAGAAGGGAGACAGATCTGTGTGTTTCCTGACAGTGGGGGCCAGGGGGTTTTTGTGCCTGATTACCTGGGGACAGTTATATCTTCTGTTCTTTTATTTTTCCGTTTCTTCCTTGCCTACCAAGGTTATGGCTGGGGTTTGATGATGGCACTATAAATTCACTACACTCTATGGTTTTCCTCTTTCTTTACTTTCTTTTCTTTTTTCAGGAATTTTAACCTTTTTCTTTTTGTATTTGATAGGACAGAGATAAACTGAGAGGGGGAGGTAGAAGGAGAGAGAGAAAGAGAAAGATAAAAAAGAGACACTTGCAGCCCTGTTTCACATGTTCACAAAGCTACTCTCCCACAGGTGGGGCCCCAGGGCTTGAACCCAGATCCTTGAGGATGGTAATGTGTGCTCGACTGTGTGTGCCACTTCCAGGCCCAACAGTAGTTCTTAATAGTTTGAGAATTGTGGGGGAAAAAGAAAACCTTCCAGTCGCTTGCAGGTAACAGTCAGAAGGGGCAAAACCAAATGTATTTGGACTTTGCTTAGTAAAAGTTTTCCCTTATATGTATTTGTTTGGTCTCCTCAGTTACTACTGAGTAGACTGAAGGCAGAAGGGACCATATCTTGTTTATTCTTAGATCTTCTGAGCCCAGCTTAAGGCTTTGGTACATTCATGTTTACCAAGCAAAGGAACTGCTGTCCATGCATACACCACTTGAGGACTGAGATTATGTTTGTGTTTAAAGAAGCCTTTCATTTTTTATCTCCTGATAGCGCTCAGTACAGGAAAGCACACTGTGGGTGATCAATTTATGCACAGAGACTAAGCATTAGGCAAGGGAATGCTATGAACAGTAAGAACGGTCATGTAGAAAAGCCTGTCTCCAGGAACAGAGACGAGAAAGAGGAGAAGGAGCAGCAATAGATGTGATAAGGGAGGGCAGCTTGGAAGGTGGTATTTAATTTTGTCATTATGATGCTATTAAAACTTTAAAGTGCTTTATAAATTATAAGGTACTACTCCGCGTAGAATTTTGTTGAGGGTTATCTAATGGATGAAGTTCTGAGTTGTTAGTGGACATATTAGGAAGATGGCCTGAAGCCACTAGATGATCCCAACTATGTGCTGTAAAGAATCATCTCTAGATATCAGAATATGCTTTTCGCAAATGACACTAGAAATCTTACTGGTGACCACAGATACGATTCAGTTAATCTGAGCACAGTTAAATATCTGAAAAACAAGTCAATGCAACTCTAGCCTTCTGACCTTTAAAGGCGATTTCTAGAGAGGAGAAGCTAATGGAATTATACAATAAATCTTACTAAAGACTTGGCTAATACTATTTCTTACAGAGGTATGCTAGATTCCATTATAAATACTTATCTGCTTTTAGAAAGGAAAAAGACCTTTCTGATTGTTCCTAAGCACAGACATCCAAAGTACATAGAGGGTTTATGAGTAGCCAGGGAATACAGATATGGTATTAGAAAACCATTTAAATTATTTAAGTTTTAGTTTGGGGTCTTAAAGTTTTAAAGCCCAATTAATTGCATTTTTTCTAGGTATCAAGAATTTTACATTAATACATGAGACTGTAAAGGGTTAAAATAAAATTATCCTTTATTGTTTTCTTCATTTGTTTATATAAAGCTTTGTTCTAAGTCATTCGAGTGGTAGGTAATAATTAGTTCTTATTGGTCATTCTAAATATGTTTTTGGCCTCAAGAGAACTATTGAAATTCATCATGACCTAAAAACTACTTAGGTATTAATGAAAAAAAAGGCATCTTAACACAAGATTAATTTTAGATACTCAGACTTGCAAAGGAGGAAAAATACAGACACTACTATTAGAAAGATTACTCTTCTTCTAGTATTATATTATTTGGGGGGAACTAAACAGGCTAGGGGTAGGCATCCACCTGCCAATGCCCGTGTCCAGCAGAGAAGCAATGACAGAAGCCAGACCTTCCACCTTCTGTACCCTATAATTATCCTGGGTCCATATTCCTAGAGAGATAAAGAATAGGAAAGCTTCCAATGAGGGGATGGGATACAGAGTTTTGATGGTAGGGAGTCACATTTAATTGTAGGTTGTTTTTTTGTGTTAGTGTACTCCACTTATCCTATGGTCTTGTCAATATTCTTTATTTTATAAATACATTAAAAAAGATGATTGAGGCTATCAGCATTATCTAATGATGACTTTAAAATATACACATGTAACACCATTTTATATTAAAATGCAGTTTGAAAATTTACCTGTTGATATGTTGCTCTAGGCCTTGTTACATTTTCAAATTGTATTTGAATATGATTTTCTTGACAAACATACGACATCATAATATGATTAAACGGGTTACTAGCTGGTATCAATTATGTGTAGTAGTGCTACACGAGTCTTCATATGTTTAGAAACACTGTTGATGGCTTTCCCAGATGATACATATTAATACTTCAACATTCAGCTGTATCTGTCGTTTCCCCCACCAAACTTTTGAAAACAAACCTAACAAATTCTAATAATTTTAATAAGAACCCCATGTGAAATAAAAGATAGATGGAAATAGCACACAACACGTCATACTTACTTTGGAAATACTGTCCATATCTCCTGAGCCTGAAAGAGAATTGAATGATAAACTTTAATAGGTAGTAAATTTCATTTCTAAATTCTTTATTTTTTTTGTTTAAATATTTATTTATTTATTCCCTTTTTTGTTGCCCTTGTTTTATAGTTGTAGTTATTCTTATTGCCACTGTTGTTGGATAGGACAGAGAGAAATGGAGAGAGGAAGGGAAGACAGAGAGGGGAAGAGAAAGACAGACACCTGCAGACCTGCTTCACCGCCTGTGAAGTGACTCCCCCGCAGGTGAGGAGCCGGGGGCTCGAACCAGGATCCTTATGGCAGTCCTTGCACTTTGCGCCACGTGCACTTAACCTGCTGCGCTACTGCCTGACTCCCCTCTAAATTATTTCTTTGAATATAAGTAATTGAAGTGCTGAGTGTATTTCTAGTGTCTAGATTCTAAATTTTTAAGTCTTGAAAAGTCCTTTTAACCTTATAAGGTTGATAATTATCTTTTGCTCACAAATGCAGGATATACTTATACTTCTAATATGTAGTCCTGATTTTATTTTTGTAGCTGCAGAATGCTAAAGCTGTTATAAATTCCTGAGATTGGAATATTGACAGGCCACTTACATGTCCGACCTCAAAACAAAAATGTTTATACATTTGCATATGTAATAAAAATGTGTATATTCAAATGAAGGGGATTTCTAAATACAGTTTCTAAATTTGATGGACTTTAAATGAACATTTTCAAAAATACCCATCTATATTCTGAACTATATTTTACTATAACAAACAAAACCAAAGTACTTTTAATATTGAAAGTTTGACAGCAATTGATGTTTATGGATATTCATAAAATACTGTAGTTTTTCTTTGACTTTTAGGAGAAATGAATAACCATACTAATTTCTTCAGAAACAGAATGATACATGAGGTAGCAAAGAACAGTCTTGGACATAATATTAACTTCATTTGCACAATTTTTAACATTTTCTTGGCATAATTTATGCTTACCCAGTACTATATTTAATTAACAGTCCCAAGTAATTCTATAAGTATGTACAATAATGTTATTACAGGAATTAATGAACCATACATCAAGTAAGACACAAGCCACAGGCTAAGCATATATGACTGTCTTCTGTAAACTCTATCCTAGTGGATAACATAACAACAGTTAATCTCTATGACCAAATGCTATCCTTTGTGAATAATTTTTTTGATTTTGTTTTCTGTATTTATTTATTGGAGAGATAGCGAGAAATCAAGAGGGAAGGGGGCGATACAGGGGGAGAGAGACAGAGAGACACCTGCAACGCTGCTTCAACACTGGCAAAGCTTTCTCCCTGCAGGTGGGGACGGGGCACGAACCCGGGTCCTTGTGCATTGTAACGAGCACTCAACCAGGTGCGCCACCACCAGGGCCCCTTTGTGAATAACTTTCATAAGGTAAAAGCTGGATACTGAATTGTTTTGTAAGCGATTAAGAGAATACAGTTCTAGGATGGCGATGTCCAGCAGAACTGTGGTGACAGAAATGCTTCCGTGTCCATTTTGCTAA
Source organism: Erinaceus europaeus (assembly GCF_950295315.1). NCBI lineage: Eukaryota > Metazoa > Chordata > Mammalia > Eulipotyphla > Erinaceidae > Erinaceus > Erinaceus europaeus. The sequence continues at coordinate 6,826,677 of NC_080172.1, forward strand.
TCATCATCGACCGGTAACCACATGCACTTTGAATGTGGCAGTGCGACTGAGGATCTGAATTTTAACTGAAAATTAAATATTTACACATGGCTAGTAGCTACCACAAGTGAACACTGAAAATCATGACTTTGAAAAGTATATCAAGTATGCATTGGTTCCTTAAAAGCACAAAAGCATTATTACTGTGTTGTCAATGTCTTCTTAATTAACTGACCTTATATCACATTTTTTTTAAATTACTTTTTTCTTGCCAAGCAGGCTTTTTAAAAAAAATCTTTTAATTTATTTATTGGATAGAGACAGCCAGAAATCAAGAGGGATGGGGGTGATAGAGAGGGAGAGAGACAGATATCTGCAGCACTGCTTCACCACTTGTGAAGCTTTCCCCCTGTAGGTCGGGATTTGGGGCTCGAACCCAGGTCCTTGTGCATTGTAACATGTGCACTCAACAAGGTGCACCACCACCCGGCCCCGACCTTACATCACTTTTCATGCTACCAGGGGCTGGCATTTCTTGATTTGGGGAGGGATTGGGAAGTCTGTGTGTAACCTAAGTTATTCCTGGGCATATAATTATTCTAACTTATGTAAACGATGGTTACTTTTTCTTTTTCCTTTTTTTCCTTTTCTTTCTCTTCTTTCTTTCTTTCTTTCTTTCTTCCTTTCTTTCTTCCTCTCTCTCTCTCTCTCTCTCTCTTTCTTCTACTTCCAGGGTTATCACTAGGGCTCAGTGCCTACACCACTAATCCACTGCTCTTGGTGGCCACCTTTTCCATTTTATTTACTTATTTATGTTTTTGTTGGATAGGACAGAGAGAAATGGAGAGAGGAGGGGAAGACAGAAAGGGGGAGAGAGAGATAGACACCTGCTTCACTGCCCACCCTGCAGGTAAGGAGCTGGGGGCTCAAACCAGGATCTTTGTGTCAGTCTTTGTGCTTCGTGCTATGTGAGCTTAACCTGGTGAGCCACTGCTTGGCCCCCAAGATGGTCTCTTTTTAAAATAAAATAAAAAATTCTCGTAAACTTCCACCTGCAGTCAATTTTAAAATTAATTTATGATATAGGCTACTTAAATATATAGACTACACACACACACATATATATGCTTTGTTATTATCTGACCTTCACTGTTGTGGACCAACATATTTTTTTTCCAATTTCAGTTTCATTTTATTGGGCATTTTTGTTATTATGTGGGTATATAGCCACACTTGCCCAAGATAGGTCCTAATACATTTCACCATCAACTTTTTTAGATAGTCAGAGAAATAGTAAGATACTACAGCACCAAACCTACCTCCAATAAGGTAGGGTTGTGACTGAAGAGCAAACCATGGACACTATCCAGGCAAGCTAGTAGTGCTAGCCCACTATTTAACTGTAAACATAAAGGAAGTGTCTGTCTTTTCTGTTTATGTTCCACCTGCCCAGTACACACAGTGCGTTGTGTGATCTAATCAATTTTGTACCACATGTCTCTGTTCCTTTTGTGTATCTTGTTTCCTCACAGATACTTGGTTTCATTTCATAAAACTGTTTCAATTATAAAGTATGTTTCTATCCACCAAACACACTACTTGAAATCAGCGTTGGCGAGAACACAAACAGTGTAGGGACAGTGTTCTCTTTTAATAGAATCATTCAGGTCTGATTACTGATTTTATTTATTTATTTATTTTATTAGTGATTTAACACTGGTCCACAAAACTCTAAGATAACAGGGATATTTACAATATGGTTGGGAAAATACAGCGAGCCCCCCTGAATCTCTTTATAAATACCAAATTTAGCATTCTTACCTAAAGAGCCATTCATGTGATGTGACTCCATTCCTCCTAGTCCACCCATGGGGCCATCTGACCCAGGGCCCATTGGGAACTATTTTAAAAATGAAGAAAATGACTGTGATCATATTGAAAACAATGCTTTCTCTCAACATTACAATATTATTAACATTAAAAGACACTCTCGTAATTTATTTCAATACTAATTTTTTTCCTCTAGATTTAGTTGTGGGTCCTAATCAGACTCTCTTAATTGGATTACACTTCCTCATCCTGTATATTCTGTTCTGGATATTCCTTTTCTATATTGAGACTTCTTCACATATCCTCAAATATAAAACACATCTCAGAGAAAATACCTACGTCACAGACATATTTTGCTATTATAAACCAGAGGTGATTCTTTTTTTTTTAAATTTATTTTATTTTATTTATTTATTCCCTTTTGTTGCCCTTGTTGTTTTATTGTTGTAGTTATTATTGATGTCATTGTTGTTGGATAGGACAGAGAGAAAAATGGAGAGAGGAGGGGAAGACAGAGAGGGGGAGAGAAAGACAGACACCTGCAGACCTGCTTCACCGCCTGTGAAGAGACCTGCCTGCAGGTGGGGAACTGGGGGCTCGAACCGGGATCCTGACACCGGTCCTTGAGCTTAGCACCACCTGCACTTAACCCGTTGTGCTATAGCCCGACTCCCTCCAGAGGTGATTCTTAAGAAGCTGCCAAACACACCGGCTTACTAAAAAATGTTAGTTAACATCAACATTCTCCTTTTTATTTATTTATTTGAAGATCTAATTATCAATGAGAAAGCAAAACCAGAGTATCACTCTGACACATGCAATGCCAGGAACTGAAGTCCAGGTCTCAGAGAGCACAATGCTTTTCCACTGTGCCATTGACATTTCTCTTAGACTATCTTTGTTCACACGGAAATAATAATTTCATCTTACAGGTTAAATACACTTATGTCCTTAGGAATAAGATAATTCTTCTTGGCAGTTTCAACAGTCTCATTCACAGAGAAACATTGTATAGCAATTATATTTAACTCCCCCCCCCCTTTTTTTGCTGTCACCAGGTCATCCCATTCTAGATCCCCCCCTCTTCTGAAAGAATCAGATTGGGAAAGACGCTCCAGCTTCCACCAGTTTCTACTCTGCATTACCTGCCTGATGAAGCAAGAACCTTCTCAGGTGAGCTCTCTCACTAGCCTTTAACACATTTTAAAGCAGTGGAATTATTGTATTTTCAAGTGAATTTTCTTTTTGAAAGCCTGGGGCTTGAACCTGGATCCTTGTGTGGGTCCATTGAGACAAAACAGATAGGAATAGATGTGTGGTGTTAGACAGTCTATGGCTTGCTCACTCATCCAATCTTTCCCTCATTTCCCCGGGGTTACTTTTGAGGAAAACTGGGTTCCAGTTTGAAGACACGCTACTTATGATTATTTTTGTTTACACTTACAACAGCCTACTCAAAAACACTTGCTCTTGGAATTTCCCATGCCTAGGAATTACATGTCTTGTATTGTGCTTAGTACAGAGTTCTGAATACGTCTTCATTGTGTGGATTGATTAGGGAGAGAATGGTAGCTCCTAGTCAGACAGAATTTTCGGGGGGGGGGGGGGGAGGAGATGGCTCTCAGCAGACAACCTGTAAACCATCTCTGTGTGAAAGTAATTTTTTATCAGCGTGCCTATGCAGATTACATGCTTTCCCTCAGGTTTGTGCCAATTCTGTTACCAAAAAACATTTTGTTGTCTAAACACAAATGGCTTGATTTTTCTGTCAAGAACCTGCAATATGCTTGCTTGACATGATGGTTTGGAGAAATTAGCTTTGTACTTTGTTGCTATGAAGCTTTGGTCTCAGCAGAGGTTAGATCTGTGCCGACTAGGCCAATAGCCAGTGAACTTTTTTGGCACGGTCCTTTCAAAACCCCCAGTGTGTATAAAAACAAGTAAGATTACAGGTATGTGTGTTTGAAGCACTTAAAACTGCAATCCTTGCTCGAGGCAGGCAGGCATTTCCTGGGACTACCTCTGGCTGAAATGAACGACATTTGAAAAAGTGACATGTGCGCCTTCTACTTTTCTTGGATCTCTTATCTTTGTATCAAACCAGACAACCAGGATTGAACATACTTGGATGATACCAGCTTAGCTGCCCACAGAAATGTCTTCGTTACCATATGCTCTTAATTTCTTCCCTTTCTCCCTCCTTTTCAAATATCAAGTTTTAAGAAATGAAATGGTGTAGTGACTAGCATTTCTTTTTGCTCCATTTCTCACTGTTTATTATCATATTCGATGTTCTTTAAGATTTCTGTGAAAACACTTCTTAGACACGACTGACAGAAAATTGTTTTCTCCCCCCCCCCCCCCCCCCCCGGAAAACGATTTGCTTATATAAGAAAAACACTGATCACTGAAGGCAGTGACGCTTAACAGAAATAAGATGCAAGTCCACAGATGCAAACTGCGTAAGTAAATGCAGATTATCAGCCACCTTGTTTAAAAAAGATAAAAGGTAGAGTTAATTTTAATAATGTGTTACTTGTCCTATTTATCAAAAGTAATAGAATGTAGCAAGTATATACATTTTATGAGGTAGTTTATATTATTGTTTTCATATTGAGTCCCTGTTATAGTTCTGTTAATTTGCAGGTTTAACAAATAAGATGGGTATCACTCTCTTTTATGCCTTCACATACATATAATAACTATTTTTGTACACTGTGATTAATTTTTTTAATGCAGTACTGGGGAATGACCCTAGGACCTAGCACATGCTCAGTTACCACTGCATGGTCTCTCAGTGGTCTTTATATATATATTGAGAATGAGTGGGAGAGGGAGACAGGGTGGTGTGAATACATCAAAAGGCACTTTTCTGCCACTCACATGATGCTCTCATATGGCACAGGGCTTGAACCCAGTGTCTCACACATGGTAAGGCATATGCTCTTAACTGCGGAGCCATCTGCCAGTCCTGTGACCATCTATTTTATTAAGAACACTCACATTTTTTTTTCTGTAGAACTACCTTTACATTTTAGATTTCCAAAATCTAAAGGAAAAGCAAATATAACCTCCAAGTTTATTCTCAAGGTGAACAGGATAAAAATAGTGGCCACAGTGAAGAAATTGGTGAGGGTAAAATGAGGTCAGCCTAAATTATTATGGCCTACCTGTCATTTTTCAAATAGTATTAAGTACCTGAGCTAAAACTCCATTATCAACATTTGGGAAATGCTAGGTTCACTTTTACATTATATTGAGATGAAATCTGCTGTAGTATGCATGGGTTTTTTTTTTTCAATCAAGGATAAAAATTTGATTTTTATGACCAATAAACTTCTCTATAATAAAATTCAAAGCTTAGAATAATACTCAGGAAACAGAATACATTTAGAATGTTTTCAACTACATTCCCCAAATTAAAAATACCATATTTACATTAGGCCTGTTAGGTCCAGGAGGTACTGCATTCATTAAAGTATACATGTTGTCTCCAGAATTGGTTGAATCTGAAAAAAACATTACTTAGTGAATATCTTTTCATATAAACCATACAATTGTCAGCACAGAATAAACATCAAAGACAATCTGGACACATAAACACATTAATAGCTATAACACTTAAAATAGTCATTACTTATGCTCAGAAACAAATACCTGTTATTTTTCTGACCAGCTAATTACTCTGAGGTAGCAAATTGAAAGTAATTAACTACTGTCTTAGGAGTAATCATGTGAGTAACTTAACTCAAAAGGCACATTACACATCTAAAAATAACATTTTTTTAAACATGGGTACATTTTTGGGAAAAGCCAAATTTAAAAGTAGGGATGTGCATTTACATGTATATAAAATAGCAAATTTCTTCAGCTTTAGATCTAGTGACTCTTAGTTATTATGTTATTATTCAGTGATCTACAACATTATTTTACCTTTCATAAAAGCTGGTGCAATATCTGGTTTAATTCTAACAGAAAGGGACTAGAACAGTACATTTTTCAATTGCAATGAAAATTATTTTGCTTGAATTGAAGTAAGAAGAGGCTTCCTACTCAACAACTTTGACAAATGGTTCCATTCATTTTATTCATCATAATAAAAATCACTGTGGTATCCATGTAAATATACATAACATTTTAGAGTTGAAAACTTTATATTGCATGTCTATTAGCTAATTCTAATTAGGTCTTAAGTTGACAGTTTTCTTAAGTATAATGTAGGTCTTTTAAACATTATTCATTAATTTTTTTTTTTGATAAAGTTGTAAACTGAAGGGGAAAGGGGAGGGGAGAGGGGGAAACAGAGAGAGAGAGAGAGAGAGACCGACCAACCGACTTACTCTTGAATTATTAGCTTACTCCCGAAGGTGGGAATCAGGGGCTTGAACTCGAGTACTTGTGTTTGGTTAATCTGTGCTCAACTGGAGGTGCTACCACCTTGATGCAGGCACTAGGTCTTGACTCTCTCATTCAGAGCCCCACTCTGCTGTGGTTATTGGCGATTCCCTGGATCTCCTGCATGCAAGTCCTGTGTACGTGTCCGCTATCTGCCTAAACTAATTACTTGCTCTTTCCTGCATATGGTCAATCTTTTTCCATTTACACATTTAAAAAATGTATTCGTGATTGATAAAAGTTTACAAAATTATAAGATTACAGGGTTATAGTTCTACTCCTCCATATTTGTGTTACTGTTTCCGTTATTATTTCTACTGCTATTCTACTCCTATTTAAGAACCACTGCAAATGCTGTCTACCTCTTCCATGACTGTTTCTTCTGATACCTGTAAATGCATGAGTGATCCCTCAACATTAAATTCTGCTTTATATTTTAGTTAATATTTTGACTTATTCTTTCTTCCTGCTTAAAACTCAGTTACCATAGATTCATTGAAAGAAACAAAGGGACCTTGTCGTAGTCAGACAATAAATATCTGCCAAGTTAGATTTAACTAGTGGGATAAACTTGCACCTGCTTATAGCATTTTTACTTCAGAAAATCTTGGACTGCTTTTAAAATATCGGAAACCATCAGATTCTTTTTTCCATTTTCATTATCCTAATTTCGGTAATTACTTTGAAATGAATATGGGGAGTGGCATTTCATTTATTTATTTAGCCACCAGGGTTATTGTTGGGGCTCACTGCCTGCAAGAGGAATCCACTACTTCTGGTGGACACCCTACCCTCCTTTAAAAATAGAGAAAAAAAAAGTGAGAGGGAAGGGGAGCTAGAGAAGAGAGAGAGAGAACTACTTCACCACTCATGAAGCTGCCCCCCTACAAGTAGGGACAGGAGGCTTGAACCTGTGTCTTTGCACATAGTAACATGTGCACACTACTGGCTGTATCACCACCTGTCCCCTTGTGTGATATATTTTAGATGCCCAACAAGAAAAAAGAAATGTGTCTTTAGACCAAGAATACCATTTCATCTAAAGAGGAAAAAATCTTTGAAGGGAATAAGGCTGGTGTTTTCTAACAAATGTCTGATATCTTTTTATATGCAGAAACATTTTACAAGATTTTAGGGCATTTTTTAAAAGGGATATTGAATTTTTATGAGAAGAATAGCTGTGATACAGAATAAATGCATGGAAATAGGTAAAGACTAAAAAGACATAGTAGGAGAAATGGTCAGATTACTTATTACCTGGAAAGTGTAGTATTACCCCAAAACTTTGGTGGGGGAAGTTATTATTGTATTTATTAATCATTTGCTACCTTCATAAATTATTAGCTTCAATGCACAGCAGTGAAACTGTTCACATAATTAATTCTAAGTTCTGGTTCAATTTCAATGAAGAGTCTTGAGGAGTCATAAAGCATTTACAGATAAATCGCTAATAACTGGGAAAGCAAAGTAAAATTCTGTATTGTCAAATTTACAACTTTCCTAAATTAGATATATCCAAAGCATAAGTAGTTGGTATAATTACTGGCATTAAATTTTATGTCATAGATTTCAACAAACTATAGGACAGTGCCACATAATTCAAACATATTTCTGAAAATATGTCTGGTATTACTAAGACATTTACTAGTACAAATTTAACTTATCTGTTTTCTATATTTAGATATCAAATTGTGCTCATAATGAATTGTGAAAAATTTCTCCACATCATTACAATTTTTTAATAATATTGATGGCTACCTTATTATGTCCCATCCCATTTCATAAAATATTCATTTAATAATTTCACTAAAATGGGATTCAGTATGAAGGTTGTCTACTATTTCACTGACTATAATGACCATCTTTCTAAATAAATCTTGAATTGTATCTCTAATTATTTTGTAGGACTATAGTGCCAAGAGGTCTGTACTTTTTTTTTTTTTCCATGGATCTGGATGCATATTACCAGAGCACTGTCCAGGAGGGTTGTAACTAGCTATTATCACTATAATTCTCAAGAAACAATACTTTTACTAGATTGTACTAAAGTTTAAAGTCTCAAAATGAAAGCGCAGTGCTTTTAAAAAAATAATTGATTATAGGCAATATGGTGATATTTCATTTTAGAAGTTAAAAAAAAAAACCTTGCCCAGTATTTAATGGATTAATTATCCAGCTAATATAAATACTTACAGACACATAGGGTAAAATGTCACAGACACATCTACACTCAGTAAGTGGCAGGTCTGATTTGCTGTATTAAGCCTAACGAATCTATGTATTTCATCTATTCTTTGAGCGTAAATTTTCTAAGCTGTGAGATTTGGATCTTTCCCTTAGTCTTAAGGAATGTTTAAGTTCATTAAAACATCAGACCATTCCTATAGGTCAGGTTTTCATTTTGATTTAATCTGTTACCCACCCAGCAGTAATTTTCCCAATATTTAAAGTGACGGGGTAGTAACTGTTTAAAAATACAATTCTTCCTACCTGCTATCTGTACTTCTCTAAGAATCCAGTCAATGGAATAATGAATACTACCTACATATATCCATAACAGCTTCTTTATTTTGTGACTGTATTCTAGCAAATATTTTGTGTCTAGTTTGATTACAATACCTGCTGGACTGGGCATGATGGGTGTTCCTGGTGGTCCTCCACCTCCTGGGGGGCCCTAGACAATTACACACAATTTCAGTATGAATAAGGTTCATTAAACAGTGTATTAACAACAACAGAAGAAACATTCAGACTTATGATGATGATAATCAGATCTGAAAATAGTAGAGAACATATATTTTCTCCATAATTTATCTTCTCTGTATGGATGATCATTTATTTCCACATTATGCAAAATATAGGTTAGTCTAAGCATGCTGAGACTGTTTTGACAGGTTTCCTAAAACAATGAGCCTGCACCCTGATTTATTATTTACAGCATGACAGCATCGGGTATAATTAGATTAAGCTCTCACAGGTTCATAAAAGAAATAATTCATGTGGGTTAGTGATTTGGTTGACGGTAAGTTTATGCTGGTTTTATCTTGGAACTGGAAGCCAGAAGTATAGATAATTCAGGATACCTGGCTACCATCTCTTTCCGATAGTTCCAAGTGCAACACCCCTAGAGGTGGGTGCCTTGGGACCATCAGAGAAACCCTGGTGACTAAAGCCAGAGGGTACTCTGCGGCAGCTGCCCTGCGCAAAGGCTCTGACTCACACCCATCAGAAATGGAGGCTAGGCAACTGTAAAGTGAATCAGCGAACTCAGACAATCACAGTGACCAATTCCGGCAACCGTTTAAAAACTTTTCCAATAGGCAGGAACAAAATTAAACTTTTGGTGATTAAAATTTTCACTTCTTTCTGAGTGGGTAGACACAGACCACAAATGTTTTCAAATATATGTATTTGAATATTGGCTGTTTTATTTTATTTATTTATTTACTTTGCTAGAGCACTGTTCAGCTCTGGTTTATGATGGTGCAGGGGATTTGAACCTGAGAGCCTGGAGCCTCAGGTAAGTGAGTCTGCATAACCATTACGCTATTTTCCCCCTACCTTTTACATATTTGTATTTGAAATTTAATAGACAATTTAAGTAATCTCTCAAAGTCTACATATATATTCATTAAGTGATTGTGATAGAAAAAAATGGTTATCAGTATACAATTTTCTGAATTTCATTTTTGTTTCACAGAAAAATGTGAGAGTGTTTGTATGGACTTAAAAGAGGATTGGTGGCTATATTCCCAGGTGTGACACAGTGTGAGTTTTCCACTATGGTCACTATTTCCATAGAGACTAAAATGCTCATTGATCTAAAATGTTCTTTCTTTCTTTTTTGTTTTTATCAGAGCTCTGCTCAGCACTGGTTTATGGTAGTGCGGGGACTGAACCTGGGATTATGGAGCCTCAGGCTTGAGAGCCTCTTTGCATAACCATTATGCTATCTTCTACACCCCACCCTAAAATGCTCAGTCTTACACTCTGCAAGTCAAGTCTCCATTTCTGACCAGTTCTTTAACAAAGACTTCCTGTTTTGCCATTTTATCCCTGCTTCTCTGTTAAATAGTTCTATTGCAGTGAGTTTAACTGTATGATTTCTTTGAGATCTAGTAGGTGTGGTACTGTGCTGTCTGCAAGGTCACTTGTAAATTGTAAGGGTCATGCAAAAGCAGCTCTTCTGACCTCTGGCCTATATGAAGTACTAGCAGGTCCTAAATAATAATAAGAAAGAGACGTGTATTTAATCTCTAAAAATTAAAAAAAATAATAAAGAAATTATAAGCCCCCTAAGTAACTATTGTCATTCTGCTGCCTGAATCTTTTCTGAGTGGGAGTAAGCTCAATATCTTCTTAGACTTCGTGTGTGGAGAATGAGGTGGGGGAGAGGGAATCCAATTATTTTCTTGGGGAACTGCAAATTCAAGCATATCACTGTGTAACTGGGGATGGCTTGCTTTCCTCATGACTGGACAGAGTGTATTGCACTGGTTTATGGAAACATATGCTGAAGTAAAACATAGCACTCATGGTAATTTTGGGCCAGATTGATAACTGTTTCACTAATGAACATCAACATATGTACTGGTGTTGGCAGATGAAACGACTCAATACAAATCAGATGTTCACATCTTGGCCAATACACAGGGGCTCTTCTTAACATCTGGACAACTATTTCATTGCCCAAATAAAATGTAACATCAATCCTTATATGCAAATAAACCCATGTGTACTTACTACATAATTCCCAGGAGACGCTGAGGAGTATGGTATCTGAAACATGAACAGGACAAAAAAAAAAAAAAAACATATTTGATTCATGTAACAGTGTGGAAGCTGATCCCAACTAGATCTATCTTACTTTCATCAAGTTTTAAAGCATATTACAAAGCACGATAATAAAGACACTTATATTGGAGTGCTAGAACACCAAATCTACACAATATTAATTTGAATGTATAGAAAAACAGTGAATTTTTGTCCAGTATTTAGAACAGAACTGCAAAAAATAGATCTGACCAATGGGCATTTAGAGATATTTAAGAAATTATAAAAGGACTAGAGCTAAATCTTCAACTAAATACACTTCAACTTTGTGCAAGGTGCAGTATTTGAGGGTGATTTCAAGTCACTGTTATCATAGTTGAAGTCATATGGAGAAAAAAAAAATTGTCCCAGAATTAAGACTGTGGGTAGTAGTGCAATTTGGCTAGGAAATCCCTCAATTGGACTTCATTATTTTTTGAACCCTGTCTGCCTCTGCATCTTTAAAAAGTTCTGTGAAACACATCATAAATCAAAACAAGAAGTCTACTTGTACGATATGGGAAAATCAGCACCACAACAAAGAGAAGCAATGAACAGGTATTTAAACCAAGGAGTCAAATGCTGCAGAGCTCAGATAGGGTGGACAGAAAACACAACAACAACAAAACTATTTGGTAAACAGAAGGTGGCTGGTAATCTTCAGAGCAAGTCTTTCACTGGAATTAAAACAGATTAAAGAGTCCATTCAGTGAAACCTTCATTTATCACCTATCGAGTTTCAGGCATTGCAATAAACTAGGGTGATGACTAAAGACAAGAAGGTCAAGCACAAAGTATGAAAGACACAGGGCAGTTAAGATCCAAAGACTTTTCCTAACAGCCACATTCTTCTTTTCCCTTCCCCCAAAATACTGGGCTATTGGAAAAATCATGACATATTTTCCTATGCAAAAATGTGTCATGACCTTTCTGACAAACTAGTGAGTTTACTGAGGGGTTAACAGTTTGCAGTACAAATGTTGACACATGGGGGCCAGGCCACGTAGCACAGTGGGTTAAGTGCACAGCGGGTTAGTATGAAGCACAAGGACCCGGCTACAGGACCCTGGTTCGAGACTCTGGTTCCCAGCCTGCAGGGAGGTCTCTTCACAAGTGGTGAGGCAGGTCTGCAGGTGTCTATCTTTCTCTCCCCTTCTCTGTCTTCCCCTTCTCTCTCAATTTCTCTCTGTCCTATGCAACAACCACAACAGTAGCAGCAACAACAATAATAACAGCAACAATGGAAAAAAATGGCCACTAGAAGCAGCAGATTTGTAGTGTAGGCACGGAGCCCCAGCCATAACCCTGGAGGCAAAATTCTATATGCTGGTGACATATGGGTATAATTTCTTATCTCCCCATGAGAGGTGTCTGCAAAATACTCCAAAAGAAGTAGAACACTCGTGGTTTGGAATTGTTTTAGGATTCTATCACTGGTCTAATGTTAGTGGAAAGATACCCACTGAAACAGACTAGAGCGAAGAACCCTTTTTTTTTTTTGCCTCCAGGGTTATCACTGGGGCTTTCGGTGACTGCACTGCGAGTTCACTGCTCCTATGACCATTTAAATTATTTATTCATGGATAGAAAAGAGAGAAATTGAGAGGGGAGGGAAGATAGGGAGAGAGAAAGACAACTGCAGGCATGCTTCACTGCTTGTGAAGCAACCACCCTGCAGGTAGGGAGCTGGAACCTTGAACCAGGATCCTTCCACTTTATACTATGTGTGCTTAACCCGGTGTGCACTGCCCAGCCCGAGTGAAGAATCCTTTAGAAGACTGTATGAATAAAATATGAAGAGAAGCAATAGGAGGTAAAGCTGAGCTGGTTATGGTGGAAAGGTGACAGTTTCCGAGATGAGGGGGGAAAATTAAGGACAGGTATGGTAGTATTGGAGGTGGTGGTAGATTCTAAAGAAATTTGGGCTTAATTTGAGTTTTTGTGAGGGAAGAAGGGGGCATCCGCCTAGCCAGCCAAATTAGCAGAATCAACCCTCGGTGATCAATGAAGTGACAGATGTTGCAGCTACTCTCACATCCACTAGCTCAAACTTGGAAGCAACGCGATGGATGCCCAATGACAGATGAGTGGTTAATAAAGTTCTGGTATATATACACAATGGAATACTACTCAGCTATTAACAATGACAAAGTCATCTCCATTGCCTCATCTTGGATGGAGTTTGAAGGAATAATGTTAAGTGAGATCAGTCAAAATGGGAAAGATGAATACAGGATGATCTCATTCACAGGTAAAACTTAAAAAAGCAAGGACAGAGAGGGAAAGCACAAAGTGAAACTTGGACTTGGTGGGAGTGGACTGCAACAAATCAAAGGGGCTGGGGAAAGAGGGGGCTTTGGGGTTGGGGTGCATGATGGTGGGAAAAGTCCTAAGTTGTAGATGAGAGTGTTTTGCAAACACCTATCTCAGCGAGATGACAGGTTGTACACCCACGTGTCAATAGCTGTACTGTAAAGAATGAACAAACCCCTCCCTCACCATAAAGAAAGAACAAAACAAAACTACTGGTCAAAAATTGGCAAAGGCTCTACTGAAGTTACCACTGGAGATTTGAATTGTAACATCATGTCGTAATAGAACATGTCTTAGATGTTATCGAAAAATCAAAGACGGTCTTCACAAACACTTCCAATGTATCATTTCTAAGACAAAGTTTACTGTTTACCCTCCAAACCTATTTGTTCTCTTATGTCTGAATTAATATTATTCCCCAACCATCCTGATAACCAGATCCAAAGGATTGGAATTACCATTAACTTTTTCCTCTAGCTTCAAATTCAGTGGGTCATTAAGTGTTTTTTTTTTCTTTTTCTTTCTTTCTTTCTTTTTTTTTTTTTTTATCTATATATGAAATGTCACCACATTCTGTCTAATGGGGTTCTGTCTAACCCCATTCTACCTTGACCTCTGATTACATTTCCTCCTTCCTTCCTTCCTCTTCTCTTCTCTTCTCTTCTCTTCTCTTCTCTTCTCTTCTCTTCTCTTCTCTTCTCTTTTCTGTCATCACTGGGGCTTCACTCAATTTTAACTTCTTGAACTCTAAGACAGCAAGGAACCTTCCTTATTCTCTATAAAACTCTTATTCCTCCCAGTCCGGGAACCTCCTGGCTTTGCTTATGTTCCTTCACGCTTCTCTTGATCCCAGCCATTTGACACTGCATCTGCTGAGCTCAGCCAAATCAGTGCAACCAGGGCCACCTCCACATGTTTCACTTCAGACTGTGTCCAGAGACGCCAGGCCTGGGATGTCAACCCTTCAGTTCTAATACTCTGCCACCAACTTGCAGATGCTACCATGATGCCAACCTGACTTCCTTAAGCAGATGATCTCAACAGTATGTCTTGGAATTTCAACCCCCAGAGTCCTACCCCACTAGGGAAAGGTAGAGACAGGCTGGGGGTATGGACCTGTCAACACATGTCCAGTGGAGAAGCAAAGCCAAGCCTTCCACCTTCTGCATGCCATAAAAATCTTTGGTCCATAGCCAAAGACGGATAAAAAAAAAATAGGGAATTTTCCAATGGAGGGGATGGTATATGGAACTCTGGTGGTGGGAACTGCATGAAATTATACCCCTCTTATCCCACAATCTTGTCAATCATTATTAAATCACTAAAACAATTTTTTAAATGATGGAAATAGAAAGACACTTTATCACTAAAGCTTCCTTCAGTGTGGTGGGGGCAAAGGACTCTGGGGATGGAGGGTAGGAAGGGGACTTGGGGGTGTATGATGAATGACCTGTGTTGGAGGTGAGAATGTTTTGCAGACATACATCACAAAGAGATGAGAAATTGCATTCATGTGTCAACAACTATATACATTAAGCCCCCAATAAAGTAATGAAAGAAAAATACTGTATACTAGTGAATAGATATACTATATACCTAATCTAAGTATACAGGTAGTCTTCACAAAAATATAAGAAAAAATAATTGGGATTCAAATATATATATCTTAGGCCAATACTTTATTATTCCTAAGACCACATTGTTAAAAGACAAAAAGTCATAAGTACAACTGTAAGTAAAAAGGAAAAGTTGCAAGTAAAAATGTATCCAAGACAAGCAGTCATAAGTAAAATCAAATTATTAATCTGAATTAAAACATAAATTTGTCCTGACAAATATTTTGCTTCTGCCGCCATGTTAAATGATGCCCAGAGCATTTCTGACCAAAAGTAATTTTACAGGACACAACTGCGGCCCGATAAAGATCAACCAATTAACTGTGTTCTGGGTGATGCCAAGCATATTTCTCACTTTCAGAAAAAGGAGTTTCCTGGAAAGCTGAACATCTAGAATAAACTCTGTGGTGCTGAACTGAAACGGAAGCATAGATATGCTTCACACATAATTTAAATACACAGACAGAAAGATAAGTGTGTCTACATCTATATTCAACCTCTGCTGGTTGAGGGTCTTGAAGCCATGCCATCTTGGTGGGGGTCTAAATATTACTCTCTACTAAGAGGATTCAGGGCTTCTTAAGACTGTTTCAAATGCTAAGGCTAGGAAAATATAAGATTCAAAATGTTTGAAGCATAATTGGGACATGTCAAAAGGACATGTAAATCCAGCTTGAACAACTTCCCTACTGGGCAAATCTGGAATGATTTTGGCATACAAACTTATTGAATAAAAATAAGAATTCATGAGAATACATGAATTATGAATGGGTAAGAAAATCCTTTCTTTATTGTTTAAAATCAATTAACAAAGAAAGACAGAGTTAGAAAATAGTCATTTGACAACTATCAATAACAGTGGGGGGAAAGAAAGTAATTCAGGCAAAGATCATGAATAGATGTCAAAAGTAGCAGATGAAAGTATAAGGAGGGAGAGGATATTTGCATAGTTTCAAAGCATGTCTGCACCATTTAATAACTATAAAAGAAAAACAATTCATAGTGGAGAAACCTGACACATACCATCAAGTGATCAAAGTTAACAAGCTTTGGGACAAATCACTTTATCTACGTCCTGAAAGGTTTCACTGAGATTAAGACAAAATTACTTCTGTGCTATTTCTGCCAAATACATATAACTTGCACCAAAGGATGAGAAAATATCAGACACAACCAAACTATGGGACATTCTATAAAAATAAAAATTGAAAGCGGACTTGAATTCCGCAAAACTTAAAGCAAAGAAAAACTGAGAAACTATTCCACATTGAAGACTGTGAGAGTGTGTCAGACATGAGTGAAGCAAATGAAAAGGATTTTTTTGTTGAGGCAATTGGTAAAAATTTGATTACATCTATAGATTAGAAAACAGAATCCATTCTGCTAATTTTCTTTAGAATCCATACTGTGGTTATGAAAGAAAATCTCTTTGCTTTCAGGAAATACACACACCACGATCTGTGAGGCTGTTATAACTGCAAGGTAAATACAATATATTTACATTGGGCTGCTGGGAGGGCTATATATACAGAAGGAGGAAATTATAAAGTTTGATATGTAAACCTCTTACCCTAAATTCAAGTGTTTTTCAGAGTCTAAAAGAAGGTAGAGCTGTGGATCGCCCACCTTCCTGAAGCTGGCCTTTGGGGCCAGTCTCCAGATGGCCCTATCTGAAGAGTCAGTGATGGAGGCAGGCAGTGGTGGGTGGACATTGCCACTGCTCTCAACGAGAGGCAGTAAACAGAGAGCTGACTGAGTTGACTTGAGAAGGGTCTTGGCTAGACTTGTTTCTAAGCATGACTTTATGCTTCTTTTGATGGTTTTTTTTTTTTTTTTGAACTTTTAACCCCAGTTTCATCAGACATGAAGATATAGAAATTATTTCCAGGTTCTGACAATAAGAAGGTTGTCAGTTTTCAGTGTCATCTATTTGTCCTGTATGTTTACAGGTATTTTAACAGGAAGCTGGAATTAGAGTAACTTGAGCTGTTAGCCAGGTGATACTTCAAAATATAATGTAGAATAGATTTGAAAGGTATATAGCAAGAAGGAAACAGGGAAGAATTTTAAAATATACAAGCCAAGAATTCTGGAGTAAAAATATTCACAACGTAATGTGGAACAGCTGTGTCTTAAAAAGATGAGTTGAGGTTAAACACACGTGGCGCAAAGTGCAAGGATGGGCGAAAGGATCCCGGTTTGAGCCCCCAGCTCCCCACCTGCAGGGGAGTCGCTTCATAGGTGGTGAAGCAGGTCTGCAGGTGTCTGTCTTTCTCTCCCCCTCTCTGTCTTCCCCTCCTCTCTCCATTTCTCTCTGTTCTATCCATCAACAACAACAGCAATAATAACAACAATAAAAAAACAAACAAGGGCAACAAAAGGGAAAATAAATAAATATAAAAAATAATAAAAGAAAAAGATGAGTTGAGATTAAATAGTACACTGAGCATTCAGGTCAAAGCTAAATACCAACTGCCTTACCTGGCACCTGTGCAAATGCTTCTGGAGCCATGGAGGGACTAACTTAGTAACTCTGACAGACATCGGTCCTATCTGGTAATTTTAGAATCTTTGCAATCAGATTATTTTATACTCAATATAGTTTGTTACAGAACACTGTAGTAGACTTCCACCACACTGTCTATCTTCATCTTTGAGACTGTTAATTTACACAGAGCAAATGCTTACAATAGACCTGAAGTAAAAGCAATATAACAATTTTAAAATGTGCCTATTAATAATTATACAAATAGACCTTTATATTTGCTTAATTGAAATCACATTTGTATAATTAAAAGTATATGTTTTTTTGTAAAAAAAAAAAAGTTTATTCAACTGTTGGGCTTTCAGAAGCAAGATTTAAAATCTACCACTTGTTTTTAAAATCCTACCACTTGCGAGGAAAATTAATACATATATATATAGACAGAGGTATATACATATATACTCACTGAATTGGCATTTGTTGGATTTGGCCAAGGTCTACCACCACCTGGACCCCTACAAGACAAGAAATATGATAACTAAAAATTTAACAAGATGCTTAGAATACATTAAAGTTCATGACAATAAACCAAAGATTTACAATTTGCAATGCAGTTACTATGCATTTATTTTTCAGTGAAATTATTCTTTCATAATGTTCAAAGGTTTTTTTTTTCAATTCATGAGGTTTTTTTCCCCCAAATAAAACTATTTTAGTAAACCTGTGTTCATTCTGTAAATTAAATTTATGAATACAGTTACAGTACTAACAAGTATTAGACCTTTAACTGTAAATACTATATTTATAGGTACCTAAACCTTTACAAAACTAATTGATTTAAATTTAGAATAAAGGCACTAATTACAAAACAAATATTAGCTATACTTTTGCAATATCAACATAAGTGGCAGTTACACGTCTCTAAAACCAGTTACTGGAAAGTCTTAGAAAACTGGTCATATGTAGAGGATGTAGTGTACTAAAACTTAGGATGTGTGCTGATCAAGTAAAACTTTTGATTTGCTTTATGGTAAACAAGACATAGTAAAGAAATTTGTCAATATGTATCTAAAATATATTCAGGTCATTGTAAAATCATATATATATATATATATATATATATATAGATGCTATAGAGAATGACCTGATAATTTTGAACAATTAGGTCTAAGAAGGACTGTATAAGATGTAGCAAATATTTTTAAAAGTCTTTAAATGTGTCTCAAGTGAAACATGCTAGTTAAAACTATTATTTAATTAAATAATATTAAATTAAATTTCTAATTTATAAAAAGTAACATAAACCCTATTATGCATTTCAGGTTTTTGACAAATGAAAACTGTTATACTATCTATTCCATATAATTAACATTTTAACATAAGAATTTAAGCACTAATACTTCATATGGATGAATAAATTTCCACCAGCTTTATCATTATGCTTGAAAAGATTTTCAAGTTCCACAAATAGCAGTCAGAGAAGCAGGCGATGTAGGAGTAAGTACACAGACCTTCAGAACAAGTCCTTAAGCTCAGCTATGGTACTTTCTCTTGCATAGCTATCCGCATTATCAAGAAATAACACTCGGGGCCAGGTGGTGGCGCACCTCGTTGAGCCCACATGTCACAAAGTGCAAGGATCCAGGTTCGAGTCCCCAGTCCCCACCTGCAGGTACTTATGTTGTATAGAAGATTGATCAAAATACAATAAAAATCAAGAGATTTAAAAAAAAAAAAGAAATAACACTCCAAAACTCCTACTGCCCACTCATTTTTATGGAAGTTACTATGTAAGTATAGTCTGAAATTAGAATAAAGTGAATCTTACTGAAAAACAGTGGGGAAAAAGGAACTTAAAAGACATTTGTAAATTTCGCTAACAGTAGATGAAAATAACTCAAAACATCCTTGACTATCCAGAGAAAATCCTCTTCCCTCTCACTCACTGCCATTTCATGCCAAGACAGTAACTGCGCAGATGCCATCAGTCTGGTGGATCACGACCTACAGCGCGAAGGTCTGTTGTTCCTGCCCCACTCCTTCTGTCCTCCTCCTTTTCTATCTGCGCTAAGGATCAAGGGCTTTCCCAGTGACTTTGATCAATGTTCATTTCCTCACCTGTCAGGTAACATCATCTCCTTTATAAGAACGTCAGAATGTAAATTTTTCTGTGCGTGTGGTACCATGACTTCACAGGTTATTTTTCTTCCGGACAGAAGAAGACAGAGAGAGGGCCAGCACAGACCTGTCTCATCTCCTAACGCTAAGGTGTTGCTCCTGTGAGGTGCCGGCATGTGAACCAGGGCTGCACATGGGGCAAAACAGGCTTCCCTACCCAAGTGAGCGATCTTCTAGCTCTGGGAGATGAAATTAAACCTTATAAAATGCCTACTATAGCACATGGAAATCCTTTGTTCTCTTGGTTTTTGTTAAAATAGCGGTTATCTGAATCCTATATTCTTTGGAAATCTATAAAAATATAGTTTACTTTCAAAATCATTTGTAATTGATTTAAAAATATTTTCATTGTGGGGACAGTTCATAAATTCTACCTTACATCACTTCAGCTAGTATTAAATTTTTATTTCTACAGGTAGAAAATGACATATACAAACACTAAAAAATAACTATTTTAATGTTAAATGATACAATGTGTAATTTAACTCGGATTTAGAGCATGGAAGTTTAAAGATAACATCACAACAACCATTTTCTATTGTGTTGCCCGATATTTTTGTAAGGGCAGATTCAACCCTCCAGTTTCCACCCACAGGGGGAAATTTTTGCAAATGGTGAAGCAGGGCTGTGGGTGTGTCTTTCTTTCTCTCTAGTCCCCCTCCCCTCTCAATTTCACTATTTCTATGCAAAATAAGTTATATATATTATGTAATAACTTTAGTGACCAGGACTGATCATTCAGTCACTATAATTTTTATGAAAAGAAAAAGAAAAAAAAATGACAAGTTAAAAAAAAAATCCAAAACATTATCCAGAAAAAAATTCTGGCAAGCTCCTTCTAACCCCAGCATAGAAATATTTTAGATCGTCAGACAAAGCTTTAGTTTACTCTCTTCTAGTGAATCTTCTTTCCAGCATGGAAAGGGATGATGGGAACCTGCTACAGATACCAATTTGCTACAGATACCAACACAGTAAGACTCAACTTTGCTTTTAAGATAATAGAGTAAATGTTACTGAAATTCATTTCATCAGTTATTAAGTTCAATGGGGAAAACAATGCACTTTACTTTTAGTGCCTAGTTAGTGGACTTTTGCTTTGTTGTAGATAATATCAACGCAGGAATTATTTTCTCTGGTTGCACCTTCCCTTCCATATTTTAGAACTTTTCCTTTTAGAGAAGAATGTTCACAAGTATAATTGTATAAATATTTACATTTCCATTTATAGAAACCTAAATGGTATGACTTCAAATAAAATGGCATCTTATAATAGTAACAAAATGGTGAAAATCTGAACCTATTATAAGCCTTAAAGGTGTTTAAAAAACTAAAATTATATAAATAGTAAAATCTTATGGAAAAGTATCTGGGCACATCTAAATGAGAAACTCAAATCAAAATATCAACAAAAATTATAACAAAACTTTCAATCTTTAGTCTCTGTAGTCTAGGGAATTAATATGCCCTATGTATTTAAGTATTGGTGGGGAGGAGTTCAACCTCGCAACAGCTATTTGAATGTTTTGATGGCCAAATACAATTCTTTCTTTGTCCTATAGAGGCATTTATAAAAATGAGGGCTATACAAAATGATATTAGGTACATTTTAGTATTTAATAACTTTATAATAGTACTGATACATACTGATATAGTTGATAATAGTACTCAAGATACATACTTATTACATCTATATACAGTTATTCAAAATTACATTTTTACAACTCTTGAATTTGAAAACTCAAATCAGAGTCGTAGGTAAATTTTACGTAATTCTAATTTCTGTTGGCACAAACTTTTAATAAGCATAAATACTACTTTAATCTAAGCATAATACTACTTAATCTAATACTTAATCTAATACTTAATACTACTTTAATCTAAGCATAATACTACTTTAATCTAATACTACTTTTAATCTAAGCATAAATACTACTTTAATCAAACTTTTAATCTAAGCATAAATACTACTTTTCTTTATAGCAACATTTACTAATAAATCTTTGAGAAATCTAAGAGAAGTCAGATTTCAATATATCACTTTTACTTTAAAAGAAGAAAGATGTGATAGGGAAATCTGACCTACTTTCCCTTCCCTATTTTCTTAGTTTTGACTTGGTTTGGTGCCCACCTATTAACCTATTTTCTATTTTAGGCAAAACTGCTTTTTATGCAAAGTTACAGAAACTTAAAAAGCCTCTATGTACACCAGAGGGATTATTTCACATAGATCTTAAAATGCCACTAAGTATTTCCAGAGTTATTTAGATTTATATATAAGTAATCAAAATGTGACTGATAGAAAACAATAGAAAGACCCAATAATTTAATTCTCTTTGAAACACTTCCATTGTTTGATTTCTGATGCTTTCTCTAGGCCACATCATGGAATTGATCCTCTAACTGAATTAATGGAGGCCATCAGCACTTGACTTATGTGGAAATTTGAAAGCAAGTTGATGAAAAATAAAGATTCGTTAACAACCTGAAATATATTAGTGGAGGGAAACACCCTACTTTCTTTAGATCTGAAAGGGGTTTTCAGTAAAAATAAAAACCCTGTTAGTTTATTATATGTAAGAGTGCTATGGAAATAGTTTATGGAAATATTATGGTGGGATCTTTAACATAGAAGATAATACTAGAGTGAGTTTTTTTTTTTTTTCCTGATCTGGCAGAGCAAAAAAAATAAATAAATAAAGACACATACTTATTTATGAGTTAAAAACCTCTTCTATGTATTTGTAAAAATAAAGTTAACAACATCTATTATGTACTTCTGTAATAACTCGACTGTCAGCTCTTCCTACACAGACATGTATGATGCGCCATTGATGAAAGACATATTTCTGTGGAAACTAAAATACCAAAGGCTAGAAGCTTACAGTTATGACAGTCTCACAGGAAAAAATAAAGTTGCGAGGGAGCAATAACAGTATGCCATGACGATGACACCACAGCTTGTACTTTGAAGGTCACTTGGACTAGTAACTGTGGGGTCCAAATCACGCTACAAGTGAGTGTCAGTTTAGAAGGCAGGAAACAGAACAGTCTGCTGAACAGGATAATAGAGCGTTTTGCTTACATGTTCATTCCAGGCATCCCGGGGCCACCTAGAGCATTCAGTGGGGGTCTCATTGCACCTCCATAGTTCTGTAATGATAACCAAGGGTCAGACTACCACAAAACAAAAAAACAAAACCAAAGAGGAGGGGGGAAAGAAAGGAGAGCAGGTTAATGATTTCCCTCTGTGACTCCTGACTGGATAAGGCCTGTGCCACGCATTCTCTGAAGGGTCCACTCTTGTACTTTTGCTTGTGTGTCAACAATTACTTTGGGTTTGTGACTTCTCTAAGAATTATGTAAGCAGGTAAGATTATTGGACCGTGGCAAATGATTAACGCATAGTTGCAGTTTTAATATTGGACATATCTTGATTCATTTCCAAAGATTTCTTTTTTAATGAACCTTTCCGAGCAAAACATTTTATCAAACAAAAATTTTATTTTTAAAGAAAATGCTGAGTGAGCATGTTTAAAAACTGTCAGACCTAGAACATGTATGTACAATATGGAAAAAAAAAAAAAGAAAAAAGAAACCCAAATAGGCAACCCCAACATAAGAATACTGAATTTGTTTTGACAGAAATAACATATTCACTAGAGAACCGCATTAACAAATACACAAAAATGTATGAAAACTAAACTCAGATACGTATGGATTCGGCGGACAATTCAGTTCACTCTTGGCAAATCTTTCACCTACATTCAAAGGATTAAAAACCTTATAATGCTATAATCTACAGAACTGTTCACTTTAGTTTTCACAGGAGTCAAAGATTAATTTTAACATTGCATATTAATAAATTCTGAATGATGTATTTGCATTTTACATTCAACTTTTATATACTGATATGAACTTTTTTGCCAGTTATAATAATTATTGGCTTATCTGACACTGGGTGATTATCCAAAGAATCAAATCAAGTCTTAACTTTACTCTGGTTCATCTAACTACTCTATACTGTACTGAATTCTCTAAACTATCATTGATTAGGTTATATGTTTGGTTTCCTTCCTTCCTTCCTTCCTTCCTTCCTTCCTTCCTTCCTTCCTTCCTCCCTTCCTCCCTCCCTCCCTCCCTTCCTTCTTTCTGCCTCCAGGGTTATCGTTGGGGCTTGGTGCCTGCACGATGAATCCACTGTTCCTGGAGGCCATTTTCCCCCCATCTTTGTTATTGCTATTGTTGGATAGGACAGAGAGAAATCGAGAGAGGAGGGAAAGAGAGAAGAGGAGAGAAAGACAGACACTTGCAGACCTGCTTCACCGCCTGCGAAGCGACCCCCATCCCCCTGCATGTGGGGAGCCGGGGGCTCAAACTGAGATCCTTGTGGCTCAGTGCCACGTGTGCTTAACCCACTGCGCTGCTTCCCGGGCCCTGTTTGGTTTTCTGATACCACTATTTCTCCAACAACTAATGCCCTCTCTGAGGTTCAGAAACACAGAATATACATTTCTGTTCATGTTCTTTTCCTGTGGACTTCCGCTTAGTAGGTGTTCAGATAAGGTCCTGATCAATGAGAGAATGCCTATTAACTCCAGAGAGGAAGCCACTGTTTAGATTGTCTTCACTGTTTATCTACATTTGCCTTTGGGTAAGCTTAATTAAACACCCAATTGTCAATTGTCTGACATGCATTTGAGTTACTGGTTAAAAGGATAGGTGCTTCCTTGAGTCCCTGGATCTAGAATGGCAGTATTAGCAAGGAGTTTCTGAGAACCTCATTTGTAATGTAATCATCTCCCTTATCTTAGGAGCTCTGCTTGTCTAATCTTGTCTATCTGCTTGGTGGTACATTTTAATTCAGGTATATAGAGAGGACAAGCACATATATAGATAGAGACATCACAAACCAGCTCTTCCCCAAGTGCTGTGATGTCACCATGTGGTACTGAGGTTTGCACCTGGGCTGCACCAATGGCAAAGCACACTACCTACCCAGGTGGCTATCTTCTAACCCTGGAAGATAAAACTCAACTACAGAAAACATCTACCTTTAGTGTTTGCTGGGTCAGCAGCGTATCAGTGCTAAAAACTGTAACTGCTAACTTGACCACTGTTATTAAGGGACTAGTTTAAATGAATTCTGTTCTTGTCAATGTACATAGCTCCCTCTAACCTAAGGCTTGCTGTTGATGTAAAAACCCTCCCCTCTATTAATAAAACATACTTATTTCTCTTATAGATTTATTTTATTAAATAATAGCTTCTTCTCTATCTGCACCTCTCCCTAGACAATGTACTCTGAAGGCAGGCTCAATCTTACTCATCTTTGTATAACTAGACCTCAAGTATTACAGTGGCCAACTGTCATAGGTAGTAAAAATTACCCAATGCATAGTTGGATAGATTAATAAGTTATTTTCACTTCTGAATAGTCTGAAGCAAAAAAAAAAAGGAGGGGGGTAACAACTGCTTTTCCAAGTAGCATTAACAAAGGCAGACCGGTAAGAGCTAATTTAGAATTGCTGAATTTTAAAGCTGATGGCAGCTGCACTATTCCATCTGGTTTAATGTCTCTCCCAACACAATGTTCCTGACAAAATGGCTGTTCAGACTGCTTATAAAGTTTATAGAGTTTTTTTTTCCATGATGGGACAGTAAAATTTCCAGAAAGTTCTTCCTTATATTGAGTTGACTATTACCTCCCAGCTTAGATTTGAAAATTCGGAATAAATTTACCCAGTGGCTACACATGGAAGCCTACCATATTTTCATATATTTCCATCATGTTCCTATCCTAAGTATTTGCCTTGGAAATTATACATTGTGTGTGTGTGTTCCTGAAGATGTCTATCCCATTTTTTAAATAAGTGATTTAATAATGATTAACAAAATTGTAGGATAAGAAGGGGTACTGTATCCAGTTTCTAGAGGAATCAAAATGCATTGTTTAATGCTGTTGAAATTTCCTGTTAATCTTATTGTACTCACTGACCATAAGAACACAATCTACATGGTCTGGGAGGTGGCGCAGTGATAAAACTTTGGACTCTCAAGCATGGGGTCCCGAGTTCAATCCCCGGCAGCACATGTGCTGGAGTGATGTCTGGTTCTTTTTCTCTCCTCCTATCTTTCTCATAAATAAAAATAAAATCTTAAAAAAAACACAAAAGAACACAATCTATATGTATCTTATTCTAAAACCAGAGAAATGACTTTAAATATGGTATTTGGGAAGATGTTTTTATTGGTTAAAGAGGTAAATTTACTATTCTTTTTAAAAAATATATTTATTTGTTATTGGATACAGAGAGAAACTGAGAAGAGAGAGGGAGATAGAGAGGGAGAGAGACAAAGAGATATCTGCAGCCCTGCTTCACCATTTGTGAAGTTTTCCCCCTGCAGGTGGGGATCAGGGGCTTGAACCTGGGTCCTTGTGCACTGTAATGTGTGCGTTTAACCAGATACGCCACCGCCTGGCCCCTTAAATTTACTTTTCTGGGGAGCCAGGCTGTAGCGCAGTGGTTAAGCACAGGTGGTGCAAAGCGCAAAGACCGGAGTAAGGATCCCGGTTTGAGCCCTGGCTCCCCACCTGCGGTGGAGTCGCTTCACAGGCGGTGAAGCAGGTCTGCAGGTGTCTATCTTTCACTCCCCCTCTCTGTCTTCCCCTCCTTTCTCCATTTCTCTCTGTCCTGTCCAACAACGATGACAACAATAATAATAACCACAACAATAAAACAAGGGCAACAAAAGGGAATAAATAAATAAATAAATATAAAACATTTTAATAAAAAATTTACTTTTCTAAGGAAGAAAAAGACATCAGTTTAGAAAGATAATCCTGTATTAACATTGAACTTAAGTTTAAAACAGACTAAGGGCTCAGGAGTACAGCTCAGTCTTTACACAGGAGACCTTGGGTCTGACCCCAGCTCTACCTGGTGGCACCAGAGGTGGTAGACTGACTGGTGCTTTGGTCTTTATCTCACTGTATCTCAAATAAAATAATGGGCCAGGGTGGTGACTCATGTATCCTGTATGTGTAAGACCACATTAAGAATAAAAAAGGAGAGGGGGATATTTTAATGCTTGAAACAAATTTTCAGTCATTCATTCACGCAGTATTAATCATATAGCTACTATGTTTCATATATGCGCTTTGACTAAATCAACACCGTCTAAGAATTTTTAGATGGTACATATCTCTTTTAGTAACTCAATCATTGCAATGTATGCAAATGCTGTCCCTTTTTCCCCATTTTGATCTCCAGCTCAAAGATTTGTGGTACTACTATCATTGTTAAAAATACATGGCTTTTGTCTGTACAGAAAGCGAAAGACTATATTCCAGGCACTGTTTCTATAATTCGATTACAAAAATTATATGCAGTCTCTCTTGGATAGTATTTGTAATAGGTATTTGTTATGAAAATTGTTTTTCTATATTCTTCAGAAAACACAGCTAATATTTGCAGTAAATCTGCGTACACGGCATAGGCTTTGTATACCAAGTGTGATGAGAAGTTTCTCACAACCACCATTCCATTCTAAATGATTTTCATTCACATTTTACCTAAGGTAACATCCATATGAATAGAACTCCTGGTTTCACTTAATTCAATAACATTTGTGCTATTGCTATTCATGGTAATATAAGTTAATTTCCTCTAACCTTCTATAATTTCAGATAGTGTGCTTTTAAGGAGATTACTGTATGAAGGTCTGATTTCTGAGGTAAGTGCATATTAAAATACTTTGTCTTAAATTACAAAGAAGTAGGTAGCAAGAATACTAGCCCACATGAAAGCAGTAAACTTTTCTCTTGGGGCTTGAAAATACAAAGAAATTATATTTATATGAAAAACATACTAACTAAAATTCACCTAAGAGAAATTACTAGAAATATATTTCATAATTTATGTAGCAATTTACACTAATACAAAGCATACAAACATTTACCTAGATATTTATTAAAACACAAGAGAACATGCTTTTTTATTTCCACATTTAGATTTTTTAATTAAAAAAATTTTTTTATATTTATTTTATTTATTTTCCCCTTTGTTGCCCTTGTTGTTTAACATTGTTGTTATTGATGTCGTTGTTGTTGGATAGGACAGAGAGAAATCGAGAGAGATGGGGAAGACAGAGAAGAGGAGAGAAAGGCACCTGCAGCCCTGCTTCACCACCTGTGAAGTGACTCCCCTGAGGTGGGGAGCTGGGGGGGGGGGCTCCAACCCAGATTCTTATGCCAGTCGTTGCGTTTTGCACCGCCCAACTCCCTATTTCCACATTTTTAAAAGAGAACTGAGTATATGGCTTAGGTAAGCACTTGTCTCCCAGACACTGGAAAGCTGACTTTTAAATCAGGCTTTGGTTTGTACAAATATTAAAGCTACTAGTCTGAGAATGTCAAAGGCTTAGAGAGCAGCTAACTAGATAATGAGAAAAACTAAATGAAGAATGATAACTAAATTATGGGGATGAATATTTTGATGTATATTTATAATGTATCTTACATAATATTTTGAGGGAAAATTCAGAATCTATAGTCAAATTGGCTAGTTCATTTCATTAAGGAATAAAGTAATTCAGTCTAGTATCATAAAGATCCTAAGAATCTAAGTGGCATGAATAGTAAATTAGTTAAATAATAATAGTAACAGTGGTTAGTCCCCAAAAGTAGTACCAATGATGAGAGTGAGAATAGGAAAATATTTTAAATAGCTAAAGATTTATAACATCTTAAGAAAATAATAAATAAGTAAGACTAAATAAATTCATTTTCCTCTCTGACTTTGAGGATGTCACATGTACTTATATGCTGTTTTTTTCCTTGTGCTACCTCTGAAAATCTGGTTATATATAACTCATTCTGTAATACAGTTAATAAGTTTGATGTGTTTTGGCTAAAACTCCCAGGTGTAAGTCATTATCTGGTTGCTAGATTCTCAATTTTTATTCATTAAATTTTAAAGAGTAGACATAGGAAATAAGCTCATAAAATCATCATTTTGAATTTGTTCTTGGAAAGGATAAAAAAAAAGTTCATTCAAGCTTCTATATGACATTCTGACCTCTGATCCATGTGTTAGACATGTAAAATTCTGGATTTGGGGAGATTAGTTTCTTTGGAATATCTTATTTGAAAATTCATTTCTTTCCCACACAGTTTCTTCTGAGACAAAAAGATGCTTTTATTTAAAATAAATGGTAGTCTGTGATAGTGCTCTGGACAGGTACCATTAACCGCCAGGAGACTCAGTCCCAAGGTGCAGCTTCCCAGACAGCGGACAGAAGGAGAGGGACATATCATGAATGCTGCTAGTACTACTGTTGACTAACAGACCTCACTACATGGTCACGTCTAAATGCTTCTCTATTGTTTCTCACTTAAATAACGTTGTCTACATAAAATTATGGTGGGCCTAGGAGATAGTTCACCCAGCAAAGTACACGCCTTGTGTCTGAGTCCCAGTGCCACAGGGGAGTGAAGATGGAGTGGTACTTTCTTTGGCTTTCTTTCCCACTCACTTCTTCTCCTCCCACTATCCCTCCATCTTCCATTAAAAAAATTGAAAAAAGCATAAAAACAATGGGCCAGGGAGGCCTCTCAGGGCTATTGTGTGTGCCACCAAGGAGACATGTCTTATACAGCATCATTGATTTAAAATTTATGACCAAATGGGTTTTATTTCATTTAACCTAAATTATCTTTATATGCATTTCTTTACCTTGCCTCTATAGTAGTAACAAAAGGGAAAACTACTTTTCTTGTAATAACTATAATGTTTTTCTATGCAGTGTAGTTACTAAGAAAGAATGACAAGCATCAGTCAGAGAACCTGCTAATCTACGGTTTGTTGTTGTATCGCTTTGGCCAGATCATAAAATAGGTCCTAAAACCTTACAATGATGTTATATCAGTCTCTCAGTGCACATAATAAAAGTCAGTGAGAAATATCATTTTATATAGGATAAATGCAAAAACAAACAAGCAAACAACCTAGTTTCCAGCTTTCTGCACTAAATATTTATTTACCTGTGGTCCTAATGGCACCATTCCTCGTGGAGGAGTCATTCTCTGCATTGGGCCCCCCATATTTGGATGTCCTAAGAACAAAGAGGTATTAGGCTATTAGTAAGATAATGTAGTGGACATTAGTGCTAAACCAGAGACCAGACGCTTCCTCTCTCTGAGTGACTGGTATCACCTAGTCATGGAGTCCATGACTATGTTTCTACATCTTACTGTTAGTTTACCCACATAATATACTAAGATTTTGAGACTGAAGTATTCTAACTTTATAAATTGCATTTCTGAAACTGTTATTTTTGTTTGTCCCCCATCCTCGGAGCATATTTGTGGCACTTAGCCATCTCTACAAGAGGACCTGCTTGGGTTTGTTAAGCTCATAAAGTCACTTGATGCTAAGCCTCCTCTTTCTTCCTACAGCTGTACTAACTACTCTCTCTGAAAAAGGCAGAGGAAAATCAATGTTCAAATCACTTTCATTTCAACTTGTTAGAAGCTATAGAGAAGGCTTAAGAAGTTATCAGTTAAAATATAGATCTGAGCAGATCATGTCTTCTTCTGTTATCACTGCACCATAAAAAGGCCTAAGATTTAGTAAAAAGAAAAAAAAAAAGTGATCACTTGGCCATGGGTCTGATGTAATCATGGGAGATATATACAGATAGTAAATGTTTCTTCTACAATAAAAGGTTTTCTTTGGGGTTCCGTGTGTTCATTTCAGTCACCTTGCTGTCGAGTAGGGTCCATTCCACTGGGAAGTAATGGCTGACTTCCTGGGACACCAAGCGCCTAGAGTATTCAGTGAAACAGAAAGTGAAAACAATATTGTAAATATTTACAGAGTTGTCTAGTAAGCAGTTCTCTGAAAATTCTCACCACAAAATGCGTGTGCACATTTCACCAGATTTCTTGTTATTCATTCACTCATTTAAAATTTTGTAGGTTGGTGTACTGCACCAAAGTCAAAGACTCTGAAGTAGGGTGGGGGGGGGGGTGAGTTCAGGAACATGATGGCAGGAGGACCTAGTGGGGGTTGTATTGTTATGTGGAAAACTAGGAAATGTTATGCATGTACAGACTACTGTATTTTAATGTCGACTACAAACCATTAATCCCCCAATAAGGAACTTAAAAAAATGAATAAAATTTTTTGGTTGTAGGGCTAGGGAGATAGCATAATCACTATAAAAAGGCTTTCTGTCTGAGTCTCTGTCTCAGGTTCAACCCCCAAGCACTACCATAAACCAAATCTGAGCAGTGCTCTGGACTCTCTCTCATTAAAGTAAATAAAATATTTTAAAAATTAAAATATACACACACATAATAGATTCTTAGTCCTCAAAATATTCTACTTGGCCCAGTTCTATGTCAAAGTAAGTATTTTGGGAGGACAAAAATATAGACAAAATAGGCAAGATTGTACTATTCCTTAAACTATGTTGCCAAAATGAATGACAAAGTATACTGAAATAACTGATTTTGCATCTTAAGCGTAAGCTCCTTATTTCTAAAGAGATTTCAGTCACTTGGAATTACAATATCAATGGGATTTACATACCAAAAGGGTCAATGCCTTTTTAATTTTTGATTGCCACATTTTCCCTAAAAAATGTGCTTAGAGGGAGTCGGGCTGTAGTGCAGCAGGTTAAGCGCAGGTGGCGCAAAGCACAAGGACTGGCATAAGGATCCCGGTTCGAGCCCCGGCTCCCCACCTGCAGGGGAGTCGCTTCACAGGCGGTGAAGCAGGTCTGCAGGTGTCTGTCTTTCTCTCTTCCTCTCTGTCTTCCCCTCCTCTCTCCATTTCTCTCTGTCCTATCCAACAACGATGACAACAACAATAATAACTACAACAATAAAACAAGGGCAACAAAAGGGAATAAATAAAATAAAAAAAATTTTTTAAAAATGTGCTTAGAAAAACAAAGCTTGGGGGGTCCGCGGTTAAGCACAGGTGGCGCTTAACAAGGACCAGCTGAAGGATCCTGTTTCAAGCCCTGGATCCCCACTTGCAGGGGAGTCCTCATTTCATAGGCAGTGAAGCAGGTCTGCAGTTGTCTTTCTCTCCCCTTCTTTGTCTTCCCCTCCTCTCTCCATTTCTCTGTCCTATCCAACAATGACATCATCAACAACAACTACTACAACAATAATAAAACAACAAGGGCAACAAAAGGGGGAAAATAAATAATAAAAAAAATTAAGAAAAAAGAAAAAAACTCATGGCAAGGCACTGGGTTAAATTTAAATGCATGTGGTGCGATGCTCAAGGACCAGCATAAGGATCCGGTTTGAGCCCCAGCTCCCCCACCTACAGCAGGGGTCGCTTCACAAGCTGTGAAGCCTGTCTGCAGATGTTTCTCTCCCCCTCTCTTCTCTTCTCTTCTCTTCCCTTCACCTCTCAATTTCTCTCTGTCTTATAAAAAGAAAAAAAGAAAGGTAGATAGAAAGAAAGGAAGGAAGGAAGGAGAGAGGGAGGGAAGAAAGAAAGAGAAAAAGAAAGAAAGAAAGAAAGGGCCAAAACAGCAGAGGATTCGTGGTGCAGGCTCCAAGGTCCAGCGATAACCCTGGAGGCATAAAGAAAATCAAAACTCTCAAGATTAAGCAAATTGCTGCATAAAAAAGGTAACTGAATGAGGTGAAGAGTCAAGAGACAAGTTTTAGTTTGGTTTTGCCTCTGCATAGTGTGATTCTGGACATATATTGAAACCTTTTAAAAAGTTTCTGACAGCACTGAAGGCTTAGACCAAGCTATAAATGACTCAAAATGGCGAATTCTACGAAGTACTTCGAATACACAGATCAACACGATCCTGACATCTGGGGAGAATGTCTATAAGGTTTCACAACTTCAACTGAAAGCCGGATAAGATCTGTCAATCTGTCAAAAACTTTGAAAACGTCAAAAGAAATTTGCTATTAAAAATCTTACACAGATCAGAACAGTTTCCTTAGTTGGTATCACTTGAAATAAAGTACAAGATCTTTTTTTTTTTTGTAGTAATTTGAAATATTTGTTAAAGATTTGTTGTTTGTGGGACAGAGAGAGACAGACAGAGAGAGAGAGAGAGAGTCACCAGGTGAGAGTTGCATGTGGCTTTGAGTTGTGAGGAATGGAAGTTGGGCTCTCTCATATGCATGTCCCCTACCTACTCTACCCACTTGACCACCCAAGTTGCTTTATTAGCTTGTAAGCATATTAAATACATATGTACTGAATTTCTACTATAGGATCTGTTCCTTGTTTGTCTTCCTGATTAAATTTCTCTCTTTAAATTTTTATTTATTGACCATTAGATAGAGACAGAGAGAAATTGAGAGAGGAGGGACAAATAGAGAGGGGAAGAGACAAGAAAGACACCTGTGCTTAAACACTTGTGCAGTTTTCCCCCTGCAGGTGGGGGGCCAGGGGCTTGAACCTGGGTCCTTGCTCATTGTAATGCTTCACTGAACCAGGTGTGCCACTGCTTGGCGTTCAATTTAATTTCTTCCAACTATCACAATGACATTCTAATCTGTGGCCATGTGGGACTACTTCCAACCTTTTTTTTTTTCTTCCAATTCATGTATTTAATCAACAGTAGCTCCATGTCAACCATCAAAACAAAACCAAATAATCTCTCCTCTCAGCAATCTTCACATAACCTAATGTTGATATATTTTAGACTTCAGCTTAGGCATCACTTTTACATGCCTCCAATCTGGTCTAAGTACTCCAAATTGTTTAAAAATATGAATGTATTTTAAAAATCATAAAACTGCCCCCACACCTATGGACAGCTAATATTTGACAAAGGGGCCCAGATTACTAAATGGGGAAAGCAGAGTCTCTTCAACAAATGGTGTTGGAAACAATGGGTTGAAATATGCAGAAGAATGAAACTGAACAACTGTATTTCACCAAATACAAAAGTAAATTCCAAGTGGATCAAGGACTTGGATGTTAGACCAGAAACTATTAGATACTTAGAGGAAAATATTGGCAGAACTCTTTTCCACATAAATTTTAAAGACATCTTCAATGAAACGAATCCAATTACAAAGAAGATTAAGGCAAGTATAAACCTATGGGACTACATCAAATTAAAAAGCTTCTTCACAGCAAAAGAAACCACTACCCAAACCAAGAGACCCCTCACAGAATGGGAGAAGATCTTTACATGACATACATCAGACAAGAGTTTAATAACCAACATATATAAAGAACTTGCCAAACTCAACAACAAGACAAGTAACCCCATCCAAAAATGGGGGGAGGACATGGACAGAATATTCACCACAGAAGAGATCCAAAAGGCCGAGAAACACATGAACAAATGGCTCCAAGTCTCTGATTGTCAGAGAAATGCAAATAAAGACAACAACGAGATACCACTTCACTCCTGTGAGAATGTCATACATCAGAAAAGGTAACAGCAGCAAATGCTGGAGAGGGTGTGGGGTCAAAGGAACCCTCCTGCACTGCTGGTGGGAATGTCAATTGGCCCAACCTCTGTGGAGAACAGTCTGGAGAACTCCCAGAAGGCTAGAAATGGACCTACCCTATGATCCTGCAATTCCTCTCCTGGGGATATAGCCTAAGCAACTCAACACACCCATCCAAAAAGATCTGTGTACACATATGTTCTTGGCAGCACAATTTGTAATAGCCAAAACCTGGAAGCAACCCAGGTGTCCAACAACAGATGAGTGGCTGAGCAAGTTGTGGTCTGTATACACAATGGAATATTACTCAGCTGTAAAAAATGGTGACTTCACCGTTTTTAGTTGATCTTGGATGGACCTTGAAAAATTCATAAGTGAAATAAGTCAGAAACAGAAGGATGAATATGGGATGATCTCACTCTCAGGCAGAAGTTGAAAAACAAGATCAGAAAAGAAAACACAAGTAGAACCTGAACTGGAATTGGCGTATCACACCAAAGTAAAAGACTCTGGGGTGGGTGGGTGGGGAGAATATAGATCCAAGAAGGATGACAGAGGACCTAGTGGGGGTTGTATTGTTACATGGGAAACTGGGGAATGTTATGCATGTACAAACTATTGTATTTACTGTTGAATGTAAAACATTAATTCCCCAATAAATAAAATTTAAAAAAAATCATAAAACTGACTTCCCTTGTCCTGGAGCCTCACCTCCCCAGAGCCCTGCATCACTACAGAAAGAAACAGGCTGGGAGTACGGGTCGACCTGCCAACACCCATGTTCAGAGGGGAAGCAATTACAGAAGCCAGACCTTCCACCTTCTGCATCCCACAATGGCCTTGGGTCCATACTCCCAGAGGGATAAAGAATAGGAAAGTTATCAGGGGAGGGGATGGGATACGGAGTTTTGGTGGTGGGAATTGTGTGGAGTTGTACCCCTCTTATCCTATGGTCTTGTCAATATTTCCATTTTATAAATAAAAATTTAAAAAATAAATTATAAACTCTGAAAACATGCACAAATAGAACAAAGAATCTCCATACAGCCTGATAGCTAACATCCAACTGTTAACCTTTCACTGCACCAGCTTTACCATGTTCTCTTCTCTCTGTAAGACCGTTACTTATTTATTTATTTTTCCCCAGATGCACTTGTAAGCTGAAGGCATTTTCTCATCACCCGTGATTCCTGGAGCTTATAGTTCCCTAAGTAAGGATAGCTTCCTACATAAGCACACGTCAGGAAGCCAATGTCGATAGACACTATTCTCCAATTCACACCACAAAACCCACCCCGACAGCCATTTTCCTCTCTTTCAATGGACTGCTTTTAGTACTGGCATTATGCCAAGGTTGTCAATAATCTAATTCCTCATGAATCTTTTATTAGTCCACCAGCCTTACCGTTCACAGACAACTCCTAAGCACTGTAGTAGTTGCTAACTGAATGTACGCCATTTCTCTCATGATTTCTAGGTCTGCTGGCTGGCATTCTGCTGTAAGAGGTCTGTTTCCCTTCCTTTCTATGTATAATTTCATTATTCAAGGACAGACTCTCATATTACTATACATTCCCTGGTTTGTCATCTATTACTGTCATTTGTCAGCATCGAGTTTTCTCAAATTAGGTCAGTAGGAGGTT
This sequence comes from Erinaceus europaeus, assembly GCF_950295315.1. Lineage (NCBI taxonomy): Eukaryota > Metazoa > Chordata > Mammalia > Eulipotyphla > Erinaceidae > Erinaceus > Erinaceus europaeus. The sequence continues at coordinate 6,862,386 of NC_080172.1, forward strand.
CTTCAAGTTGACGTTTCTGGCCTTTTGGCATATCTTGATTGTATTTTTAGCATTTTATTACTGGCATCAGAAGTCCCAGTTTCACCTCATGTTCTGTTTAGACCTGGCTCTGGTAGCTCCCTTATCCCAAGTGCCCTGACTCCTAGTGAACAGTGCTATGTAATATCACATTTGCATTTTCAGAGTATCCACCCTTAGTCGGGAGCACTGCTTTAAGGTAGTCTGAGCAGAGGATGAGCTAAAAGACTCGCCCCATGTGAACATGCTTCTACAGCAATCTCTGTGCCTGGTATCTACACCTCTGAGGACATGTGGGCCGCACACATTCCACACATTCACTTTCTCTTCTTTTAAATTATTTGAATGCCACCAGGGTTATTACGGGGGCTTAGTGCCTGCCCAAAGAATCCACGGCTCCTGGAAGCCTCCCCCTCCCTCATTTTCTTTTCTTTGTTCTACAGGACAGAAAGAAATTGAGAGGGGAGAGGGAGGTAAAGAGGGAAAGAGACAGAGAGACATCTGCAGCCCTGCTTCACCACTCACGAACCTTTTGCACTGCGGGTGGGGGCTTGAACTCAGGTCCTTGCACGTGGGAGCGTGTGTGGTGCGTGCTTTACCAGATGCATCACAGTCAACCCCTAAATTCACTTTCTCACACAAATTATTTAAAAAAAATTGTTTTATTACCTTTATTTTATTTATTGGATAGAGGCAGCGAGAAATCGAGAGGGAAGGGATGACAGAGAGGGAGAGACAGAGAGACACCTGCAGCACTGCTTCACCACTTGCAGAGCTTTCCCCCTGAAGGTGGAGGCTGGGGGCTCGAACCTGGGTCCTTGTGCACTGTAACATGTGCTCTCAATCAGGTGTGCCACTACCCAGCCCCTTCTCACACCAATTCTATACTTCCAGCTCCAATATAAAAGCCAGTATCTTTCTTTTACTACATCCCTCCGCCCCCTGTCTCCTCAGAGAGCTTAGCAAGCAGAGAAGGAAAGCCTTTTTTTTTTAAATATAGGATATATCTAACTTTCACAGAAATGAAATATAATCACGGATTTTATGTTTTTTTTAAGAGGACTGATTTGTTTGAGAAAGGAGGAAAGGGAAACAGTACTGCTCTGTTTCATGCATAGCAGTGGGTCATTCTCAAGACCTCGTGCTTGAGAATCCAATACTACACCAGTTCCCAGACCGCAGCTCTGCCTTGCTTACTTCTCTGGAGCTCTAACAGACAGTGAGAGAATATGGATATTATCTGTGCCTACTGGCTCAGTAGCATTTATTGAGGGAACACAATAAATAAGCGGACATAGTATAATGCATAAGGACCTACGTTCGAGCACCTAGTCCTCACCAGTAAAGAGAAAGCAGAGCTGCAATGGTCTGTTTTTCTCCCTCTCTATCTCAATTTCTCTCTGTCTCTTTCTAATAACAAATAAGTTAATTAAAAGTTTTAAAAAATGAACTGGGAATGAAAAGAAGTGATAATGAAGGGTTTTTTTCATTTGTTTTTGTTTTCTTAATAAAATTTCTTTTCCCTCTTTTTAAAATGGTTTTATCATCTTTATTTATTTATTGGATAGAGACAGCCAGAAAGTGAGAGGAAAGGGGTGATAGAGAGGGAGAGAGACAGAGAGACATGTGCAGCCCTGCTTCACCACTCACAAAGCTTTCCCCCTGCAGGTGGGGACTGGGGGCTTGAACCCAGTCCTTGCGCATTGTAATATGTGCACTCAACCAGTTGCACCAGCATCTGGCCCCTTGTTTGTTTGTTTTTTAAATATTTATTTATTCCCTTTTGTTGCCCTTGTTGTTTTATTGTTGTAGTTATTACTGTTGTCGTGATTGTTGGATAGGACAGAGAGAAATGGAGAGAGGAGGGAAGACAGACGGGGGAGAGAAAGGCAGACACCTGCAGACCTGCTTCACCTCCTGTGAAGTGACACCCCTGCAGGTGGGGAGCCGGGAGCTTGAACCGGGATTCTTATGCCGGTCCTTGTGCTTTGTGCCACCTGCATTTAACCCGCTGCGCTACTGCCCAACTCCCTTGTTTTGTTCTTAATGAGAGCAAACCAGGATTTATTCAGGTGCCAGCAATCTGAGAAGTTGGCAGGTTTCCAACTCTAAAGCTATATTACACTCAAGCAGGGGTGTTTGGCTCTTATAGGGAAAGAAAGGAGGGAGCTTAGGGAAGGGGGTAGTCTGAGGACAAAGGGTTCTAGATATGATGTTGTCTCTCTGGCCACTCAATTTTTCCACTTAATTCGCTGGAAACAAATTCAAGGTAACATTATTGCACAAGGTTTGCATTTGGACATCTTTATCCCGGACATCAGAAACCTCTCTGAACTATCTCTTTTACATGATTTGCTATGCAGCCACAGATAACATATACACGGTAAAAACATTCCTTTATAGTTATTATAGTAAAGAGACCATTGGAAAGCACAAAGCAAAGGCCATGGAGACCGTCATGATGGCAGAGTAAATATAGCATAGGAAAGGAAGGGGCAAAGGCCAAGGCAAGTGACGGTGATCATGTTACAGGTTCTAATGGACTTTCTCCAGCCCCCTCACACACTTCTATTGTAGGGAGATTGTGGGACCTCCCACTGAAAAGTGGGTGCCTGGATGGCATGACCTTTCTGTCAGTCTCTCTCTACTCTACAGTCTCTCTCTAGATCCAGCAGGGAAGAAAATGACCACCAGGGAAAAGTTCCCTCTCTCAGCCTCCCTGCCTCACAGCAGCCCACTCCCTTATTATCTACATCATCATTGTTTAGCCTGAAAGTCCCCTCCCTACTTCCCCACCCATTCCATTCCTTTGATCATATCTGATCTATCTTCTCTGCCCTCAGGAGCCCCCTGGGATGCATTGGATCGACCTTCCCGTGGTGCATCCCGTGAGTACCCATTCACTGGGGAAACTGACGATCCTTCCTAGCCGACTGAATCCACATGGATCCCAGTCACTTTCAAAGCCAGCAACAAGCAGCTCCTGACAGCTTTCCAGCTGTTGGTCCTGCTCTTCGAGTCCTCCAACTTAATGTTGAGGGGCTGTCCTTTGCCAAATGAGTCAACGACTGCCACCTCTCCAGATTCAAAGGAAGTCTCGAAACTTTATATCAGGCTCAACCTGACACTGTTGACTGGCTACGGAAGAAGGGCAAACGCTAGAAGAAGAAGGAGTCCCCTTTGGCTGCTGGTTACTGATAACCTTGCTTCCTAACCGATTAAACCTCTTGCTCAACAATTACTGGAAAAGTCCTGACCCTCCCCAGACCCTTTGCCTCCCTACCATACACATGTCATTTCCTCCTGCGACCCCTTACAAACCCTGCTTTGTTGTTCAATAAACGGATTTGTGCATGAAACATTCCCCTGGTGATCTCTGGTGGTGTCTCTTGCTACATAGGGAAAGATCCAGTCTGCTCACTCCTACTGCCCCAGAACATTCCTTCTGGGCCCCCGTATCTGGTGCACAACAGAGCGGGTAAACCCGAAGTTTGTGCCCAGGAAGAGGCCTCCACTGAAGAGTCCGACATCCTATGGCCCTAGGAACAGTCCAGGCCTTGGGGATTGCTGGTTACATCACAGTGATTCTGGTGGATGGTTTCTAGACTAGGCTGAGTCCCTCATTAGTTAACTGTCCTCAATTGTGCATTTGAAGATTTTTTTTTTTTTCCTTTTTCCTTTTCTTTGGTGGGGCTGGGGCATCATGTACCTATACATGATTTCACTGATCAGGACTGCTTTAAAAAAATTTTTACTTGTATTATCTTTATTTATTTATTGGATAGACACAATCAGAAATCAAGAAGGGGGAGAGAGAGAGAGAGGGAGAGAGACACCTGCAACACTGTTTCACCACTTGCAAAGTTTCCCCCCTGCAGGGAGGGACTGGGGGCAAAAACCTGGTCCTTGCACACTGTAATGTGTGCACTCAACCAGGTGTGTGACCACCCAGGCCCTGGACTGCAGTTTTCGTGCAGCTAGAGACAGAGAAGGAGAAGTAAAACATCAGGGCACTTCCTCACATGCCATACCACAGCACCTCCCACATGGTGCTGGGGCCTGACCCAGGACTGAACATATGAAAAGGCAGGAGCCCTACCTGCTGAACTCTCTCTCCGGTCCTGAATTCTTTAATTCTTTTTCTCTTCTCAAGTAGTTACAGTTTTTAATCTCTGGACTCTGGCTCTGAATTTCTGAGTCTAACTGGACATCTTCTCCTTCCTTTTGGGGAAATGGTGTTCCTTCTATGTACAGTATTCCTGCTCTGGGCCACTTTTTACATCAGATGAACAAAGAAGAGCAGGTATCATAGCACCTCCCATATGGGGCCAGGACAAGAACCTGAGACACAGGGGCAGTGATGCTGGCGCCCTACCTGTGCTCTGAATTCTCTCTGACCTGATGTCAGCCTCATACTGCCTTTCAGAAAGTTTGCACGAATTGATTTGAGATCTTCGTCACACAGCTGGGCACACATTTCTTGCTTTATAAGGGATTTTCCCTTTTACAAAGAAGATACCACAAATACTGAAAACCCAGCCCAATTCTCTGAATACCATCACAGAATAGAGAACATCAAATATCCAGTAGCATTCATGTGTGTGTTATATCAATTAACATATCTGTTGACAGATTTTTAAGAATGTTGGGAAAAAAAAACTCTTAAAATTCTATGAATGAATAGTTTTGTCCTTGGTGTGTTGCTAAATATTATAAATCTATGTTTTGGGTTGCCAGAAAAGTCACGTTTTTCTATGCAAAAGTGCTTTGTGATTTTTCCGACAGACTGATATTTCTGCCTACCTGGGCTTCCTTAGCATGGTATTGAATGATTCATGATAATTTTCTGAATAGACATTTTATCTAGAAGAAGACCTGCTCTACTCAAAGTTCTGGGTGTTCAACACTAATGACTCATTCTGATAGCTTGGCCAATTCTAGTATAAAACTCTGCAGTCAAAATTATATTCATACTTAACTGCTCCTCCCCACCATTGTAGGTGGGGACTGGGGGCTCAAACCCAAGTCCTTGTATGTGGTAACTGTGTGCTTAACTGGCTGTGCCACCACCTATAGAAATAGACAATTCTATAGGTATTTATATAGGTGTGGATTTAGTCAGACTATGAATACCATCTCACGGTACTTAACATCTGCAGTCTAATCATTAGTAATTATAAGTTCTGAAGGATCTGTTCATTAAAGACATGCCATTAACATTCAAAATGACTTGTCAATACACTGAAGAGGTTAATTCCTCACTTTCCATGTTCTTAGATGTAGTCAGTAAAATCAAATTTCATTAGTTTATGACAGTATTTAATTAAGAATAGAGCAATTATTTATTGACATTATTGTAATGTAAAGTTTCAAATATATCACTATATTTGTATTTTATATTCAGAATTCCAATACATCACCTAAAATACTTTTTTTTTTTATCAATTCTGCATTACAGACTATATAATGAAATTGAGAACCACACTTATTGCTTAAAAACTCCTAGATGGTTTAAACTTTTCCTAAAACACTGTTTAGATGATTAATACAATTAGTTTGTCCAGATAACCCCTTAAAAATAGTATATATGTCAGTTGTAAGTTTGAAAGATACATGTTTGAATCAATGAAGTGTTAACTACATATATGGGGTGGATGGGCAGAAGGCATCAGACAAAAAATAGAGCAAGCCATAGGAGAATATAATACAAAGCAAAGACTGTTTTATAATTCTTGTGGGAAAAGGCCTGTATTGCAACTCTGTGTCATCTTTGGTTTTTAACTGTATCTTTCAAAAATTCAAAGATACTATATAGTTTTTAAAGTTTGTCCAGCTGTCGAGATTTACAGCCCAACAACCCACTCTTCGTAAAGGCGTCTTTCATTTCATCCTTGTCTGGAGACCTGGAGCCTAGCACGGCATCTTAAACAGAGCAGACCTTTTGTTGCCCCTGTTGTTTATCGTTGTTGTTGTCATTGCTATCATTGTTGTTGGACAGATCAGAAAGAAATGGAGAGAGGAGGGGAAGACAGAGAGGGGGAGAGAAAGACAGACACCTGCAGACCTGCTTCACTACCTGTGAAGCGACTCCTCTGCAGGTGTGGAGCCAGGGGCTTGAACCAGGATGATTGCACCGGTCCTTGTGCTTTGCGCCATGTGCACTTAACCCGCTGCACTAACGCCCGACTCTCTTCATCAGATCTTTACCGCTGACACAGAAAACATGGACTCAAATGATTCTAACAACACGTATGTATAAGAAAATTACCTTTTCCTAATGCAGGTTCCTCAAAACCTGCTCCTAGATTTTAGATCTATGTAAGGTATAACACTATTGCCGAGAGATCTGAAACACCATAGATACTTGGATAAATGATGTGACATTATGTCCTTTGAAAATTTAATTTGAAAGACTCAGACACCTCTGTAAAGAAGTATATCCTTCAATGAATATAGGGATGCACCCAAAAAGAAAGTGACCACATGCTGGAACAGTTGGCACCTGAGCACGTTTATTTTCTATTTCATGTCAGCTTCCCCCAGCTAAGAGAAAACGCTGGTGGTTAACGTGAAGACCACTAGTACTAGAATCAGTGATGATGCAGCCTCTGGCTTAATGTTCTCCCCTGGGCGTGGATGTGGATCCTGGGTCTCCTTGCATTGCACTAGAAGCACAGAAAACCAGGACAGCGTGGGACAGGTGCACCAGATTAAGTGCACATAGTATGAGGCACAAGGCCCTCCCTCAGGGAAGGATCCCAGTTAGAGCCCCGGCTCCTCACCTGCAGGGGCAGGGTCGCTTCACAAGCAGTCAAGAAGCAGGTCTGCTGGTTTCTTTCTCTCTCCCTCTCCCTCTCTCCCCCCCCCCTCAATTTCTCTATCCTATCAAAAAAAAATTGAAGAGACAATAAATAAACAAACAAATAAATAACCACAGGAGCAATGGATTCATAGTGCCATCTCGCAGCCCCAGCTATAACCCTGGAGGCAAAAAAAAAAAAAAACAGTGTGGGGGACATTTCATTTCAAGGGTAAGAGTAACTTAGGAGAAGTAGAAATCTTCCTACCAATTGGGTTTGTCAGTAAATTTGCCATTTCCAGTCAGGAAGAAATGAAAAGTAGAAAACAATGAACAGAATACATATTGTGATACCAAGGTTCACATTAGCTCTGGCAAAATACTAAGATATATAGACAACAGAACTAAAGAGTGCCAAATGACCATCTCAACGTAAGTATTATATCTGGCTAAGTATTTAATTCCTTCTTGGGTTATACACAGCACGTTGCCTATAGAAACCAGAAACTCTTTGCAAGCAAAATCGTGTTTTATTTTAACAAATAAACATTTACAATACCAATGTGTCTTGGAGCTCCGCTTTCCCAGAGACTCACCCTACTAGGGAAAGAGAGAGGCAGACTGGGAGTATGGATCGACCAGTCAACGCCCATGTTCAGCAGGGAAGCAATTACAGAAGCCAGACCTTCCACCTTCTACAACCCAGGACCCTTGGTCCATGCTCCCAGAGGGATAGAGAATGGGAAAGCTATCAGGGGAGGGGATGGGATATGGAGATTGGGTGGCGGGAACTGTGTGGAGTTGTACCCCCCTCCATCCTATGATTTTGTTAATGTCTCCTTTCTTAAATTAAAAAAAAAAGAGGGGAAAAAGTATATTAAACCTTATCACTCTAACAATTGAAAGATTTATTGACCCTTTGCTAATACGTTTAACTCTTGAAGAAGCAGCTGATAAGCCTGATGCCACTGTATTTGGGTGGGCAAAACAAAAATGTTAGTCATGATATTGAAACTGTTATGTGAAAATAAGAAAACTATGTCTTTAAAAAATTTTATTGCCTTATTCTAAGTTTGACTTTAAATTAGTATTTAATGAGTTATAGATATGTTAAAATTTTCATTGAAAGATTATGATAGATTCCAAGGGACAGCAGACATCAGTATGTGAAGATGCAGATAAATATTTTCGTGTTTTAGATCACACTTCCTCTGTTAAGATCACTTAACTCTATTGTAATTTATGAAACCCCACAAATAACCCATACAATAATACAATAATATAAAAGATAGGGACTGTGGCCATCAAGTTTTAGTGACAAGAGTTAGTCAACATTTGCAGTACATCATATATTAACAGAGGTTAACAATGAATAGGCTACAGGACAATGTTCTCATGATCTTTATAGATTCCTCAAGGGGGAAAAAAAAAGAAACAAGAAAAAAAAACACAAAAGAAAGAAAAAGGTAAAAGAAAAGGGAAAAAAACTTAAGGAGCACATAAATCTTACCTGGTTAGGTATCCTCAGTGGGGGCCTTGGACCTCCAGGGTACCGAGGTGACATAAAAGGCTATCAAAGTAAAACAAACAAACAAAACAAGAAAATAATGTAAAATACAGAGGTGAAAATAAGGTAAATTTAACATCTTTTTAGACTTATACAGAACATAAATCAGTTGATTTCCCTATGTGTCAGCTCTCAGTAGAATACTTTTTATGGAAAATTACTATAGTATTTTCTCATTGTCTAGACTACCTAGAAAGTTTTCTAACGAAAATGTAAAAACATCAAAGCTGACCTAAGTAACTAGGGCGACACTTTAAAAATGTGAATAATGACTAAGGCCATATCCAGTTGGCAAAAACACTGAAATTTATGTGAATGAATCTTAGTAAAGATTTCAAATAAAGGCTGACTGGCTAGTGATAGCATTATACAAATTAGATTCCAAGTATATTATACCTTTGACTGAATTGTCCATTTATTTGTGAAAGTTTAGACACATCTACAAAAATAACCAGATATTGTGTCACTGACTTTTGCAATGGTTACCTTACTCAAGAGGTACTTTGACATATGAATTCAAAGTATAATACTAATTTATATTTTAAGACATGGCAAAATAAAAAAAAACAATTCACTAATAATTATTATCATAAGTTCAGTTGGAATGAAATTCAAGAAAGAAATTATGTTAAAAGCGCTACCAAATGCTGAGATAGTCATGCATCTTCTTTAAAATGTGAGTATTTGAAATTTGCATGTTCATAGGAATGGAAAATGATGTTACAGTGGTAATTTAATGGACTACTTGAATTTTCTTGTTGATGGCTTTGTGAATTTTAATTAGATTGGTACTCTCTTCTCTAACTGTAAGATCTCAGGAGGGAGAAGCAGTTTATATAGTAGCTAGGAGCCTACAGGTACCTACAGAAAAATTCTCTCCTAGCTAATGTGATTCTTCTTAAATGCTCTCTTCCCAAAAGTTCAAACTTGCTTTTTTGGCTAAAAAAAAATACTGATAAATTATAATATGTATCTTTATAAGTCATGAAAAATAGATAAAATCTTCTAAACATACATGAAAATGTCTCCTAACATATAAATATTGTTATGATGAAAATATCAAATTGGTGCTGTAACTATAGAAGGTCTCAACATTCAGACTGAATCCTAAATTCTCTCTCACTCTTATTTTTATTAATCACAGCCAGAAGTTGAGAGGGTAGGGGCAGAGTAGGCACATGGGCCTAACAGCAATGTAAATGTGTGTGTGCGTGCATGTACATGTATGTGTGAATACTTAAGAGGAAGCTATAGCATGGGATGTTTAATGAGAAACAAAATGCTTCTAAGTACAGGGTGGGAAATTCTGTTTAACTAGTATGAATTATATCTTCTAGAAGATCTAATAGGTGTTGGAAATAACTGAGATAATGAATTATGAGTATCAATAGTCAACCAAGAGAATCTAGAGTTGAGGTAACTGTTAGATAAAGCATTCCTACTGCTTATGGTGGAAGGGCTGCACATAATGATTGTTGGGCAATTTTCCAGGGTAGGAATATTTAGTAGCCAAACTTCGGTTAAAAAAAAAAAAAGATGACAGGTGAACCAAGAATTCTTAAAGCAAAACAACTAAACACTACCTTTTATCCACTGTCCTGGTTTTAAATTTTTTTTTTTAGTTAACTGAATTTTCCTGTATAGATGTTTTCCCCTTTAATCTGGGGTTTTACACATGTATGTTGTCACTGCTTCAGGGTATGTTTTCATTCAGATAGACAGAGAAAGAGACACAATACAGCATCGGTGCTTCTCCCAGCTCTTTATTGCACCCCCAGCTGGGGCTCCACCTGGCTCACAGACTCTGCCCATTGAGCTATCTTTCCAAGTCTCTCTATAGATGTCTATGCTCTATTTGTTGGTTGGTATTTCACTGGAAATATTCTTTTCTTAAATATGCTAATATTTTGACAGTATAAGGTAGTATGATTTTGAAAAATGGACTGTTATAACTTTTGCATTTCAATTCAACCATATTTTAAAAAAACATTTTTTTTTTTTAGATTTGATTTCTTTTTCAAGAGAGAGAGAGAAAAGACCAGGACCTTGTTCAACCCTGGTGCTGATGGTGCTAGGACTGCCTCTGCACTCAAGCAAGGAAGTCTGGGCCCAGCTCTACCTCTACACTCCTATCTGGTCTTCAGCCACCTTTTATTTAGTAAGATTATTCACTTTAAAAAAAAATTTTTTTTTTGAGTATTCCACAAGATGTTTTAGGAGCTGTAGAAAAAAAAATTCTACATTCTGGATCTATACATAAATTCTACATCAAATGAATTTCATTTAAGTCACTTTATAATTCATCTTCATTGATTTAATTTCTTTTATAAAAGAGATTTCTCTTTGTCAATGTTTTTTTTAAAAATTACCTCCATTTATTATTAAATAGAGACAGCCAGAAACCGAGAGGGGAGAGGGAGACAGAGAGACACCTGCAGCCCTGCTTCACCACTCACAAAGCTTTGCCCCTGCAGCTGGGGACCAGGGACTAAAACCCGGGTGGGTCTCTGTGTATTGTAACATCTGCACTCAACCAGGTGTGACACCACCTGGCTCCACTTCTTTTCCTTCCTTCCTTCTGTCCTTCCTTCTTTCCTTTCTTTTAAAGATATCTATTAGGCATTATTGATATCCCATTGGATATGACCCTCTTGATCAACACATTCTCATTCCAACTAATATCAAACTAATTCAGCTCACAAGATAACATACTTTGTGTTGGCATGTTAAGTGAATAAGCATAAATATGTGCTTTATCACCCATATATCTGATATATTCTATATATTCCATGTATTTGACCAATCAGCACTTAATTAAAATACCTCATTTAAAATAACTGTTTAACTGTAAAGATTTAATCAAAGTAGTTCTCTAGATGTTCTTTTGGCAAGGCAAAGTCAATTCGGTACAGAGCTGTAAGCACACTGATTCTTTTCAGATGGACTTAGTCTAGTCCTCAACATTGCTCACTTACAGATCATATACCATTTCAAGAAGATGAGGTTATTTCTTAAGACTTCATTGCCATGCACTGGGTCTAGATCTGAGTTCATGGGTTTCAAGATTGCAAATGAATGGCATTTTATGAAAACTTTTACTAGTTTCAGACCAATTTATATTCACACACACATACACAAAAAGACAAACGTCACACATGTACACGCAAGTGTCTATGGACAAACGACTAGTTTGATTCCAACATAGGCTGAATTTTGTTGTTTGCTATCTCTTACTAGATGACTGAAACCATAAAAGCAGTGTAACCTATGTTAGTGTATCAAAGTAACACTGAATATGAAGACAAACATATGAGACTTACAGTTTAAGACTAAATTTCAGGCTGACTCAATAAAAAACAAAAGTGAAAACAAGTTCTGAGACCCACTCTTAAGTTTTCATTAAAGAAGCAAACATATTATCCTTTTCTCCCTCTTCCATATCTATTTTCATTTGTTGTTGTTTTGTTTTTTATAAATCATTTAGTTGGAGGAGAGAATGATTTACAAGATAACTGTTAACACATGGGTATAGACTTTCCTTGTAGTTTATACTTCTAGATAAACTTGTTTCCGATGAGAATACGGAAACCAAGTTAGTACACACACACACACACAAAAAAAAAAAACAGTTACTGCAAAAACCAAGTCACTGAAAAAAAAAAAAAAAAACCCTGGTACTTTGCTCATATCTTTCTGGTAGTGCCAGGGAAGTTTCTAGTGATTACGTAGAAATTCTTTCAGCTTTGCATGCAACAATAACATCAGCTAAAGAAAATTGTCCATGGCTTGGTCTTCTGATTCAAAAGACATATTATGTTTTGTTTTGTTTTTACCATCATTAGTAGTAAAATGATACCCTAATATTCATTTTGTTATTTAATTAAAGACACTGGTCAAGATGCCACTCAACTCATGTCTAAGCTATATAAAATTGCCTTTCAATTTTATAAAATCAATTTTATAGCTATTAGTAATGCAATAACCAAAATTTCTCTTTTGAAACCATACCTTGCTAATTTGATGAGTGTATAATAATAAGCAAGGCGAGAGAATTCAGATTTCACAGATTGATATTTTTCTCTATCTCCAACTCTGATCCACTTTAAAACGTTTATCTTACGTAGATACATGTGCACAATTAAATTCGTAAGATAAATTTAAGCGGTAAATATTTACTGATGTCAAAAGTAGTGTCAGAGATCAGATTATTTATAGACTATAAAAATGACAGGAGCCAGATAGGCTCTGCAATTGTAGACACTAAGTTTTTTTACTCTTTCTTAATAAGCAGCCTCCTGTGTACAAATGTGTGTATCTTGGCGACTTTATTCTGGGAATTATAGCTTACACTCAAGATGACAGCAGATTGCTAGGCAGAATGGATACCAGTCAATAGCCTAAATTCTCTTTCCACAAGTACCAGCAGAGGCGTTTTCTTTGCTTCTCCGTAGGGATGAGCACTTCACAATAGCCAACACTTTATAGCCAGCAGCATTTCTTTGACTTTTCCCCCATTCCTCTTCCCGCGACTGCCTCATTTCTCACAGTCCCTTCAGAGCAAAACTCTTTGAAAGAGCTGGATATACTCATTGCCCTTTATTTTTCCATACCCAGCTAATTCCGAGTCCTGTTTTACGAGGATTTCGCTCCATCATCATGTCGAAACTGGCCTTAATGAAGGTGAACGGCCTCACTAGTTCACTAGGCATTTATCAGCCTCAGGAAATTTGAACTCGCGACAGTATTTGGCAGACCATCTTCATTTGGATTCCAGAATATCATAGCACCTTTTTTTATTTTTCCATCTTTCTTGATTTCTTTTTTTTTCCTTCTTCCTTCCCTCCCCTCTCGCTCTCCCTCTCTCTCTCTCTCTCTCCTGCCTCACCTTTTGTTTATTCTTCTCATCTCTTTGATGATTTCACATCTGGATACCCTGTGACCACTATAAAGCTGCTTGGTTTTACCTCTGTCTTTCATCTTTAAATAGCATCCAAATGCTACTAACTCCTAAAATTTTATTTCTACCCCAAACTCCTGACTCTGATGTTGTATCTTCTGCTAAACACCTTTTGGATATCGAATAGCTATCTTCACCTTCATGAGCTCCAAAATTAGGTCCCAAATATTTTTTTTTTTCTTATTCCTCCTCTGGAAGTTTTACCCACATTGGCAAATGCCAGCTCTATATTCTTCCAGTTGATTAGGCCAAAAGAGTCTTGCACTCAGCTCTTGGTTTCCATTTTTCTTTTGTAACACATATAATTCATTATTAAAAACTGTCTCTAGATTCAAAATATATCTAGAATCCAATGACTTCTCACCAATGCTACTTCATTAAGCTAAGTCAAAATAAGCTGTCAAAGTTTTGTGATGAGGTTCATTCTGATCTTCCTGTTTTTCACTCATCCCTCACAAAGACTACATAGCGGGGGGGGGGGGGTGGTGGCAGCGACGATGCACCTGGTTAAGTACACACATTACAGTGTGCAAGGACTCAGGTTCAAGCCCCTGGTCCCCACCTGCAGGGGCAAAGCTTTACGAGCGGTGAAGTAGAACTGCAGGTGTCTCTCTGTCTCTCTCCCTCTCTTATCTCTCCCTCTCCTTTTAATTTCTCTGTCTCTATCCAATAATAAATAATAAAATATTTTTTAAAAAGGACTACATAGTAGCCAGATGAATTTTATTAGAACCCTCCACTCAATGAGACCCCAAGTCCCTACAGTGAACTAGAGTCCTACTAGATGCATCTTTCCATGACTACAGATGGCCCTCCACTTCAGCTACAAGTGAGATCCATGGAGTAGAACGGCCCATGCTCTGAACTTAGGGACTTTATTTTTGTTTGCCCCTCAGTCTAGACCACTATTTCTTTTTCCATTATTTTCTCCCCCATCTAGCTCTTACTTTTATCTACGATGTCATATTTTTAAGTACTCATCTTGTTTACAGACTATTTCCTAGGGTAGACTCTTAAGTTCAGTGCAGGCAAGGGCTTCCACTTAACTTATTCACTGCAGTAACTATTGTTATTGTAGAAGCAGTAAGTGTTGCTGTGTCCATCAGCAATTTTACATAGTGGTTTTCAAATTTTAGTCTGTAAGATCTCTGCGATAAAAAATACTGTAAATGGGGGGGGTCCAGGTGGTAGCGCAGCGGGTTAAGCGCACTAAGTATGAAGCACAAGGACCTGCGAAAGGTTCCTGATTCCAACCCCGGCTCCCCACCTGCAGGGGAGTCGCTTCACAGATGGTGAAGCAAGTCTGCAGGTGTCTATCTTCCTCTCCCCCTCTCTGTCTTCCCCTCCTCTCTACATTTCTCTCTGTCCTATCCAACAACAATTACATCAATAATAACAATAATAATAACCACAACAACGATAAAAAAAAAAGTGCTGTAAATGACAGCAACATCAAAGTCTGCAGGGAGGAGTAGTTCACATTTCTGCCCAAATCCCCTCCTCTCCCCACTCTTAGCCCTTTGGATTTATTGTTGGCCATGCCATTGAGAAAAGTAGTGGGTAAAGAATGGCTGGTGGGTTAAATCTGGCCCACCATTTGTTTTTGTAAATGTTTCTCTGGAACAGTCATGCTTATTAGTTTATAGAGTATTTAAGGCTGGTTTTATGTATAACAAAGTTGAGTAGTTGAGGGGGGGTGGCACAACTGGCTAAGTGCACATGTTACAATGCACAAGGACCCAGGTCTGAGTCCCTGGTCTCCACCTGCAGGGGGAAAGCTTCGCAAGTGGTGAAGCAGGGCTGCAGGCGTCTCTCTGTATCTCTTCCTCTCTATCTCCCCCCGCTTCCTTCTCAATTTCTGACTGTCTCTATCCAATAAATAAATAAAGATAATAAAAAAAAATCAAAGGTGAGTAGTTGAGATCTTAAGAGTCTCAAATATTTACTATCTGGATTTTAGGAGAATAATCTGTTGACTCTGGATATAAAATATAAACAATTATTCCTGAATACCAGCCAGCAATAAACTATTTTCATTTTATTTTATTTTTTTATATTTATTTATTTTCCCTTTTTTGTTGCCCTTGTTTTTTATGGTTGTTGTAGTTATTATTGATGTCGTTGTTGTTAGGACAGAGAGAAAGGGAGAGAGGAGGAGAAGACAGAAAGGGGGAGAGAAAGATAGACACCTGCAGACCTGCTTCACCTCCTGTGAAGTGACTGACTCCCCTGCAGGTGGGGAGCTGAGGGCTCGAACCGGGATCCTTACACTGGTCCTTCTGCTTCGCACTACGTGTGCTTAACCCGCGGCGCTACTGCCCACCTCCCACTTATATACATTTAATAACTTGATTCTTAGTTTTAATTCCCCAAAGAATAATGACCATTTTTGTTTCTTAATAAAAAAAAAATTAAGACTGCATTACAAATTGCTGTTTTAAACCCCCCCAACGGTCCATAATAAAACTACAGAATTCTGGGAAGAATTTATAATGAAATATTTTTAAAAGAAAAACCTACCTTCATATCACAGAATAAATAGATAAGCTCTATCACAGATTGGAATTTTGAAATAGGGTATTGTATCATACTAAGTTAATTTGACACCTTTAGTTTCTAGAAGACACATGAAAGTATATAAAGAAAAACAGGAACCCGCAGAAGGATCTGGGTTCGAGCCCCCGGCTCCCCACCTGCTGGGGTGTCCCTTCACAAGAAGTGAAGCCGGTCTGTAGGTGTCTATCTTTCTCCCTCTCTATCTTCCCCATCTCTCTCAATTTCTCTCTATCTTATCAAATAAATAAATAAATAAAAGAATGGCTGCCAGGAGCAGTGGCTTTACAGTGCAGGCACCCAGGAGGGGGGAAAACAAAGGAAAGAAAGAAAGAAAAACAATATAGCCTGGGCTGGATAAGTTATCTATTTTCTAAATACTCATTTTGAAAATTAACAACAAAGTGGCACTTCTCACAGGAAACTTATTTTGTCCCTGTCTAGCTGGAGAACCCAGGAATCTGAACGATGGACACCCCCATCTTTGGGAGTTACCACAGTAGGGTCTTTAGTTGTTGAATCTGCAATATATCTTTTTGAAAATGCTTATTTAGTTAGTCAAGCTGAGCAATTTTAATTTGTCCAAATACTTGAGGCCAGAAGACTATTACCACAACGGCAGGAAAGCAGTAGCAAAAGCCCACAGCTGAAAGTCACCTTGATTTTGTTCAGGCTGCTTTTATCTTAAAGAAAGGCATGTTTGATTGTTGACATTTAGGATCTCTGCTCTTTAAAGATGCAAAATTTCATTTTAAGAAAACTGAACTGAACTCTCACTTTTTCAACTTTGGTAAATAAGCAATCTTCCCCACCTTTACTCCCTAGTGTAGAAACACTGTTTTTAAAATTATTTTTCTTTTTAAATGTCAAAGAAATTTGGCTTACCCTGATCTTTTTTTTTTTTTTTTTTTGGCTTAATTGTGTTATGACATTTATATTGAGGCTGTTCTGGTCAATATCAATCCCATGGAGAAAACGAGAGATTCCTTTCTTTTTTTTTTTTCTTACTGTGTTAAAGCATTAGGTCAGCTTACTACTGGTGCTGCCTTGTGAAAAACCTTCAGGTAACATGCCCCGCATAGGCAGAGACATACTCAAACCACCACTAGGTGGCAAAGCAGCTTCACCATTGCTAAGATTAAGCCTGTAAACAAGATGGGACTGAGTAAACTAACTGCTCTCATATCATTTCAGATGGAAAACATGAATGCCCACCTTAGTCTGAAACTAAATTTGCTTGGCCTACTTTATCTACAACAAGGACTTAATGATCTTATGCAGTCAGAGCCTACATCTTACCATTCCATAGCAATAAAAGAACATTACTAGTTTTCAACAGCTTCAGTTAGATTAACTGAAAACATCCAATGACTAGATTATAGTAGATATACCAACATTTAAAATGAAACAAAATGTATTACCTGTTAAAACTAAAGGGTTACATACCATTCAATTTTAGAAATGGACAGGCAGACCTCACATGTTACAAACAGATACATTAACATGGGTTAAAATACTGTATTAGTTTCTGAATTTATGGATAAGTTCATATGTGAGGAAAAACAAAATGTAGACTTCTTCCTAAAAGTTTAGTTGTGGTAAAGACTACAAAGAGGAAAGAAGGGTGTACTTTCAGCCTCCCTATTATTTTTCTTTTTTTTTTTTTTTACTGTAGTAAAATTCTTTTTATGGAGAGTAAGTAGAGTGAATTTATGTTTTCTTGTTATATAATTTCATGATGTTTCAGGAAGTAACTTCATCAGGTAACAGAACAGTCTAATTAAAAAAAAAAGTCACACAAATGTCAATCCCCAGCACCACCACAAGCCAGAGCTAAGCAGTGAGCTGGTGTCTCTTTCTCTCTCTCTCTGTATCTACCCTTAAAAGGAAAAGTTAATACAAATAAAATATTTAAAAACACAAGTAACCATTTTATTAAACTTTATTATACAGAACTGAATATATATACATATATATATATATAATTTGGTTTAAGAAATAAAGCTGCCTATTTCTCTACAATTGCAGGAATAAAACTTTGCTGTCTCTTTATAAGAATATTACAAGAATGAATAAATAACAGATTGATACTTTAATGCATAATTCAACTTCCTCAGCAAACACTGAAACACGGGGAGGGACAGGAGAGTTGAGTACAGACTCAGTTCTGAGTGCCCACTGTGTGTTCATATATCAAGCACACAGTATAACATATTCCTTCACTGAAACTTCCCAACCCTAGTTTAATCAGTGGCTACATTACAGTATCCCCTCTGGTCCCAGTCACAAGACTTTCCAAGCTAAGCAAACTGCTCTCAAGTCCTCCACACCATGACAGGCCACTTAGGAATTTATATGGTTTTCCCTGGCCTATGCCAGCAGATTTGATGTCAGTAAGTGGTAGGGGATGGGAGAGAGAAGAACTTTGATGACAGGTGAGGGATGCTAACATATTTTGAAGAGGTGTGAAACCATAACCCTGAGACAAGACTTGTAAAACATTTCATTTCCTTAAGTGCCTAGTGCCACACCCAATCGAGCACACTTTTCCCCCGTGCCAGCGACCAGTCCCCATCTGCAGGGACAGCTTCAGGTGAAGCAAAGCTGCAGGTGTGTCAATAACGACAAGGGCAACAAAAGAGAAAATAGATAAAAATTAAAAATACTTTTAAAAAGAGAATTCAAGTCACTTGCAATTATTGAAATTCAGTTCTGCATTCATAAATTTAGGGTTTATGATCATCTTACTTGGTGATATATCTAAGGCTATACTTACAATGGAAAGAAAAGAGGGCATGGCTTGGAATATAAACAGAAATAAGTACAAGTCTGTGTCCAACGGAATACTACTCAGTTATTTAAAATGGTGAATTCACCTTCTTTACCCCAGTTGGGATGGAGCTTGAAGAAATCATGCAAAGTGAGATATCTCATAAGCAAAAGGATGAAGATGGGATGACCTCACTCTGGAGTTGGTGTATTGCACCAAAGTACAAGATTCTGGTATGGGAGGAGAGTTTGAGTCCTCGAACATGATGGCAAAGGAGGACCTAGCGGGGGTTGTATTGTTATATGGAAAAATGAGAAATGTTATACATTTATGAACTATTGTATTTTATTGCTGATTGTAAACCATTAATCCCCCAATAAAGAAATTTTAAAAACAACAACTTTGTGTCAATTTTGTTGTTGTTGTCACTGAGGTTTCACAACTGCAGGATGATTGTTTTTTTTGGTTTGGGGGTTTGGGGAGGCTGACTCTGGGTCGTGCACTTGATGAAGCAGGCACAGTGCCCAAGTGAACTACTTGGCCAGTCCAGAAAGTTTGTCTTTTTAGGAGAACCATCTCAATGTAATTTTTACAGTGTGGGAGCCAGGCAACGGGTTAAGCGCAGATGGCACAATGCACAAGGACCAGCATAAGGATCCCGGTTCCAGCCCCCGGCTCCCCACCTGCAGGGGAGTTGCTTCACAGGCGGTGAAGCAGGTCTGCAGGTGTCTCTCTTTCTCTCCCCCTCTCTGTCTTCCCCTCCTCTCTCCATTTCTTTCTGTCCTATCCAACAATGACAACATCAATAACAACAATAATAACTATGACAATAAAACAATAAGGGCAACAAAAGGGAATATTTTTTTTAAATTACAAAAAATTTTTTTACAGTGTGATCTTACGATGAGTAGAGTTCGTAAATACCTCAGCTGTGTTCTATGTGTTAATAACAATGATGCTTCCTTACTATTATTTATTCATTAACATACTGAGAGGCTCAATCCTTACCTGGTCTGATTCTCCATATGGTAGCCAAGTAAGTTTTGCATTTCCTAACTAGAGACTGAGATTCAAAACTCTTCTCAAACTCTACCTCAAGGTAACGGGAAGTAACTACGCTCTAGCACTTAGTATCTGCAAGGTGAGACGGAGAGAATACTGCTGTGATCATTCTGAGTCAGTTATGAGCCCAGGATTTTCTAGTATTAAGCCTCTAGCTTTGCGGAGAATTGAGTCTCACCTCCCATCGGTTGAGGTTTCTTAGACTCTCCAACTAGAAAGAACCCTTAGCCAACTCTTTTTCCATTGTTTCGAATCTTTTCTTCATTATACTGAATTAATAACCAGGACAGGGTCTGACCTTGAACATCAGAGTTTATGCACTCTGAAATCACATCCTATCAGAGCTTCTTCAGATCTACGCAGTTCTTAGAGGTCAGTATCACTTTGGAACTGAGTTAAAAACTAGAGTTTGGACTTTATAAGTATGGTTGCTTGCTGCTACTTTTATTTATAAAGTTGGCTACTTTTTTTCTTCTTCCAGAAACTCTTTATTAACAATAAGTAAGGGGAGTTGGGCGGTGGCACAGCGGGTTAAGTGCACATGGCACAAAGCACAAGGACTGGCTTAAGGATCCTGGTTCCAGCCCCCGGCTCCCCACCTGCAGGGGAGTCGCTTCACAGGCAGTGAAGCAGGTCTACAGGTGTCTGTCTTTCTCTCCCCCTCTATGACTCTCCTCCTCTCTCGATTTCTCTCTGTCCTAACAACGACGATGTCGACAATAATAACTACAACAACAATGAAAAACAACAAGGGCAACAAAAGTGAAAATAAATATAAAAAATTAAATATATATGTATAAACAATAAGTAAGATAGCTAGAACCCTACCAAAATATTGATCAGTCACTGCAGGAAACCCATTTTGTTATTTAAGAAGCACTTGAGTAGTCTGATCCTATATGTAACAAAGATGCTTTCAAGTCTATTTCTTAAAAAAAAAAAAAAAAAACAAGCATGAACAGGGCTGGGGTAGAAAGCATAATGATTATGAAAAGAGACTGTCATGCTTGAGGCTCTGAAGTCCCAGGTTCAATTCCCTGAACCACCATAAGCCAGAGCTGATTAGTGCTCTGGTAAAAATAAATAGATAAATAACTAAATAAATAACTGAACAAACCTCAAATTACCAAAGTGTTAAAGTATTTCAAGATAAGCATTTCCAGGGAGACTGGACATATTAAAAACCTGTTTAATAGTGGAGAAGTAATATTTGGGGTTGTCTGAAGAGTTTCCTTGGAAAATGAGGAATGGCTTCTGTATCAAACTCAAATATACCTAACACTTTTTATATGCCTTTAAAAAAAAAAAAGACAAAACTCAGATAAGGGCATTAAAATAACTTAGAAGTTCTAGGAGGAATTTCACAATCATCCTTGACTCTTCAAACTCTTTCTCGTCTATGTAGAAATGATTTGACTTATCAAGCAGAATTGTGGACTGCTGCATTTCTTCTCCTTCTTTTTTTAAGAATTTATTTATTTATTGATGAGAAAGACAGGAGGAGAGAGAGAAAGAACCAGACATCTCTCTGGTATATGTATACTGCTGGGGATTGAACTCGGGACCTCATGGTTGAGAATCCAATGCTTTATCCACTGCACCATCTCCCGGACCACTGGACTGCTTCATTTCTAATCCTACTGTCATTGTTCTTGAATAGATCCAGACAATCTATTCCTTGAATTAATGTAGTAGCCAGTCAGTTGGCAGATATCTCTGCGTTCAATCTCTTTAAAGTTTCCATTGCCTGCTCTTATTTATCAACCAGGATTGTAACTGACCTTGGGTATTAGGTGTTAGCATTTTTAGAGTTGTAATATATACATTCCCTTTTGTCTTCACATTCCACACTTTCTCCTGGACAATATCTACCCCTACTAAATCAAGTGCCCTTAATATGATGATCCTGTAATCTTAATTTCATGCTGCATCAATGCTTAAGGGTTCTACCAGCCTAAGAGGGTATATGTAATAGGAGGTCTTACAGCAGACCTGTCTGTCCCATTCCAAACCCACTCCTCATTTTGTGGTGCCTAGATCAGGACATAATACCTCCACCTGCCCAAATGAGAGCTACAGACTGAGATATTATTCTTCAATTATTTCACTCATACCTTTGGAACAAATTACTTCAATACCTTAGGACTGCCCTTACAACCAAGCCCGAATTCTTTATTAATCAGACATAATTTTCAGATGGTTCCCTAGAGGCCCAACACCAGCCACTCTTCATTTAGGTTATTTTTATTTATTTTCTGTTCTTTTGGTATTTTTTTCCCTCTTTGTCTTACTCACTCTGAGATGTCAATTTGGATTTCATGTACTATTTAAACAGTATTTACCTGACAATACGACTCCCGAGATTAGATTTTGTGGTTTGATTTGCTTTTAGAGCACATTTTTATTTAATATAACCATTACATTTCTTTTTTTTTTACCCTTCTTTTTTTTTTTTAAAAAATATTTATTTTATTTATTTATTCTCTTTTGTTGCCCTTGTTATTTTATTGTTGTAGTTATTATTGTTGTTGTCGTTGTTGGATAGGACAGAGAGAAATGGAGAGAGATGGGGAAGACAGAGAGGAGGAGAGAAAGATAGACACCTGCAGACCTGCTTCACCGCCTGTGAAGCGACTCCCCTGCAGGTGGGGAGCCGGGGTTCGAACCGGGATCCTCATGCTGGTCCTTGTGCTTTGCGCCACCTGCGCTTAACCCGCTGCGCTACAGCCCGACTCCCTACCCTTCTTTTTTTAATAACACTTTTCTTTCAGTACACTAATTGCCTTTTCTTTCTCTCATTCACCAAATGGTTTTTTGTTCTAGATTGTATATATATCTGTTTCAAAGATGTCTAATAAAGTTTAAATCCAATTGATGGTTTGAATTCCAGTCATTTCACTTTTAAAGACTTCTGACAGGTCCTACAAGTCCACAGATGATGAGACTCTCCAAGACGGAGTGTGAGTTCTAAAAGATCTTTGAATATTACCGACTATTTGTGTATTGATAAAAAGAAGCTGAACACATAGTATGACCTTAAGAGTTGATAACTAAGTTCTAGTTAAGACTTTTTGTTCAACTACTGTATTTTGGAATAGTAACTTTAATACTGTTTCTCTATTTTCACATTTATAAGTACATCTATCTACTCTATAATGACAGTATGGTTGACAGGAAATGATTATCAAGGACATGGAATTACAAAACACTGAAGTAGAAAAATCAGCTAATCGATATCTAAAATAATTCATTAACAATATACCATTTCTCAATTTTCTGTACGCCATCCAAATCTAGTTTTTAACTACTAATTTTCTCAAAGTATGCTATCAAAATAATTATGTAGTAAAAAAAAAAAACTTTCAGAATATGTTGATTTTATCTAGAAAACAAAGTAAAAATGTTCCCATAGAATTAAAACATTATGTACTATACTATGAGTATCACTGTTGCTAAATTTAAAAATATATATATACATATTCCTTTATCTTTGTCATGAGCACTTTGGGGAGCACTTTTTCATGAGTACTTTATCTTTGTCATGAGCACTTTGAAGCACTTTGTTGCTTCATGCCTACACAATTCCACTACCTCCAGAAAAACTCTTTTTATATCATTTTAGATAAAGAATGAAAGAAAGAGAGAGGAGAGACAGCACAGCACTGGTCCACCACTTGTAAAATTTCCACTAGGCTGGTGTTTGCATGTGGGGATTGAACCTGGGTCCTTGCACATTGTAAAGCGTGCACTCTGCCAAATGAGACATCATCCAACACCCTCAGGGAGGGCTTTTTAAAGTTAATTTAAAATGTAAAATAATATAAAGGCTATAATAATGAGTCTTAAAACATTCTGTCCAGTTCAGAAGGATCTATCAGTGGGGTATGATTTAGTTATACTCTAAAAGTATGGTCAACGCCAAATCTCTGGGTCTTCTGCAGAGATATAAGCAGTTTGGCTAGTGAAAAGCTACACATTTTAGAGCCTCAGCTCCATTCTCTTCTCCTACCAAATCTTCATCGTACTTTGTATTTCAACAGCCTTTCTTTCTTTATTGAACAGTGAAATGGCACATAAATAAAAAATTGACAATAAACAAAACACAGGAAGGACTCATCTAATCTAAACACTAGTCAACCAGTTTCTGCATCATCAAGAATAAGCTAAACAGCTTTATGTAATAATTATTATTTATAATAAGTATAAATAATAAAATAAGTTTTAAAATAAACTTATTCTCTTCCATATCTTTTTTTTTTTTTTTTTTTTTTTAATGTTTATGGGTCATCTCCGGACTGCACTGCTCCGGGCTGACTTTTTCAGATAGCAAGAGCAAGAGCAAGAGCAAGACAAAGAGATAGATAGAGATAGAGATAGAGATAGAGATAGAGATAGAGATAGAGAGAGATAGAGAGAGATAGAGATGAGAGAGAGAAAATCCACAGCACCAAAGCTTCCTTCAATGGTGGGGTCTGTACTCAGACTTGGGTTCACGCACAGAGCAGAGCAGTGCACTATCCCAATAAGCTCTTTTGCTATCCGGTCTCCTTTCCTATCAAACAGGAGTTCCTAAGCCTTAACATTCCCAGTCAGAATTTCTCTGAGTACCTGAAAGAACCCTGGTGGCACAGGACCTACTGGCATGCCATCTCCTGGGGGAATGTTTCCTAGCACTGGACTGGGAGCTGCTGCAGCACTCTGCAAAGAATAAAGAAGAAACAAACCTGTGTCATTACAGAGAAGGCACAAAACCAAAGGCTAATGATAACAGACTCTAGGAAGAGAAGCTTTTCATGCCCGGGAACAGTCATTATTGTCTCCACTCTAGAGATGAAGTGATATTAAAGACAGAGCTTGGGACACAGCACTTCGTTGAGTATATATGACCAGTTATTTGGTTAAACAAGTCTCTTTAATACTTTTCTAAGCAAAACCTTATTAAGATGGTCTATTAGAGTGACATTTTTGTAAAGTAGAAATAATATGGCAAAATCCTCAACGGTAAATAAATGATTTACTTTAAGGCATCGGGATCTGAAATGGCAACATCAACAGTCAACAGGTAATTGTGCAGGTGATAAGCTTGAAAATGGTGGTTGTAAGACCTGGTGAAATGACCGCCTGTCATAAACAGGTGTGATTAATTTTCTCTCTGTAGGCGACAACATCCATATTACTGACCTTCTACACTACAACTGGCAATAAAAATATAATTGGTAGCAAAACTATGGTGTTGAAAAGAAAAAAGTAACTAGAAGGTTGAAGAAGAGGATTTAGATTTAGGGAGATTAGTGCCAGAGTATGAAAATAGCTATATTAAAAAGCTCAAAGTCTAAACTTAGACTCAACTTAGTGAAAATTTACACTAAACTTAGTTAAAAGTTCCTCACACAAACTGTTTGAGACCCTAGAAGGAACATGAAATCTTTTAGAGTTTTTGTAATTAAATCAGTATTTTAGTTTTAATTCTTACACAGAGCACAGACAATCACATCATAGATTTCCCTCCTCAATCTGAAAGATTAAAATTCTAAAGAGACTCAAGAAGAGAAGAGAGACATAGTAAAGACAGATCAGTAGGAATCAAACAGTTCTACTATGAGAACAACTCAGAATTTATCCTGGATGGAGTGGGCCCACTAAATTGCCCTCACCGACATACCAGTGCATCCATTTACAAGTTTGTATGGGAAATATATTTCCATTTATTTGTTGTATACACTTCCCAGTAGTAAGCTGATAAAATTACTAAAGATACGTTTATTCTGTATTCATAATAAAGGCCAGTGATTTTAGTATTTCCTGAGGAAATCTAGATTTAAATTTGGATATCAAAAATGTCACTTACTATAAATAACATAATTATAAATATCTGACAAAGCACAGAAGAGAAATATTTAAGATAAGTTAATCTTATCACATGTTTAAAAAAACATTCAATTTAATTTAGTGTATACGGATACCTACCACTTGCCAAACAACATTTTACATCACTTTATATATTGAGACATACTTTTTTCTTTTTCACCTTGTCATCATTTAAATATATATGATTACAGTCAGTCTAGGAGGAAAGATTTGATCTGTATCTTTGGACAGTCTATTACTCTTATGTGTTGTTATTGTTAAAAAATAGACATAGGTTTTTAACTTTACTATTTGAATACTTCTAGTAGTTTGAAATGTCAGAAGACTTGGCCAGCTTATTCAGAATACACGTTCAGTCTATGAAAACATTTTCATTTGTGTCATTCATTGAAGGATGTCAGTATTCTAATTAATTGCCACAAAGCCACATAAAAGAGAAACAGAATTGTAAATCACAACCATGTATATTGTCACAGAAATATAATTAGAACAAAATAAAACCCAGTTTTATAACTGTTGCTACTTCTCAATGTAGTTCAAAGATTCTATAACTTAATCAGAATTACCTACAATGTACATGTAAAAAAAGCTTTGTCCACCTAATAGCAAAAATGTTGGTTTGCACCTGAAGTCAACTAGAACAGGAAAAGTTGGTGAGCCACCCTTGGCTTTTTTGTCATTTTTCTCTCTAGGGGAATTATTACATTGTATATACAATATGCTAGCTTTAATCTCTGCATGTACTTATACAGTGTTGCAACTATTCAAAAGTGGTGATGAAGAGTTAAGTGAGCTACACTGTTATAATAGCTTCTGATATTTTACTGTATGACTTCAAAAATATTTAATAAAATCCATCTCTGCATTTGTTGCCAAGGATTTTTTTTTTTTTTTTACACTATGCAATACGACAGTTAACACAGTAACCTGAGCACTCTACCAGGTACATGGCTGCCGGCTCCTGGCAGTTAACACAACAGAAAAAAGTTTGGTTCTTAAGAAGTTAACATTCTAGTAAGGGAAGATAGAATGTCAAGTGCTATGAATCTTCCCCAACAAAAAGAACAGGGAATAGATTACAGTCATGAATAAATACATCAGTCCAACATAGCAAATGAATCAGGAAACGCTCTCTACTTACAGGTTTAAATATGCCTCTTCGCCATAGCAGAGGTCACCTTTCTACTTTTCATGATACACTAAATTCTTTATTCCTTTCACCTGGCTTATCACTGGGGTTCACAAACTTTCTTCTCCTGGCAGCCTTTTTTTTTCCCCCTTTAGATACAGAGAAACTGAGAAGGAAGTGGGAGAGAGAGACACACATGCACACACCTGCAGCACTGCTTCATTGCAGGTGGAGGCCAGGGACGTGAACCAAGGTCATCATGGTTGAACCTAGATCCAGGCACATGACAACATGTGCACTCTACTAGTATGTCGCCACCTAATCTCTGGTATACTAAGTTCTGAAATTTTACATATTCACAGGGACACAATAATTTTTTAAATTTTATTAGTGATTTACATCATTACAAAATAACAGGGGTACAATTTCATACCATCCCCACCAGAGTTCTGTATCCCCATTCCCTCCACCGAAAACTGCAGTAGTTTTTCCACAGTCACAGATATGGGTTGATAGATATAGAGATAGAGATAGAGATAGAGATAGAGAGAGAGAGATCCATACCATTTTTTTCTATGGTCCTGCCTCCTCTTCCATTTAATGTCACAGCTACACCTATCCCTATTTCTGAATGTCGTTTCTTTTTTTCCTCTTCTCTCTCTAGGACCTGATGAAATTGGGTTTCAGTGTCCTCTAATCACATTCCTCTAACATTTCTCCCTCTCTGGGAGTCTGGGCCAAAATTTTTTTGGGGGGTGCAAAAAATAGGAATTCTGGTATTTTTAACAGCTTTTCTGCTGGACAGGAGTGTTGGCAGGTCGATCCAAAAGTCTCTGTCTTTCCATAGCAGTGTAGGGCTCTGGAGCGGTGAGGTTCTGGGACACACGGGTGAGGTCATCTGCCCATGGAGTTCAGGATGGAATTGTAGCTACTACGTGCAACTTGGTGTTTGAAAGGCAGTAAGTTACAAGCCAGGACAAAAGTTTAATAAACAGGAACCAGAAAGTAGGAATCGATCATGTGAGAATAAGAACTTTAGGGTGGTAAGAAACTAGAAATTCCATTTTAGGTATGTTTTGGGGGCCCATGATTTTAGTGATTTTTGCCTGAGCTTGACAGCTAACATGCAGGTGGGCTAAAAATATTGTCTGGGGAGATGGTGTCAGAGCTGAGAATAGGGCTAGAAAGCTGGATTAGGGTACAGTGTTAGGTCCCAAACTTGAAGAGTGACACAGTAACTTTGTGGACATTTTTCGTTCTTGATAATCAAACCTTGAACATAAGAGTAATAGTGCATTGAAAACTGTTTTATAGCCAGATGCTTTTTTTTTTTTTTTTTTGCCTCCAGGGACATTGCTGGGCACAGTGCCTATACTATGAATTGAATCCTCTGTGCCTGGGAGACATTTTTAATTTTTTTAATTATTATTGGATAGGATAGAGAGAAATTGATAGATAGGGAGAAACTTGCAGGTCTGCTTCACACTTGTGAGGTGACTCGGGAATTCGAACCGGGATCCTTGCATGGGTCCTTGAGCTTTGTACTATGTGCACTTAATCCGGCGTGCCACCGCCTGACCCCCTATAGCCAGATGCTTTTCAGTATACACTTGATTAGGCTTTCAGTTGTGATCACCATTTTTATCCTTAGCCAAAGGGTTCCAGTGAAGTGAACAAAATGCCAAAAAATAAGTTTGTTTAACCAGTACAAGCACTGGCCTAGATAATTTCAATTTTACTTTGTGGATCCTAGTTTTTAAAATTAGTTTAACTCTGATGGACAAGTTTCAGATCCTAGCTGTATAGTTTCACACGTCTGAGTACAACTCACCCTGTACACACCAAGGTTACTGTGTCATCACGGCAGATGGAGTTGTCCACTTATCCCCTCCCCCCATCCTTTGTTCTTACAACCACCCTGATTTTCACTAAGACTAAAAGTCAAGTTTTTATTTTTTTCTTACGAGTTAGGTTTATTTATCTCTGTTCCCCAGGAAATAAATTATCTAGTAGCTGTCTTTCACTTCTTATTTCACTCAGCAGAATCATCTTCAGTTCCATCCATTTTATCCCGGACGATATCATGGCATGTTTTTTTCTTCCTTCTGGCCGCCAGTGTTATTGCCGGGACTTGGTGCCTCCAAGCCTACTCCTCTGCTTCCAATAACCTTTTCTAAAAATCCACTTCCTTTCTGACAGAGGGTGAGATAGAGGGGGGAGAGAGAGAGAGAGAGAGAGAGAGACACCGGTAACCAGTAGTACTACTATACTGCTTGTGTAGAGTGAGGGCTGGAAGCTGAGTCCTAAGGCATATGGTAATATGTTCTCTACTGAATACACCACTACCCAGCACTGAATACACCTTTCTTTTCTTTCTTTCTTTTTTTTTTTTTTTTTGTGCCTCCAAGGTTATTGCCGGGGCTCCGGTGCCTGCACCACGAATACACTGCTCCTGGAGGCCATTTTTTCCCTTTTGTTACCGTTTTTTTTTTCCTTGCCATTGTTGTGGTTATTATTTCCATTGTTATTGATGTCATTGTTCTTGTATAGGACAGAGAGAAATGGGGAGAGGAGGGGAAGACAGAGAGGGGGAGAGAAAGACAGACACCTGCAGACCTGCTTCACCACCTGTGAAGCGACTCTCCTGCAGCTGGGGAGCCGATGGCTCGAACTGGGATCCTTATGCCAGTCCTTGTGCTACCGCCAGACCCCCTCTTCTTTTCTTTTTAATATTTTATGTATTTTATTTTTGAGAGAGATGCAGAGAGAGACGCACACAGAGAGAAACACCAGAGCACTGCACTGCTCAGTTCTGGTTTATGGTGGTGTGGGGGATTGAACCCAGGACACTGCAGCCTCAGGCATGAGAGACTCTTTGCGTAACCATTATGCTATCTACATCCGCCCCTGAACACACCTTTCTTAATGCTCAGTAACATTTCATTGAGTAGATATCCCATAACTTCTTTACCCAGTCCATCTGTTGATGGGCATCAAGGCTCATTTTACATTTGGTTACTGTGAACAGCAGCACTATGATCCTTCCAGAGAAGTGTGTCCATGTCCTTTGGCTACATGCCTAGAAGTGGTTTATATGCTAGGGAGGATGTTCTATTTTTTTTTTGTTTAAGGATTCTCTGTGCTGTCGTCAACAGGGACTACAACAGTTTATATTCCTGCTAGCAATGTGCTGAAGGTCCCGTTTTGCGTGTAGGTTTGCCAGCACTTAGCACTTACAATCTTTTCTTTGTAGGTCAGCCCTACCAGTAGTGGTGTCACTGTGGTTTGAATATCCATTTCTCTAACATGGTCAGCACATTTTCACACAGCCAGCTGTATATCTTCTTTGCAAAACGCTTTAGTCCCTTTGCTATTTTATGTTGTTGTTGGTTTGTTTAATTTGTTTCTCTAACAACCCCCATCACAGGTGTTATGTGACAATACCTTCTCTAATTTGCTTGCTGCCTTTTTAAAAAAATTTTTTTAATTTAAAAAAGGAGACATTAACAAAAGCATAGGATAAGAAGGGTACAACTCCACACAATTCCCGCCACCAGAACTCTGTATCCCATCCCCGCCCCTGACAGCTTTCCTATTTTTTATCCCTCTGGGAGTATGGACCCAAGGTCACTGTGGGGTGCAAAAGGTGGAAGGTCTGGCTTCTGTCATTGTTTCCCCGCTGAACATGGGCGTTGACTGGTCGGTCCATACTCCCAGCTTGGCTGCCTTTTAACTTCTTTTTTTAATTTAATGTTAGTATTTGCTTTTGACTTGAAATTTTATGTTTTTTTATTTTTTAAATTATTTATTTATTACTGGATAGAGACAGACAGACATTGAGAGGGAGAGAGAGAGAGACAGAAGACACCTGCAGCCCTACTTCACCACCTGTGAAGCTTTCCTCCTTGCGTGTGGGAACCAGGTGCTTGAACCCAGTCCTTGCACACTGTAATGTGTGCCTTTAACCAGGTACGCCTGTGCCTGGCCCCACTGCCTTTTTATTTCTGTGGTAGTTTCTTTTGGTGGACAAAAACACCTTAATTTGGTGTCGTTTTATTTATTTGTTTATTCTTATATTAGCTTTCCTTGTGAGAGGGGTAAAGTCTCCAAATATGTTTCTGATGTTCTTATGAGGGCCACATTTTTTCAGCTAAAAATCTATCCCTTCTCATAGACTGTATTAACAAATAAAAAGATAATTCCCCCTTTACTGAAATAAATGAACTCAAAGTCAGAGTAGCATTAGGCACACTGTGATCATCATGAACAAATAGTAGAGTGATCAAACCCTAGTGGCTTCTCATCCACTGACCCAACTGTCCATTCTTAGAATCAAGAGGACCACACATATACAACCACCTAATATCTGACAAAGGGCCCAAACCATTTAATGGGGAAAAGAAGGTCTCTTCAACACATGATGCTGGAAAGACTGAACAGCCATACGGAGAATAGTGAAACTAGACCACCACTTAGTATCACGGACCAAAATCACGTCAAAATAGATCAAAGACTTGCATATTAGACCAGAAACTAAAATATATAGAAGAAAACATTCCCCTTTGTTTGCTTCATCTTGGATGAAGCTCAAAGAATTAGTGTTGGGTGGGATGAGTCAAAAAAGGAGGGATGAATATGGGATGATCTCACTCATAGTCAGAATTTAGGAGACGGGGACAGAAAGGACTTTTTTTTCCCCCTCCAGGGTTATTGCTGGACTCGGTGCCTGCACCATGAATCCACCGCTCCTGGAAGCCATTTTTTCCCCCTTTTGTTGCCCTTGTTGTTGTAGACTCGTTGTGGTTATTATTATTACCATTGTTGATGTTGTTCGTTGTGGCATAGGGCAGAGAGAAATGGAGAGAGGAGGGGAAGACAGAGAGTGGGAGAGAAAGACAGACACCTGAAGACCTGCTTCACCGCCTGTGAAGCGACTCCCCTGCAGGTGGGGAGCCGGGGGCTCGAACCGGGATCCTTACGCCGGTCCTTGCG
The DNA here is from genome assembly GCF_950295315.1 of Erinaceus europaeus. Classification (NCBI taxonomy): domain Eukaryota; kingdom Metazoa; phylum Chordata; class Mammalia; order Eulipotyphla; family Erinaceidae; genus Erinaceus; species Erinaceus europaeus. The sequence continues at coordinate 6,894,101 of NC_080172.1, forward strand.
CTTTGCGCCACATCAGCTTAACCCGCTGCGCCACCGCCCGACCCCCCCCAATAGTATTTTCTAACTGCTCTACATTATTTACTTCTTGCTTCATAGAACTTTCATTTCCAGTTTCTGAAAGTGACAACTTTATTTTCCACTCTTTTATATCTTTCCAAATCTCTTAAAATAATTTTGCCTACTTATTGTAAATCAAACATTAATTTTGGAACAAATATTTGCTGCCAAGATTAAATTAAAGTGAAATTTAAAGAGTCACCATGAAATATTTGATCATGCTGCTAAATCTTTATCTTTAACTGTATGGTCACATTATTTGCTTGGATATTTTCTATATATTATTCTGTCTTCATAGAAGACACAAGTCAATCTGTGTCCCTTTTTTGCTTTATTTATTCCTTGTTATAGATGTCTCGTGCCACTTCACATTTCTTTCAAAAATTACTAGATAAATAAACTTAAAAATATTTTCTCTCCCTCTCTTCCTATTACTGACTTTAAAGAACAGAGAAATATGCTATTATTTTCTCTTCTTAAGTACAAATCTGAAATAAAATCTAAATGAATTATTATGTTACCATTGTTAATATGACTCTTAAAGTTAAAAAAAAACAGAATCCATTCTTCAAGGTGTGTGTGAAGAGGTGGCTTTGAAATAGTAGGTTAGCAGTTAAAATTAAATTAGTAAAATTATTTAAAATCAATTTGTTACTCAGCGTAAGGTTGTTTAACATTTATCAAGACTCAACATATTAAATAAATGTCAGTTTCTGAAGGGTTTACAAAACCAGTTGCTTAATATACAATCAGAGAATCACTATGTAAAAATCTATATTTGCTGGATTGGGAAAAATAAGTATAAGTGAGATTAAGATGGTAATAAAACAGAAACTAAAATAGTGATAAAATATCTGAAGTTGAAAGGGGGGTTTCAGAGATAGCTTACCTAGCAGAGTGCATACTTTACTAAGTGAGGATGTGGGTGGGCTGGAGCCCCACAATGACCACAGAGGAGTACACAGGGGAGGCCTGGTGGTGGAGGCGTGTCTCCTCTCTAAGTCACCTGGTGAGTGGAGTGTGTCTCCTTCTCTCTAAGTCTCTGTCCCTCCCTCACCCTGTCCGCCCCCTGCCTTAGATTATCACTGGGGCCTGGTGCTGGCACTAGGAATCCACTACTCAGGCAGTCATTTTTTTTTTTTCTGTTTTCTTGGACAGGACAAAGAGAAACTGAGGAGAGGGAAATAGAGAGGGAAAGAGAAAGACAGACACCTGCAGACCTGCTTCATTGCTTGTGAGGCGACATACCCACCCACCCCTACACCTTACACACACACACACACACACACACACACACACACACACACACACACACACACACACACACGGAGGCTGAGGCTAAAACTGGGGTACTTTGTGCTTCACACTAGGTGTGCTCTTAACCAGGTGTGCCATTGCTGAGCCCCTCTCTGTCTATTCATTCCATTCTACCTCTCCTTCTGCTTCTGTATCTTTCTCTCTCTCTCTCTCTCTCTCTCATGTCTGCCATGAATGGAAAAACTGTAAAGGCCTGGTTCCAGTGATGACTCTGGTAGTAAAAAACAGCAACAAAAAAAACCCAATAAAACATATTGAATTAGACTGGAAGAATGATTAAAATGAATAAGAGACTGGCAAGAGAATAATTTATTTTTATTATTATGCTTTCCTGTGTCCAGTCTATATATACCTATGATTTCTCTATTTGGCAAGTATAAATAATTATTTGTGGTCTAACCAAAGATCATCGTCTCCCATGGATACTTAATAAAACTCTATGTTTGGGGTTATATCTCAATCCATTTGATTTCAATTCATATTTTTTTCCCTAATTTTTGTGCCTTGGCCCTTTCAAACATCTACAAAGCCCTACAACTGCTATTTTCTCAGTTTACCCATACATGTTATACATTTTCACCCTGTGTTCATTGGCACGTGTTTTTATAATCCTTTATGAAAAGTGACTTTCTTTTTCCGGTTTCAAATTCTTTGCAATCAAACTAATATCATAACCTCAATGTCCCTTTGTTTGTATTCAAATTTTAAAATCTCCCATTCATTTATTTAAATTTTTGTTGTCTTTTATTTAACTATTAACAGAAAAGAAAAGGTCTCTACTATCTACCAAGCAAGAACCAATTTAAAAGCAGACACCCCCCAAAGTTCTTTGTTTAAAAATATAAAGACAAATAACATTACCTGCATTCCCCTTAGGGGGAAGAAAGTTACCGGGGCCAGGTGGTGGCACACCTGGTTGAGTGCACATGTGACAATGCTCAAGGACCAGGGTTCAAGTCCCTAGTCCCCACCTGCAGGAGGAAAGCTTTGAGAGTGGTAAAGCAGTGTTGCAGGTGTCTCTCTGTCTCTCCCTATCACTCCTTTCCATCTAGATTTCTGGCTGTCTCTATCCAATATATAAAGAAAAGATAACTAAATTTTCTTTAAAAGCTACCATACTTGGGAGTCGGGCTGTAGCGCAGCGGGTTAAGCGCAGGTGGCGCAAAGCACAAGGACTGGCATAAGGATCCCGGTTCGAACCCCGGCTCCCCACCTGCAGGGGAGTCACTTCACAGGCGGTGAAGCAGGTCTGCAGGTGTCTATCTTTCTCTCCTCCTCTCTGTCTTCCCCTCCTCTCTCCATTCCTCTCTGTCAACAACAATAATAACTACAACAATAAAACAACAAGGGCAACAAAAGGGAATAAATAAATAAAATAAATATTAAAAAAAATTTTTTTTAATTACCATACTTTTCTAATTCCTTATTCTGTGAAATCTAAAGTTAACTTATCTTTTCATCCTAGTTTGACTTTGTCTTAGAACAACCCAAGGTGCACTTGTTCTGATTGTACTACCAGAGAAGATCTAAGTTCTTTTTAGAGCTGTGTCAGAGAATACATTAAAGTCATGAAGGCACAGCTCTGTATCTCTAGGATGAATCATTTTAATTTGTATGTGTGAGTGTATTTGATTTTTCCAGGAAGAAGGTAATTGTGATATACACCATCTTTTAATAAGTCACATCCTTTATGAGTCAGATCAAAATTTTACACAAGAGGGCATTCTGCATCTGGAATACTTTTTTCTTTTTCTTTTAAAATTGCGCCAAAACAAAGGCCTCAGGAAGGGATGGAGGGGCATTGGGGTCCTGGTGTATAGTCCGGGGGGAAGGCTCTAAGTTGGGGGAGTGTCTTGCAGACATCCATCATGGGAAGGAGAGGTCTGTGCCTATGTGTCAACAACTGGACTGTAAGCCATGAGCCCTCTCCCCAGTAAAGTCTATAAAATAAATAAATTAAAAAACAGTATTTAACATTTTGTAGGAAGTATTTTAAAATTAATACTTCTAAGATGCTTTTTACAAAAGCATTATTAATATGGACCTGAAACCATGTGTATCTAACTTAACAAATGCCTAAATTTCTTATTCTAACTAGATCAAGTAGTTAAACATGCAAAACCAGAAATCCTAATAGGTTTTTTTATTCATTGGTTTATTTATAAGAGAGAGCATTGCTCTTGGCACACACAACGCCTGGGAACAAACTGGGAACTCAGACTTCAGATTCCAACACCTGACCCACCATAGTGCTTCTCAGGCCGCCTAACAGAATTTTTTATAAACACATGCTTGCAAATGCATACATGCTCATATGCCCTAGACTACCTAGGATTTAGAATTTGAAATAGAGATAAGGAAGTGAAAGATATTTTTAAATAGTTTCACTTCTACCTATATATGTAAGTATATATAATTTATATACTTATATAAATAAGGGAAACAATCTGGGGAAAAAACTTTTTTTTTTTCCCCTAGCCTCCAGGATTATCACAGGGGCTTAGTGCTGACACTAGGAATGCACTGCTCCCTGCGAACATTTTTCATTTTTATTCGGTAGGAGAAAGAGAAATTGAGAGGGGAGAGGGGGATAGAGAGGGAAGGAGAGACAAAGAGACACCTGCAGACCTGCTTCACTGCTTGTGAAGTGACCCCCTTGCAGGTGGGGAAGGGAGGAACTTCTTAAAGACAGTAAAGCCTTTGTGGTAACTTGATAGGACAGTGGGACAAAGCAGTAACAGGTCAGAGGGTCTGTTTGATCATGAAATAACATGAGAACTTTGGTGGCATGATCAGTGTGAAGATATAACACTTAATCTCTTCAGCTATTGAATATCTCGTAACTCCAAAATGGTGCTATACTGCTGATAAAAGAGATCATCAGAAATGGTTCTAATTTTAGAAGTCATTTGCTTATTTGGCCATTTTAAGTTAAAAAAAAAAGAAAAAAGAAAAACCATAGAAGATACAAAGTGATGATAATGGGAAACTAAGTTAAAATGTTCATAGCCAACTGGAAACAGAAGTGCTAAGTCACTAAGAACCAAGTTTTTAATTCTTTTTCTTTTCATTATGCCACTGGGTCTGTGACAATTTAATAACCGTCATGAGACAAAACATTAGAACATATTACAACAAAATTCACATAGAGGTTAAAGGACATTTCCAAAGGCTGCTCTGTATCTGTATTAAGTTTTAGTGGAGAGATCATCTAAAAAATAGCTTAATAAAGACACTAAAGATAGTGCAGATGCAAACCTAGATATTTAGACAAACAATATCTAGCAAATAACTGGGCCTTTGTTAGAACAGAGAAGCACAGGTACAGAAAAAGGCACTAGAGAGATTTACAATTTGAAGAGGTAAAACCTTGCAGGACAGAGAGTAAGATCTCTACAACGCTTCACCATCTGTTTCTGATGTTCAACTAAAGTATTCTATCACGATTACTGATATTTCCTGGTAATATAGCTGTAAGATACTTAGTCATCAATGAGAGAGTTTACTACAGTTGTAACATAAAGAATTAGCATGGATCCCCATCACCTGGGGCCCTAGTCAGGGAATCCTGGGATTCCTACACAGATATGATGGGCCTGGGCCTCTAACAGACCCCTCTCTCCACCATCACGGATCATCTCCAATAGGAACAACATCATAAACCCTTTTGTGGGCCTCTCAGAACCTTGCCCTCAGTATAGAACAACAGTGGTAGAAACTGCCCCACACTTTGAAGGGAGGCTGGGTCAACATACTCTGCTACTTGAAGAAGACTGGTCTTAAAATGAGTGCAGCCTAGAATGTCCTCAGCTGTGACCGTAGAATGCAAATTCAGACTGGCAAGGATGCAGAAGTTGCACAGGCTCATGTGCTGAGTACGAATAGACATGGGTCTTAGGTCAGATTGATGGGTTTACAGTCAACAATATTTACACACTTTTCCCATATTTGGGAGCTACTCTCTGCCCTGATCCAGCTTTCTAGTCCTATTTCCAACTCTGACACCATCTTTCACAACAACACTTTCAGCCAAACTTTCTGTTAGCTATCAGGCTCAAGCAAAAACTAGTAAAGTCATGGGGCCCTGGGAATATATCTAAAACAGACTTCCTAGCTCCTTCAAACGCAAAGACCCCAAATCTCATCTACAATATTCATTTATTTTTTATTTTATTTTTATTGCTTCCAGGGTTATCACTGGGGCTTGGTGTTGGCAGTATGAACCTACCACTCCTGGCGGCCATTTCTTTCTTTTTTATTGGGTAGGACAGAGAGAAATTGAGAGAAAGGGGGACTATAGAGAGGGAGAGAAAGGTAGACACCTACAGACCTGCTTCACCACTTGTGAAGTGACCATCCTGCAGGTGGGGAATAGGGAGGGGTTCAAACCCAGATCCTTGGGCGGGTCCTAGTGCTTCATATTATGTGTGCTTAACTGCCTGACCCCTCTGCTATATTCCCAGCTTTAGGGTCCTGATTATTAAACAATTAGTTCTGCTATTTATCTTAATGCTTTTCAGCCACCAATTGTAGATGCTAACCATGACACCATCCTGACTTCCCTGGGCAGACAGCCTCTACAATGAAACCTGGAACCCCACCTCCCAAGAACCCTACTCCATTAGGTAAAGATAGAAACAGGTTTGGGGTATGGATTGACCTGTCAATGCCCATGTCCAGCAGAGAGGCTACCACAGAAATCAGGTCTCCCACCTTCTGCACCCCATAAAGATCTTTGATTCTTACTCTCAAAGGGATAAAGAACAGGGAAGGGAATGGGAGGTGAAACTCTGTGGTTGGGAATTGTGTGGATTGTACCACTCTTCTCCTGCCATCTTGTCGATCATTATTAAATCACTAATAAAATTTTTAAAACTTAAGAAAAAAAGAATTAGTGTGGCTACTTTTTTTTTCATAATTTAAACAAACTAATATTTTACATTATAAAGAGGATCTGGGCTCTACAGTATAGCAGTCATGCCTCAAAAACACCTGGAACTCCTTTTTTGGAACTCTCTGCCTTCAGACACTGTACCACATCCTTTGAATATTCTGAAGATACGAAATATTTATCTGTAAACAGCTAAGTTGCTTTTTGAAAGCATGTGAAATTTATTTGCTATTGAGTTTTGTAAATACTGGATAATAAGGAAGGACAAAAAGATTCTCAATTCAAACATTTTTTAATATGGCAGTTTTTTATGTAAAATGACTTTGAATTGCAAGAATTTGTGGTTTTCAAAAAATTATATGATTGAGATGTTTTAGGTTTTTGTACAGTTTAAATCTATCCTTTGAGTTCATAATTTTTGCTCATTAGTTCATTTTTAAATCAACAAGTATTTATGCCTATTGCTTATATGACACAATTCCAAGTAGGTCTTGTTCTAACAGCCATTAATGTTGGTAGGAGAAATTGATAATTATACTTTATTTATCAAAGTGACACATTTCTAAAGGGGAAAGATGTACTTTGGAGGGTTATGAAGTATTTATTATTATTACTATTATTATTATTATTATTATATTTATTTTGCCTCCGAGGTTATTGTTGGGGCTCAGTGTCTATACTACAAATCCACTGCTCCTGGAGGTCTTTTTTTTTTCCATCTTATTGGATAGGACAGAGAGAAATTGAGAAGGGTGGAGCAGATAGAGAGGGAAAGAGAAGGAGAGACACCTGCCAACCTGCCTCACTGCTTGTGAGGCATTCCCACCTGCGGGTGAGGAGCCAGGATAGGATCCTTGCACGGGTCTTTGAGCTTAGTTCTGTGTACTCTTAACCTGGTGAGCCACCGCCAGGACCCCAAAATAGTTTTCAGAAGTGGCATCTAAGCTGAAGCTTCAAGACTGGGTGGGTAATAAAGAGGCAAAAATAATTTTAAACTGTGGCAAAAGATCTATATACCGAATTAAAGAACTAAAGCCATATGAGGCTGCAGGGCAGGCAGGAGAATGACAGAGTACAAAAAGTATTGAGGAAAGTCAATGTGGGTGAACCACAGTTTAATGTAACGCGATCTTAACATTTTCACAGTATCAATATGAAGTAATCAAAAAGTCTTAAGATGAAAACAAGACGATCTGTTGTTTCAAGCAGATGACTCTGGTAGTCTAGTGAGAAAATGTAATATAGGTAACAATGTATCTACATTATTATGAAGCAACAGAAATGACATATGGAGGGAGCTGCATGGGCAGAAGCAAACAGAAATGTGAGTGAATCAAAAGCACGCTCCAGAGTCCAGCACTGCCAGCATGGATGGAAACAGGCCAAAAGAAAATCAGAAGAAGGATGTGTTGTGGGCAACTCCCATATTTCTACCCCAAACACTGGTTTTATGCAGTGACACAGGTAACATTGTGTGTGCAGTGAAGACTGGAGGGGAAAGGGGAAAGTGGGTGTGTTCAATTTACAATGTGGAGAGCACGGAATAGAAACATCTACTAACAAGTCTGTCCTTAGAGGCTGCTTTGAGAAAGGGAATTCTGCACACCCAACTGCTGAACCGTCTATCTATACTTAGTACCCAGCCCTTTTAAGCACTGTTCCTATAATACAGAGAAAACAACTGACCACTATTTTGGTTGATATCATCCACACCTTCAGTCAACAGTGGCTAAGAACTTATGGTTTCTGTCACTCTCTCACACATCCTACTGTTGCACATGCCATATTGAATGGAAATGGCCAGTGTTCAAATTTGCTTTATATCTTACTGCTTTTCAGTGGTTAAGTTACAGATGACCTCACCAATGTGTCCTCGAACTTCACCTCTCCAGAGCTCTACCCCACTACGGAAAGATAGAAACAGGCTGGGAGTACGGATCCACCTGCCAACATCCATGTCCAGGGGAGAAGCAATTACAGAAGCCAGACCTTCCACCTTCTGCTCCCCATAAAAATTTTGGACCGGGAGATGGGTTAAGTGCAGGTGGCGCAAAGAGCAAGGATGGGCATAAGGATCCCGGTTCGAGCCCCCTGCTCCCCACTTGCAGGGGAGTCGCTTCACAGTGGTGAAGCAGGTCTGCAGGTGTCTTTCTCTCCCCCTCTCTGTCTTCCCCCTCCTCTCTTCATTTCTCTCTGTCCTATCCAACAACGACATCATCAACAACAACAATAAAACAACAAGGGCAACGAAAAGGAAATAAATATTAAAAAAAAAAAAAAAGAATTTGGGCCATACTCCCAGAAGGATAAAGAATAGGGACGCTTCCAATGGAAGAGATGGGACATAGAACTCTAGTGGTGGGGACTGTGTGGAATTTTACATCTGTTCTCTTACAATCTTGTTAATCATTATTAAATCACTAAAAAAAAAAAATTTTTTTAAAAGGAATTTCCTGTGTTCAGTCTGAAAATCTTTGGCCCTCATGAACCAGGCCTGTTTTCCTCTGTGCTAAATGCTGATCTTAGCATCTCTGACATGTAGTCAGGAAAACTTCGCTGAAATGATATTTTTTTCTAGTTCAAATACTCTTCATCTTATATATAATCCAGCCATCTGGGGGCCAAGTGGTAGAGTGCATAGCTGAGTGTATACACTGTCATGTGCACGAGCCGAGTCCAAGCTGCTGGTCCCTTCCTGTAGAGGAGAAGTTTCCCAAGTGGTGAAACCGTGCTGCAAGTGTCTCTCTCCCTCCCGCTCAGTTTCACTGTCTTTATCAAATAAATAAAATATATATTTTTTAAAAAATCACCATCTTGATTCTAAAGTAGCCAGTATTATTTTACACCAAAATGTATATACAAAAAAATTAAAGGGGAAGGGAAAAAGATCTTTCACCAAAGATTTTCAGATAGCCAAGAGACATGACAAAATGCTAAAAGTCACTAACAAATGAATGCAAGTCAAGACAAAATGAGATACGATTTCATACCCGTGAGGATGAAGAGATCAGAATCGTCTGAGGATGTCTGGGGTAAAACGAACCCTTTTACTATTGCTCTGAATGGGGAAGGCTGACGCCCTAAGGAGAGGCTGGGGTCTAAGTTTCTATGGCAGAACAGAATGATGATCTGCCAGAGGGTGAACTACACTGAAATCTATAATACCAACATGAATGAAGTATCCAGAAATCAACTTAACAAAATAGCATCATGCACTGAAAACTAGGAGTTACTACTCAAGGAAATAAAAGATGCAAAGCAACAGAAAGAACAAACAAGAAATAATGTGGAGACCTGTCATTGTGACAGTGATTCTATTCTCAATATGTACTCGGTGATATAAAAAACTTACCTTTATTACATTAAGTGTATGTGGTGAGCGCAGGGGGTAGGGGCTAGGGAGGATAGCTTGTATATATGCAACAAAAATTGTCTTATATGTCATCTTCCCCAATAAATTGATTTAAAAAACAATTAGATTTCACCACAATTAATAAGCTTGGCTTAATGGATACATGTTAAGACCTAGCATTCACCACCAAAAAAAAAAAAATCCAAGGCAATGTACACTTTCACATAATTAGAATAATCCTTGAAAATGGATTATAAATTAAGGCACAAAAACATGAAAACTAGTCAGAATGTGGTATGAGTAAATTATATCCTTTGAACATATGTCAAATTCTGTTTTAATTCAAAATTATAAACTAGAAATACAGAATTTATCTAAACATTTAAAAAGTTTATTAAAATTACTTAGATTTAAACTACAAGAGGATTCCATATCAAAACATATTATATATATATATAATATATATATATAATATATATAATATATATATAATATATAATATATATAATATATAATATATATAATATATATATTATATATATATATATATATATATATATATATATATATATACATACACACATATATATATCGAAAGAAAGTAGTACATTGCTTTCAAGCATCATGGGATTTACTGCTTCAAGCAGACTTTTTAGACAAAGACAGACCAAAGCACCAACACTTCCTTCAGTATGGTAGGAATGGGGCAATTACATAGCTTAAATATAAGTCTAGGTAAAGGGGAAGGCTAGAAATATTTAATATTTTAATAATCATTAAATAATTTAATAATTTAGACTTTATTGAACAAAAATAAATATAGAAAGCTTACTGTTTGCTCATATACATTTTACAAATATATTTATGATTTCTACCATTGACACAACTGATGTGCTTAACTCTAGGCAGGTCTTGAAATGTCTGTGATCACCATGAGAATCAGAAAGAAGGGCATTAGAGGATTACAGCAATTACCATTGCCTATGACACAAAACATGATGGTAAAGAGTCTTTTCACCATCAAGAGTTATAGAAGATGACTCCACAATAATAATAATAATCATGTAGGCTCATTTATACTTCAATTTGACATGCTTTTGTCACCTGCAGGGAGGTTGCTTTGCAAGTCGTGAAGGAGGTCTGCAGGTGTCTGTCTATCTTTCTCTCCCTCTCTCTGTCTTCTTCTCTCTCAGTTTCTCTCTGACCTATCCAACAACAACAACAGCAGCAACAATACCAATGGAAGGGGAGAAAAAAAAAAAGAGATGGCCAGCAGGAGCAGTGGATTTCTAGTGCAGCCGCCTAGCCCCAGCAATAGCCCTGGAGGCAAATAAACAAAAGCAAGCTTTCAGAATTAATTTGGTGAATGAAAAACTGAATGAAATGAAACAGTTCTGTGACCTATCCTTGAGAATGTTCCCCGTGCACCTGTGCGCTTTAAGAGTGTGCCTTCTGGGGTCGGGCAGTAGCACAGCAGGTTAAGCGCACATGGCGCAAAGCAAAGCACAAGGACCGGCGTAAGGATCCCAGTTCGAGCCCCCAGCTCCCCAACTGCATGGGAGTCGCTTCCCAGACGGTGAAGCAGGTCTGCAGGTATCTGTCTTTCTCTCCCCTTTCTGTCTTCCCTTCCTCTCTCCATTTCTCTCTGTCTTATTCAACAACAACAACATCAATAACAACAACAATAAAACAACAAGGGCAACAACAACAACAACAAAAAGTGTGCCTTCTGCATTTGCCGGAAGGAATGTCATAGGCGTGTCTGTTGGGTTCGTCTGGCCTAAAGTATGGATCAAATCTGCTTCCCTGTTGATTTTTCCATTTTGATTATGTATTCACTGCTGAAAGCTGGGCACTAGGATTCCCAGCTCGGACCCTGGTTTTTTTGTTTTTTTTTTTTCAATGTTTCTCTTCAAATAGGTTAATATCTGCTTATATTTTAAGGTGTTCTGATAGCTGGGGTATATACTTGTAACTGTTATATCTTTGTGATAAGTTGTCTTCTTTGCTATTATTTCTCTCTTTTTATGTTTTGGATTAAATGAACTTGAGCTTTTGGCTTAATGTCTATTTTATCTGATATTAATTTATCTATCCTTCCTTTGTCTTATTTTCCATAGGGGATATTTTTCTTTGAACTATGCTTTATTAAATAAAATAAAGGTAAGGAGGAGGAGGAGGAGGAGGAGGAGGAGGAGGAGGAGGAGGAAGGGTCAGCATCATTATCCCAGGATTTCCCTCCTGCTCATTCTCACCCTGTTTCTCCAGGATCTATGATGCCAGCTGAGGTTGCCAATACAGTGAAACCAAACATAGGGGACGGAAGCGGGTTATTCCCCCATTTTTCTAGACGCTTGAGTTGCACATCCAGCCTGAAGTGGAGCACTCCATACTTGTTTCACTTGCCAGTGAGGTTCCTAACAATTTTCCCAGCACTCTAATCACAAATAAAAGCCATGCTTCATCATCACAGCTAGATACCAGAAGATGACTTTGGAGAGTAGTCTGATAAGAAATTAGCATTTGAGGGGGCCAGGTGGTACCACACCTTGTGAAGCGCAACAACTGGCAAAGAGATCCCGGTTTGAGCCCCCTGGCTCCCCACCTGTGTGTGTGGGGGTGGGGGTATGTTAAGCTTCTCAAGTGGTGAAGCAGGTCTGCAGGTGTCTGTCTTTCTCTCCCCCTTCTCTGTCTTCCTCTCCTCTCTCAATTTCTCTCTGTCCTATCCAGCAACAGTACCAACAACAAAAATGGGGGGAAAATGGCCAGACGGGTGCAGTGTATTCACAGTGCAGGTACAGAGCCCCATTGATAACCCTGGAGGCAAAAAGAAGAGAGGAGGAGGAGGAGAAATTAGCATTTACCTCTCTTTTCAGCATTATTTATGCTCTTTAGAGTATAGGTTATGATTTCTTTTTTTTTTTAATTTTACTTGTAATTTAATAGTGATCGACAAAATTGTAGGATAAGGTGGGTACAATTCCATACAATACCCTCCACCAGAGTTCCGTGTCCCATCCCCTCCACTGGAAGGTTCCATATTCTTTACCCATCTGAGAGTATGGACCAAAATTCTTTATGGGGTGAAGAAGGTGGAAGGTTTGGCTTCTGTAACTGCTTCTCCACTGGACGTGGAGACGAACACTGGCAGGTCAATCCACGGCCATGACTTTCATTCACGCCATGACTTTCATTCACCATGACAACATAGAAAGACGATGGGAAGAGTACATGGGCTTTTTCACTCTTTGTAAAAACTTTTTTCTCCTCAGGCTACATTGTTTCAATTTTTTTCCCCTCCAGAGTTATTGCTGGTGCTCAGGGCTGGCACTACAAATCCACTTTTCCCCCCCATTTTATTGGATAAGACAAGGAGATATTGATGGAGGGAGAGACAGTAAGCAAGAGATAAGCAAGATAAGACTTCTGCAGCCCTGCTTAGCAGCTTGTGAAGCTTCCCCCCTGCAGGTGGGGAGTCAGGGGCTGGAAACAGAATCCTTGTGCATGTTCTTGAATTGAACTCTGTATTATGTGTGCAACTGCCTGGCCCCTAGATGGTTTCAATATTCTTACCTCTATAGCACTGATTCTTTCTTCCATGTGGTCTACTCTGAGACGGATGGCCTCTACTGCATTTTTCATTTTATTATTTGGGCTCTTCAGCTCCCAGAATTTCTACTTGGTTCATTATTAAATCTCTTTACTAAGTCTCTATCTATCTATCTATCTATCTATCTATCTATCTATCTATCTCCCTTCTGTACTGCTTTCCTGGTTTTTGAAATGTCTGTGTCTTTTTGTAGTTCACTTAAATTTCCTTAAAATGGCCATCTAGAAATCTTTCTCAGGTAAACAGTTTCCATGTCTTGGTTTTAAACTGCTAAAAGATCATTATAATATTGATACTTTCCCACTCCTTGTAGTTTTACATTTCTGTTTTTTACTTGAATTAGCAGTCATCTCCAAGTTCACTATGGTCAGGGTAAAAATACCATTTGCCAGTGGTGCTACGTAGACGCTGAAATGGTCTCTGATCTTATATGGATATAACTGCTCCACACTGCTTGCTTCCTCTTGTGGCAGAATTCGAAGCTGGTATTTCTTCTCTGGCTAATCACACAAAACACCAGGCTGGCTCCAGATATGGTCTTCTGTTTTCCTGAAGGTGGTGCTACAGTTCAAGTTTCTTTCATGCCCATAGATCCTAATCTGCTTTCTGCTAGAACAAGGCAAGAATCTAACAATGTCTGACTAGAGCTTGTTCTTGCCACTGCTGTGGCGAAACCACACATGGAGTCAATCACAAAGTGAACCGAGATGTGGTGTGCCAGGGGTGCCTGTTGGGGTAAGTGGGGAGGATCCATGAATGAAGCTTTGCCCTTGGCTCAGGGGTAGGCTTCCCAATGGGAGTCCCATTCTTCTAATACCTCCTGAGAATCTTCTATAGTGCTCTCTTCATCTTTTCCCTCCCACCAGTCATGGAGAACCCTTTTTAATGCTCGGGATTCTGTCAGAAAGATGTGAGTTGATTCCATGGTATATCCTGTGAGTTGCTTCCATGGTATATCCCACACAGCTGGGCACTCGAAATTCACTCGCTGGCTTTTCCATTTTCCCATAAAGAAAATCATGGGTCACCTAGTTTAACCCTAGATTATGTGGTTTGGGGGAGGGCCACCACTGGGGAGCCAGACACGACCCGAACTGCCCCTGCGGCTACAGACAGACTATGACCCACATAGTCAACGACTGCCACCTCTCCAGATTCAAAGGAGGTCTCGAAATTTTACATCAGGCTCAACCTGATGCTGTTGACTGGCTACGGAAGAAGGGCAAACGCTAGAAGAAGGGGGAGGGCTAATACCAAAGCACAAGTTTTTTTTTCCCCCTCTTTTTATTTCTCTGCCTTAACTTAGCATTTGCTGTTGTTGGTGTTTTTATTGGGGCTCTCTGGGGATGGATATATCCTAAGAAATCAAACATACTCATTCAATCTGTGTATACTTGTCATAGCAGTACAATTTGTAGTAGCTCAAATCTGGAAGCAACCTAGGAGGGCAATACGTGCAAAATAGATTTTTTTGTTTTGTTTTGTCCCAATGGAAGGTAGTTTTTTTTGTTTGTTTGTTTTTTGTTTTTATTGGAGTCTGGACTCTCATGAAGTTTCTCTGATCGAATAGTGAATGACCCAACTCATTATTCTCTAGACACAGTGGGATTACAGTTGCAAGGGGCCAAAACTGGTTCATGGTCTTGTAGAGCTTTCTCAGTCAATGCTTGAATCTGCCTGCCTATTATTGGGTTCTACAGGAAGCAAGCTTGCTTCTGGACCCCTAAATAGGATGCTGAGTCTCAGAATGGCATTTCTGTTCTTAGATAAAAACCAAGTTTTTGCTATTGGGAATAATTAGGGGCAGAAACAAGAGTCCTCTGATGATGCTTACTTAACATCAGCCCTCCTTGCTATCTTGTATCTTATTGAGAACTCTACTCACATTAGATTGATATAAGTAATAAAGGAAATTTTATTATAGTAAAACACTCAGATTTATAGTCAGTTTTATAACCACCTGCCTACCTTGATTAATACAAGGCAGAAAATATGAAGAAATTACTATAGAAAAAAATTAATAGTAATTACACTAATAATGGACATAGAACTAATTGGGTTTGTAAATGAAGTCTGAAAATATACTGCAGTTATGCATGGCTTGGCAAGGAAGATAGGTTCTAAGACATAATCATTAGGCAATTTCATTGTTGTGAAAATATCACAGAATGTAATTACAAAACCCAAGAGGGCACAGCCTGGTGCGTACCTCAGCTATACACGACACAACTATGTGGTTCTCTGTCACTGGCCAAGCATGACCATACTAGTGTGGTTAAGCTAATAAAGAAGCAAGTACTATGTCTGCTCCTGAAGCACACAGTACATTCAATAACTGAGATTCAGATAACTCATTTATGATACTTGTTGAATATCTATTAAGTGTGACATACTTTGACATATATCTGGCTTTTGGGGGGAGAGGGCTTTCAGAGGCCCAGAAAGACAGCTTATACAAATGAGTAAACAGCCCTGGGATAGTACAACAAACAACACATGCCAAATTAGGAGTGGAAATAGCATGAGTGCATGATGTTTAACTCTGACACCATACAAAGTGCAACCAAAGTGGCAGGGATAACAAGACTGAATTGCAAGAGTCTGCAATGTTTTAATTCTTTGTAGTGAACCTCTGTTTCCCAAGTTCAATGGTATCCTGTTCTTTGTGAATTAAACAAATGAAATTTCCTTTTTGTTTTTTCTCCTACCTTCAATAGTTTGAAAAGGACGTGCACTAGGTCCCAGGTCAGGTCAGTTCCCAACACCACTTTTGTCAGAGCTGAGTAGTGCTCTACAGGCTCATTCTCATAAAAAAAAAAAAAATCTTTAAACATCATCAAAATAAATAGACTACCCAGAACCATATACAAATTTTAGGCAATCCCCATCAAGATCCCAACCATTTTTTAGGAGAATAGAACAAAAGCTACAATGTTTATCTGGAAACAGAAAAGACCTAGAATTGCCAAAACTATCTTGAAAGAATGAACAGAACTTGAGGCATCCCAGTCCCAGATCTCAAATTGTATTATAGGGCCATTGTCATTAAAACTGCCTGCTACTGGAACAAGAATAGACACACTGACCAGTGGAATCAAATTAAGAGTCCAGAAGTAAGTCCCTACACCCATGGACATCTAATCTTTGACAAAGGTGCCCAGACTATGAAATGGAGAATGGAGAATCTCTTCAACAAATAGTGTTGGAGAAAATGGGTACAAACATACAGAAGAATGAAACTGAACCATTATATTTCACCAAATACAAAAGTAAATTCCAAATGGATCAGGGACTTGGGTGTTAGACCAGAAACCATCAAATACACAGAGGAAAATATTGGCAGAACTCTTTTCTGTATAAATCTTAAAGTCATCTTCAATGATATGAATCCAAATACTAAGAAAAATAAATAAAAAACAAACCAATGGAACTATATCAAATTAAAAAGCTTCTGCACAGCAAAAGAAACCACCACCCAAACAAAGAGACCTCTCACAGAGTGGGAGAAGACCTTTACATGCCATACATCAGACAAGAGGCTAATAACCAAAATATATACAGAACTCATCAAACTCAGCAACAAGAAAACAAATGACAACATCCAAAAATGGGGAGAGGATATGAACAGAATATTCTCCATAGAAGAGATCCAAAAGGTCAGCAAACATATGAAAAAAAATGCTCCAAGCAAGTCATTGATTGTCAGGGAAATGCAAATAAAGACAACAATGAGATACCACTTCTGTGAGAATGTCATATATCAGAAAAGGTAGCAGCAACAAATGCTGGAGAGGTTGTGGGGTCAAAGGAACCCTCCTAGTGGGAATGTCAATTGATCCAACCCCTGTGGAGAGCAGTCAGAGAACTCTCGAAGGCTAGAAGTGGACCTGCCCTATGACCCTGCAATTCCTCTGCTGGGGATATATCCTAAGGAACCTAACACACCCATCCAAAAAGATCTGTGTACACCTATATTCATAGCAGTACAATTTGAAATAGCCAAAGCCTGGAAGCAAGCCAGGTGTCCAACAACAGATGAGTGGCTGAGCAAGCTGTGGTCTATATACACAGTGGAATACTACTCAGCTATTAGTCTCATCTCATGCACTGCCTACTGAGCTAGCTGCACTTGCCTCAGTTATTAAAAATGGTGAATTCATCTTCCCATCCCAGATGGAGCTTGAAGGAATCATGTTAAGTGAAATATGTCAGAAACAAAAGGATAAATGTGGGATGATCTCCCTCATAGATAGAAGATGAAAAACAAGATCAGAAGGGAAAACTCTAAGCAGAACTTGGGCTGGAGTTGGTGTATTGCACCAAAGTAAAAAACTCTGGGGTTGGGGGCAGGGCTCAGGTCCAAGAACATGGTGGCAGAAGAGGACATGTGGGGGTTGAATTGCTATGTAGAAAGCTGAGAAATGTTATATATGTACAAACTATTTTTGTTTGTATTTTGCATTTTACTATTAACTGTAAACCATTAATCCCTCAATAAAGAAATTAAAAAAAAAATGAATCTCTAGAAATGTGTTTGGAAGAGTTTGATATAACCTCAGTTGATTTTTTATTACAAAGAGGCTGTTTACTGAATACCTTCCAGGTGTTAAGTATTTTGTGTTTTATAGGAGTTGGTTGAATAATGATATTAGCTGTGATCTGTATTGTCTTTTATCCTTTACAAAGGAAGCTCTGGCTCAAATATGTTCTCCATCTCGTCCAGGTCACATGCTATAAAGTCACAGAGTCACAATTACTAACTGAATTCAGAGTTTCAGTTCTTCATCACTTAGTTACTCTGGAAAAATGACCCCTTTCAGACTTATTCTATACTTCAGTCTAACCAAGCTTCTATTTGATATTAAATGGTTTGAGTGATTTTACTGGTATGGAAATTAACAGGTGATATTTCATAATGTCTTTTTTTATCCCTATGGAAGAGCTCAAATTAGAAAAAGAATGCTACAACCACGGGGTGTGTGAACATGTTCTGTTCTTAAACCTTAACTTTCTTTTAAATATCTATTTTTATTTTATTTTATCGAGAAGACCATAGGATAAAAGAGGCACAATTCCCACCACCAGAGTTCTGTATCCCATCACCCCCTCATTGGACGCTTTCCTATTATTTATCCCTCTGTGAGTACGGATCCAGGATGTTACTACTGATTAAAATCTGTTCTTGTCATTATAAAAAGAAAAAGAAACTTGAACTTTCAAGGTTTTGAGTACGTTTTAGACTTAACTTGCATTTATAATGACAGGTACATGAGATGTAAGGAATAAAATTCTTTTTTTTTTTTTAAATTTTTTATTTAAGAAAGGATTAGTGAACAAAAGCATAAGGTAGGAGGGGTACAACTCCACACAATTCCCAACACCCAATCCCCATAACCCACCCCCTCCCCTGATAGCTTTCCCATTCTCTATCCCTCTGGGAGCATGGACCCAGGGTCGTTGAGGGTTGCAGAAGGTAGAAGGTCTGGCTTCTGTAATTGCTTCCCCGCTGAACATGGGCGTTGACTGGTCGGTCCATACCCCCAGTCTGCCTCTCTCTTTCCCTAGTAGGGTGTGACTCTGGGGAAGCTGAGCTCCAGGACACATTGGTGGGGTCTTCAATCCAGGGAAGCCTAGCCAGCATCCTGGTGGCATCTGGAACTAACAAAGTCCCATAACCTAGATATACACCAGTTTCTGTGAGAGAGAGCTTATGTGCACACGTATCCATAAACTACTGCAAAATATATACCTGAAAGCAGGACTACACTAGAGTTTGCAGTGAGTACCTCCCTAACACTTCCTCTCCACTATTCCAAGCTTGGGATCCATGATTGCTCAACAAATTGTTTGGCTTCATATGTTAACTCTCCTTTCAATCGCCAGGAATAAAATTCTTATTAGCAGAATTCTGCATATATGAACACAAATAATGCTGCTATTGTTTGTTTAAAATGCTTACTTTTATTAGAACTAGTGCCATTTCTATTTCTCTCCCCTATAGCTTTTAAAGAAAGTACTAGTAATCCATTCTAACTATTGGCCAGGCTACTAGGGGAAAAAAAAAAATCAGCAAATACATTGATCAAATATTTTTATGAAAAATGGATTTTTCTTGCTATGACAATGCAAACCATACTAACAGAGAACTTTAAAGTGTAGCTATAGTGAAGTCTACAGAATGTATATATATATATACCCATTACGTGCAAATATATGTTACTTATGTTACTTTAACTTGGGCACTGCTCAGTTTCGGCATATGGTGGTGCCAGGGATTATAATGGGACACTTAAGCACAGAAATCTTTTTACATTACCATTATTATAACTCTCAGTTCCTTCATTCTATTGGACACAAATGTATCTATTTCCTTACATTCTAAGAGCATTATTTTTGGAGTTATTTTTACCTAAATAATTATTACTAGGAGTTTTCAACTAGACTATCATTCATGGTCTAGGGTTTAACTGCTTGTTCAAATGGCATTATGATTTTTTAAATAACTCACAATCATAAGGTACATTGAGTTTTGGTATACCCAGAGTCTATTTTTGAGCCTTCTTTTCCTATATATAGTTGTATTTTCTGAATAAGACATTAGATCCCACCAGCAATCGTGGAATCATGCAGACATTAAGTACCAGCCAAAACAAAGGGTATCTCTAATACATTACCTTCTGCTTGTTATGAACTGATTAAACTTAAGCGTGACTAAATTTTTAGCGTATGTTTATACACCTGAATACTAATTAGCATTCACCTATACTCCATACTGCAAACTCACTCTCTGAGATTTGGGTAACATACAGAAAGAACTTCCCTGACAATGTCTGACATCAAACTTTTTTAATAGTTCATGTTTGGGTTGCATCTCTATTTAGAATAAATTGAAAATCCCCTAAACACCTCAATAAAGTCTTTTAGTTTCTTGTAATCTAAGGAAAGTTCACATAGCACTCTAGACTAATAACCAGGCCTTTAGCACACAGTGTTATACAAACATGATATTAAAGTAACTCATTTTTTCAAAAGTAATTTTATCAATGGGCAAACAAAAATCATCTTTGTAAAGATTTTTAAAATACAAAGATAAAAAATGTCACTGACTCATAGCCCTGTATTTTATACTTGTACAAAAGGTCTACTCACCTCCCCAGAGACCTGCCCCACTAGGGAAAGACAGAAACAGGCTGGAGGTATGTATCCAGCTGCCAGTACCCTTGTCCAGTGGAGAAGCAATTACAGAAGCCACCTGTTGCACCCATAAAGATCTTTGTTCCATACTCCCAGATGGGTAGAAATTACAGAAGATTGACCAGAGGGGTCTGAACTCCAACTCCATCAGGACTCAGAGAGAGAGAAGAGGAAAAAAAGAAAGGACATTCTGAAGTAGTAATAGGTGTAGGTACGACTTAAAAACAAAGAAAGCAGGACCATGGCAGGGGGTGGGGAAGCTTGAATATATACAAATATAAACAGTTATAGAAATAATAGTCAACCCATATCTGCAACCTTGGGAGAACTACTGTAGCTTCCAGTGGAGGGGATGGGGACACAGAACTCTGGTAGAGGGAACGGTGCAGAATTAGACCTATTATCTTAGTATTTTATAAATCAATATTAACCCACTAATAAAGTTTTTTAATATTTATTTATTTCCTTTTTGTTGCCCTTTTTAAAATTGTTGTTGTAGTTATTACTGTTGTTGTTATTATCGTTGTTGATGTTGTTGTTGGATAGGACGGAGAGAAATGGAGAGAGGAGGGGAAGACGGAGAGGGGGAAAGAAAGACAGATACCTGCAGACCTGCTTTACTGCCTGTGAAGCGACTCCCCTGCAGGTGGGGAGCCAGGGCTTGAACCGGGATCCTGACACCGGTCCTTGCGCTTTGCGCCACCTGCGCTTAACCCATTGTGCTACCGCCCAACTCCCTAATAAAATTTTTTTTACTAATAAAGTTTTTTTTAAAAAAAAGAAAAAGGTCTAAAAGGAATCCATTTTTAAAAATTGAGCTCAGTGTGCCAGTCTGATTCTTTACATAAATGTAACAAAAATAAACAAATCTCTACTTGACTTTACCATGTAGATCTAATTTCAGGATTTGGCTCCTTATTTATAGTCTATGGAATTATGGATAAAAACTCATCAAACACACACACACACACACACAAGCTTTTACAATAAGGGAAGTATAGTAATCATAGCAAAAAGAAAGCACGTTATTATTATAATTAACTGGAAATCAATTTTTTTGAAACTATTAAACCAGTTAATTATATCTAAGATGTTTTCCTCCTGTATTTTATTTCATTACACTGTAAAATACAAAACCTTTTATCCCCTTAAGTGAATGTATACTCTTGATAACAATAATGTGATAATTCCATATTCAGAAGATATTTAGCACGTGTACAAGTATAGGTCTCGTAATTAATGGTATTTGAAGTAAGGTACAATAGCTATCCACTTAGTCTTAGTATATTTATAACTTTAAAACTTCCCCTCCTCTCTCCATTTCTCTCTGTCCTATCTAACAACGACATCAACAACAACAATAACTACAACAGCAATAAAAAAAGGTAACAAAAGGGCAAATAAATAAATAAAATATAAAAAAGTTAAAAGAAAACTTTTAGAAATGCAAATGCTAGATTTATACAAAAATTAACCGATGAAATTCTGCAAATCTATTGATAACGTCAGTCTTCTTCAAGGAAAAGCTGAAACAACATACGACTTGAGAGAACATTCTAATTATATTCTACTCCTTATTAAAACAATTTTTTTATTATAAAGGCAAGTTGGCTGAATTTCCTCCAGTCAAACCGTCAAACTTCTAGCCCCGTGTAAAATAAAGAATTCAGTGGGGGTCGGGTGGTAGCGCAGCAGGTTAAGCACACGCGGCACAAAACACAAGGACCGGCATAAGGTTTCCGGTTTGAGCCCCAGTTCCCCACCTGCAGGGGAGTCGCTTCACAGGCGCTGAAGCAGGTCTGCAGGTGTCTTTCTCTCCCCCTGTCTTCCCATCCTCTCTCCAATTTTCTCTGTCCTATCCAACAACGAACGACATCAACAATAACAATAGCCACAACAAGGCTACAACAACAAGGGCAACAAAAGGGGGGGTTGGGAAATGGCCTCCAGGAGCAGTGGATTCATGGTGCAGGCACTGAGCCTCAGCAATAAACCTGGAGGCAAAGGAAAGAAAGAAGGAAGGAAAGAGAGAGAGAGAGAGAGAGAGAGAGAGAGAAAACACTAAAAGTTAATTTTTCTAGGCCATAAAAATACATACTTTATTAAATTTTGAAGCCATTACAATTTATGCTTTTTATGTCACCTGGACTTCAAAAAATAGCTCCGAGACTATCCTTTCAAGTGTGGCTATTCAATATTTCTAAAATAATTTTATTTTTTCCAAATCATTTCATTGAGGAAAATTATGGTTTACAGGGCAGCTATTCTCACGGTGTGCTGACACCTATCTCCCAGTGATAGGTGTCAGCACACGGCTTCCACCACCAATCCAAGTCTCTCTTTACCATAATGTCCTGACTACGGATCCCCCACTCCATCTCCCTAAAGGCCAAAGTATTTTACTTTGCTGCAATACACCTCACTTAGTCCAAATTTCACCCTGTGTTCCCCATTTCTTGCCTTGCCTCATCTATAAATGTCATCATCAGGTATGCATCATTCTCCTTCTGGGTTTCCTCACTTAAAATGACTCCTTTAGGGGGCTGGGCAGTGGCACAGCAGGTTAAGTGCACATGGTGTGAAGCATGAGTACCAGCCCAATGATCCCAGTTCGAGGCCCAGGCTCCCCAACAGCAGGGGGGGGGGGGTCGCTCCACAGGCAGTGAAGCAGGTCTGCAGGTGTCTGTCTATTTTTCTCTGTTTTTCCCTCCTCTCTTAATTTCTCTCTGTCCTATCCAAGAACAACAAAAGCAGCAATGACAACAATAGCAACAAAATGGGAAAAATAGCCTCTAGGTGCCGTGGATTAGTAGTGCAGACACTGAGCCAAAGCAATACCCTGGAGGCAAAAAACAAAACAAACAAACAAAACTCCTTTAAAGTCCATCCAAAATAAAATATAAGATTGCATCATGTCTTATAACTAAGAACTATTTCACTGTGTATATATTCCACAACTTTCTTAACCACTCAACTGTCTTGGGCATCTGAGTTGCTTTGATGTTTGTTCTGTTGCAAATTGGGCTGCTGTGAGAATAGGTGCATTTGAGTATTTTTGGACAGATTCCCTAGAAGAGGAAACACTATTTCATAGGGAAGGTACTTTCCCTGTGTTCTGAGGAACCTCCAAACTGTTTTTCACAGGGTTGAACCAACTGTCGATTCCCACCAACAATGTAGAAGTATTTTTTTTCT
This sequence comes from Erinaceus europaeus, assembly GCF_950295315.1. NCBI lineage: Eukaryota > Metazoa > Chordata > Mammalia > Eulipotyphla > Erinaceidae > Erinaceus > Erinaceus europaeus. The sequence continues at coordinate 6,917,717 of NC_080172.1, forward strand.
TCACACCCTCCCCAGAACTCCCAGAACTTGATATTTCTGTCCGTTCTAATGTTCTAAGTTCTCATATATATAAAGTGGTATCTTATTGTAGTCTTTACTTGTATTTCTCTTAACAATCACTACTCTGAGCATTTCTATCTGCTAGCCATCTGGATTTCTCCATTATGAAAAATCCCATTCATGTCTTCTACCCATGTTTTTATGGTGGTGTTTGGGGTTTTGTTGCTGAATTTTGTAAATTCTTTATGTATTTTGGTTATCAGCCCTCTGTCTGGTATGGTGCAGGTAACGATGGTCTCCTATTTACACTACAGACTGCCTTTCTGTTTTGGTAATGGTTCCACTGACTGTGCAGAAGTTATTCAGCTTCATGTACTTCCAGTGGTTTACTTTCAGTTTGGTTTTCCTTGCTGTTAGATTTGATTCTTTAAAGGTGTTTCCTAAGCAAATATCATGGAGTATTCTGCCAATGGTTTCTTTTATGGTTTGATCTACTGTCCATGTCTTTGACCATCTGAAGAGGACTTTTGTGTTATGGATGGTGATGTGTGATGATCCAGTTTCTGTACATTTTGACCCAATTTTCCCAACACCCTGTGTTGAAGAGACTCTTCTATCTGCATTTGATGTTTTGTGTCCCCCTTGTAAAAAATTAGTTGTCTGTAGGTTTGTAGGGAGTAATCATATTTTTATATGCTAGTACACATTTCAGGGTATTTCTAAGAACTAGCAGCTGAGTGTTTTAAGAAAACACTCATATTTTACTAGCCAGCTAACTAAAAAGATGTGTGGTATCTGTCATTTCTTTTCTAGTTGATCTAATTTGGGTGAAGTTTTACTTTGTTTTATAGCCAATGATAAAAACCTTTTTAAGTCCTTACTTAAAAGTCCTTGAAGGTATATCTGTGTGTGCTAATCTTATACAGGGAAGTACATAAGCAAGCAAATGTCCATAAACTATGCGTTTGTGATACTCTCCACATTCATAGAACTCAGTTGGCCTCCCATAGTATATACTGAAAATATTATTTTTTAAAAACAATTTCTTATGTTTGATAGGAAAGAGAAATAGACACCTGCAGCACTGTCTCCCCCCGGCAAGTGGGAGGAGGGGTGGGGGGGTACTGAAACAGGGTCTTTGCTCAGCTGAGTGCATTATGACCTGGCTCCTAGTTTAAAATTTTTTATTTAGGGTTCAAGCCCCGGCTTCCCACCTGCAGGGGAGTCACTTCACAAGTGGTGAAGCAGGTCTGCAGGTGTCTGTCTTTCTCTCCCCCTCTCCGTCTTCCCCTCCTCTCTCCATTTCTCTCTGTTCTATGCAATAACAATGACATCAAGAACAACAACAATAACTCACCACTGTGTTCTGGAATCTCACCTCCCCAGAGTCCTACCTCACTAGGGAAAGATAGAAATAGGCTGGGGGTGTAGATCAACCTGGCAATGTCCAGGTCCAGCAGAGAAGCAATTACAGAAGCCAGACCTTCCACCTTCTACACCCCATGATGATCCTGGGTTTATGATCTGAGAGGGATAAAGAACAGGAAAGCTTCCAATGGAGGTGCTGGGGGTGTGGATCTCTGGTGGTGGGAAATGTACCCCTCTTATCCTATGGTCTTGTCAATCATTATTAAATCAATTAAAAAAAAACACAACAAGGAAAAAAATACACTCTGGAATAGTTCCATTTTCTACTAAGCTGAAACTCAAATGATGAGACTTTGGTAAGTATGAAGATCATGAAGCACTGTATAAAACACAGCATACAATAGTCTCCTCACTTGAAAAGGCAACATTAAAAATAGGTCAGTTTCTGACAGAGGATCCACACTGCCCGGAGGAGAGACTGAGCACAGTGGGAGTTAAAAAAAGATATGTGATAAAAACGAGACAGTAAGGAGTTGGGCGGTGGCGCAGCGGGTTAAGCGAAGGCTGCACAAAGCGCAAGGACCGGCAGAATCCTGGTTTGAGCCCCCGGCTCCCCACCTACATGGGAGTCGCTTCACAGGCCATGAAGCAGGTCTGCAGGTGTCTGTCTTTCTCACCCCCTCTCTGTCTTCCCCTCCTCTCTCCATTTCTCTCTGTCCTATCCAACAACAACGACATCAATAACCACAACAATGTTAAATAACAAGGGCCAAAAAAAAAGGAAAATAAATAAATATTAAAAAATATTTAAAAAATGACACGGTATTGCTTCTGAGAATCAGAAGAGAGAAATGAATTCTCACTCTAGCCCATTTTCTGTGTAGCTTGAGTGAGTTGCTCAAACTTTCAGTGATTTTTGTTAACAGCAACACAGAGTTTACTGTCTGAGAAGTAGAGTCACACAGAGCAGTGATGAAGTGGGCATGCAATACATGGGCCTTTACCCAAGACACCACTCTTTCTCATGACCTGTTATGTTTGATTTGCTCTAGGACCACTTGCAGACGTATAAAATGCACAAAAATGGAAAGAATGTGTCTAAAAATATAAAAAATATTTTAGGAATGTATTTCAGAAGGGGAAAAAAGGCTTCCGAAACAATTGTTTTACTTTGTGCCATGTGGAATATCAATTTCAAGCAAAGTTGTTAACATGGACCCCACACCAATGAAAAATGGAACACAATACTGACTATAGCATTTCAGTAACTTGGAAAGACTACACAAAGTTACCTTTCAAAATGTCGAATGAGTTTGAAGGTGTCGCTTTCATACGTCATAGTAGTGCTGTCAGCCTATTAAAAATCCATTTCCCTATAGGACCTTTTCCTTCTCTTTTGTATCTCATCAGCTAATTTTTTTTTTTTTTTTTTTTTTTTTTTTACCAGACCATTGCTCAGCTCTGGCTTCTGGGGGTGTGGGGGATTGAACCTGGGACTTTGGAGCCTCAGGCATGAGAGACTCTTTGCATAGCCATTATGCTCTCTACCCCTGCCCCTTCATCAGCTAACATGTTAAATTCTACTTTCTATAATTTTAACATATAAAAGTGGCTGTAACAAATATGTATTTTCAGCAACGTACACTCTCATCCCAACAAGATTTGAGTGAACTCCCACTCTGAGAATCTTTCTACTTTCCCAGCCATGGTCCACACCCTAGACTTGGACAGGATATACTAGCACTCATAGCATTAATATCACTGCTGGAGGAAATAACTAGAATGATTCTCCCTTCGTCTTTCAGTTATTTAGAAATTCAATTAACATCAGCTACACAAACATGATCCATAGTGCTTTATTTATTTATATGTGAACAAAGTATCATCCAGACAGCAAAGAGTGAAAAGGAGACAGTGGTTTAGCAAGAGCATTTGACAATTTATTTTTTTACGCTAGTAAACGAAATGTCCAGTTGACTTTCTTGATTCCCTTTTCTCTCACTCCCCACCACCACCACAGGCCTTTCCTCACTTCTTCCGTTCAACAATGGTTTCTGGCTGAGACCACAATTTCAACAAGAAATGAAAACTACATTACTCAGGAAGGAAGCTAATAAGCATCCCCTCCCCCAAATGCCATTAGAGACTTCCTGAATGAATGAGAAACACATTAATTACAAAAAAAAAAAAAAAGAAGGTGCTTGCATAAGCAACACAAACATATTCCCGTCTACATTATGATTAAAATCAACTGGAATAATCAATGTCAGAGATGGAGAATACCTACTAGGTGATATCTTATACATCTATGGCCAGTGAAATCTGTCCTCATACATGTGTGGACTTCCCAGTGCAAACGCAAGGAATTCTATCACTTCTCTTTAAGATAACTCCATAGCATACAGGATTTTACTAAAAGGAAATTATGAAATTCTTCTTCAAAATCATTTCACTATTGTCTCGTTTGTAAATGGGATGCATGGGTGTAATTAAGCAGAAATGATTTTCTCATTAGTTATACAATTGATATAAAGACTCTGATAAACTATACATATCCACATATTCTTATTGTAAGGCCCACTGACGACTGGTGTAATTCTGTGTTTTAAGAATAACCTCATATAAAACTCCCTCTTAAAATTATATTTAAAGAATCGAATGGGTTTTTTTTTCTCCCCTTCCTCTGGTTTTCTATTTACTTGACAAGTCAGTAGTTTGTAGTCTTAAGTATCCATCTTGAGATTGCTCTTAATAGAGAATTTGATCTTTATAGAGATGATAAATAAGATTCATAGTGATCATTTACATTAAAACTTTACAGTAAGCATCTGGGCAATGCCATGGTGGAGATATTAGAACAGACCACCACAAAGGAAGTACTCCAAGTCTCATATGGTAGAAACAAGGGGACGAAACAAGAGGAAACTTGGACTAGCTGTGTCAACTGCAGTAGATTCAAGACCCCTCAAGGGGGGGAGGACTGCATGGGAAGGGGGTGGCAGTGCACGAGGAGGGTGGGTATGGTGCATAAGCCCAGCTCAGGGAGTGTGTATGGAGAGAGAACATTTGCCATCAGTGCCTGCGTGAAATGCCTGGGTGAGGAGAGGGAAAGGAGGAAGACGCAGAGCTATCCGGTATCCAGCACCTAGCAGTTTGAGCTCTTACCAAGTTTGTCCATCCTTATAGCAAAGTTCCTTTCTCTTTTAAAGCAGTATGTGTATGTTTAACGGCCTCTTTCACTCTTAACTGTAATAAAAAATTTTTTTCCTAGGGTTGTTATGTATAATCACTACACAGACTGCAAACAGCCAAGGCATCAGATTCTGCCAAGAATGAACCAAGTTATCCATTTACAACTGTGGTACTCCAAAGCCCTTTCCTTGCTTCATGGTAGGTATTGTGGTATCTGCCAGCAACTTTTATTTCCAGTAGATTAAATCTATCAACTTGCATGACGGTGTTCTCTGTGTACTTAAATTTCCTAACACAGTACTATAACCAATCCTGGAGGCAGTTCACCAAACAGACCACATGTTGTATCTTGCGCGAGGACCAAGTTCAAGTCCTTAGCACCGTGAATGATGAAGTAGTGTTTCTATTACCTCTTTCTCTTTGTGTCTAAAGTCCAAAGGCAGAGGGGGAAAGAGAAAGACGACTATTCCAAACAGAACTGTACAGGCACAAGGCCCTAGAAGGTAAAATTAAGAATTCTTATGATTCCCACTCCTTCACCATCAAATGTGAATTTTGCAAGGCAATAAACTAATATATACAGTTTTCTGTGCACCTCTTCCTTCCAATAAACATTTTCTACATGTGATGCTTTGTCATATAATAAGAATAGTTTATATGACTAAAAATGTTACCAGACCACACGAACCCTCCCCCAATTAAAAACCTTTAACAGGCTCATCAATCATTAAAGCCAGTGACAACTGGACAGCAGTTTTACATATCAAAAGGTAATTTCTCAAAAGCCTCAAAGGACTTTCTGAAATGCCGGTATGGATAAATAACACAGGTGTAGCTTCTGAATACTGTAAGACGATTTTTCCAGTTCTATGCTAATATAAATCCACATTGAATCACACATTTGTCTATTTGGTTACCATGACAAATATGTCCATATTCCTGTTAAGATTTACTTAACGATATTAGAGAGTGTGTAATCTGTTTATTTATAGCCTTCTCAAAAAAAGAAAGGAAGAAAGGAAGAAAGGAAGAAAGGAAGAAAGGAAGAAAGAAAGAAAGAAAGAAAGAAAGAAAGAAAGAAAGAAAGAAAGAAAAGAACTAGCCACAACCTCCCTCCTTGGGAGTCTTCAGTACTTAGACTAATGCTTGCTGCTGAGTCTATGCATTGTGAAAAACTGATAAATGACGTAGCCACTGCTTTATAAATCATAGTAAATGACCAAGTAAATTTGGGCTACTGCACCTTAAAATTGTAGCACCTTATACACAGGAGGAAAAGTCTCTAGTCAATTCCATACTCTTCTCCTGCACATGAGAAATACCTTTCAAGACTCATCATGAAGCATCAGCAAGATTACTCATTGGGAATAACCCAGGTTCAGGTTTGAACCCCACTACACCGAGGGAAGTTTCAACAGGAAAAGCAAATGAAAGCAATTATAACACTGGCCTATAGACTTAATGTACACAATTAACAGGAGTCTGTGGTGCGGGTAGACTCGAACCTGGGTCACATGCATGTCAAGGCATCACTCTGTCCAAGAGAAGGACTTTGCCAGCCGGATGATCTGAATCTTTATGAGAACAAATAAATAGCTTTACCTTTCCTTATAATTTATTCTGAAAATGTGTACTGTTGTTCAGCATGAGTGGAATTAATATATCTGTTTACATACAAAGCTACTACCATTATTAAAATATAAAATGTGTTTTTAAAAGAGTGAATCACTGTCATATTTATTCAACATTTATATTTCTAACATTTGGAACCATTAAAATTTTTCCATTACAAATATGACAATTTTTTTTGTACAAATAACAAACCAAGCAGAGGGTAGATAGTGTAATGGTTATGCAAAGAGATTCTTATACCTGAGGCTCCAAAGTCCCAGGTTCAATCCCCCGCACCACCAGAAGCCAGAGGTGAACAGTGCTCTCGTAACAAATAAATAAAAATAACAAGTCAATGTTTGCAACTGAGTATGTGTCTTTTGTAAAGAGATGAAGAGGTCTATCTTAGAAATATAGACATTTGTAAGAAAAATCTATACAAAGGTATGGGGGAAAGCAGGACCAGTACCACAAGTGGAAAATTTCCAAAATCTTCCCCACAGATCCAACTCTTTTGAAGTTCTTCTGAATTAGAAAATATTCTTCAGCAATTTGTTTGGCTTTATATCTTAACTCTTTTTCAGCCAGCAGGTTCCAGATGCTACCATAATGACAACCAGACTTCCCTGAGCAGATGACCTCACCAATGTGTCCTAGAGCCCAGCTTCCCCAGAGCCCCACCCCACTAGGGAAAGAGAGAGACAGGGTGAGAGTATAGATCGATCTGCCAACACCCATGTTCAGCAGAGAAGCAGTTACAGAAGCCAGACCTTCCACCTCTGCATCCCATGATGACCCTAGTTCCATACTCCCGAGAAGGATAAAGAATAAGAAAGCTGTCAGAGGAGGGGATGGGATATGGAGTTTAGTGGTGGCATTTGTGTGGAGTTGTACCCCTCTTATCCTATGGTTTTGTCAGAGTTTCCATTTTATAAATGAATAAATAAATAAAAAGAACTTATTCTAAGCCTCACATATTATTAACTTATGTCTTGGTGGGGGGGGGGGTATGCCAGGTATCTTTAAGAATGTCAAATGAGTTTTCTACTGAAAGAGAGGAAGACAATATATTCTTCTCAAATCATGCACAGTAAAATTCACTCCTTTTGATGTAGATTTTTGTGTTTGGATAGATATAGAGTGTAAACACTATTAGCCTTAAGATACAGAAAGAGTCATTGTTCAAAAATTCACACATGCTCTCTTTGCAAATTGAATCTTATTCCAACTGCTAACTTAGCTTTTTTAAGTGAAAGGGTTGGTATTAGTAGAGTTTAGCAGTGCTTTGGTAAAAAAAAAAAAAAAAAAAAAAAAGAGAGAGAGAGAGAGAAGCGAGATAGAAACAAAAGCTTTAAAGACTCATATGACAACATAGTAGTTATGCAGAAAGAGTTGGTAGACTGGGGATCTGGCAGTAGCACAGCGGGTTAAGCACATACAAGGATAGGTGTAAGGATCTCTGTTCAAACCCCTGGTTCCCTACCTGCAGGGGGTAGGGTCACTTCACAAGTGGTGAAGCAGGTCTGCAGGTATCCATCTTTCTCTCACCCTCTCTTTAGTCTCCTCCTCTTTCCATTTCCATTTCTCTCTGTCCTATACAACAATAACATTATTAACGACAACAATAATAACAACCACAACAACGAAAAAATAACAAGGGCAACAAAGGTGGGGGGAGCCTCCGGGAGCAGTGGATTTGTGGTACAGGCACAGAATCCCAGCGATAACCCTGGAGGACGGAAAAAAAAAAAGAGTTGGTAGACTAAGAAAGGAGGGTAACAACTTGTAGCTAAAATCTTAAAGGCAATTTACACAGAATAATCTACATCCTAGAGGAAATCCTTCATATTACAAAACAAATTATGAAATCAAATGGGTGACAGAGGTCTCTAAACATCTGAATGGGCTCTACCAGTGACAGTCTTCACTGCTGGTAGTCACAGAAAATGTACTTTTTCCATAGAATTAGATCAGCATAGCTTTAAACACACACACACGCACACGTACACGCACACACACACACACACCTAGGGGCTGAAGGGTGTGCAGCCTGGGTCTGACCCTGTAGCTACTACATGGAAGCATTTGTAGGGGGAAGAAGCTTCATGAGCAGTGCTATGGTATCTAGGGGAGGGAGGGAGAGAGAAAGACAGAGAGAGACAGAGAGACAGAGAGAGCAGAGGACTCAGAGTAGTACAAGTTCCTGTAATAACCCTAGTGACAAAAAAATAAATAAATAGATTCCACAACTAAAGACAACATCCAGACACAGCGAGCGAGCTCTCTTGGATAGTGATCTGTGCTGCCTCTTGTACAGCCCGTCGAAGCTCAAACCCACCACAATGAAGGAAGCTTCAGAGCTGTGGTTTCTTTTCGCTCTTTCTCTATGAAGCCTCTCTATTTAAATGCTATCTGACGTTCTAACAGGAACAGGATGGTTTAACTAGCTTTTTAAAGACGCCAAGGACCTGTACAGGGGCCCCAGAGCCTTTAAGACTTCGTACTCTAGGAGAGTATACATTCAAGAACAAATGCATGGAAACGTGTAATAAACGGTTTCACTGTACCTACATCTCGCCCTCTCACCTGACTCAGCACATATCTGAGCAGAAAAAGATTGTGTCAGCATAAACTGTGAGGTTTACTATAAGGCAGAAAAACGGGGGGTTGGATCTAACATTCCCAGCCCATCAATGCTGCCTAAGAGACCTGTTCCTCTCGTATTAAACCCAGAATACTGAAAATTTGAGAATAGTTAGGAACTCGATGGGCTGGTAGCTCCAGAAACCAGCAGGGTTGGAATGAATTGCAGCTTACTGCACGGATGGCAGTAGCTGCAACAGACCACAACCAACAAGTATCAACAGCAGTGGGGCTCATAGCAGACGGCAGGGGTTGACACAAGGGTGGGTCCCAGTAACTGGCAGGGTTCAAAGACACTAGCACGGAGTATCAGCTGTCGGCTATAGGACTGGGAGAAGCCAGACAACCCTGAGAATTTTTTAAGGGTGAGGGAGAGAGGTGGTGCTGGTGTCTAACATCCCACACTTACACCTGGCACACTATCTAGGGGGAGGGAGGGAGTTGTTCCCAGTACTGAAGTGGGACTGGAAGAAGGCATACAATCTGGAGAATTCTCCCCCAGATGTAAGAACTTGCATATTTATAAAATCATTTGAGATACGACCATAATTTTTGCCTGGACTGATCGGTGATGATCTCTCCCTGCCAAAGCCAAGTCATAAAGATTGGAACAGATGGGCTTTTCCAAATGTGTGGACACCAATGTACAGTTTATATGGAAACTACGACACACCCAAATAACCAAAATGCATCTTCAATAGCAAACTTCTCCAAATAGGAGATTTAGGAGTGACAATGAATTAATGACATGACAAAGGAAAAGCATATAATTATCTTAAAGCAGTTCACAGAGCTACAAGAAGACACAGATAAATGAAGTCAGCAAAGGAAACATGAAGAAAAACGGGAATGTAAACAAAAAAGAGAAACCATAAAAAGGAAAGAGAAATCCCGAAGTTGAAGTACGGAACAGCAAAACAAAAAGTGAAAGGACACAAAGCAGGCTCTATACAAATCTAACAGATCACAATGGAAGAGTTACACAGAGAAACCGCTCGGCTGATATCCCCGCCAAGGATAAGCACAAACACCACAAAGAAGGTACCAGCAAGGGAAAGTTCACAGCACATTCAGAGTCACGGACGATGATCCAGTGTAATTAATCCATGGAATAAAAGAGAGTTTGCTACGTGCAAATCAGTAAGTCTGATCCACCACATTAACAGAATGACAGATTAAAAAAAATCATAGGGTTACCTCAGTAGATAGAGAAAAGCATGTACAAAAAAAATCTAAAACTCTTCCAGGATTAAAAATGATCAAACTAAGTGGAGTGAGAATATCCTTTAACTTAAGAAAATAATAGATAAGAAGCCCACAAATAATATCATATTCAAAGACATATGAAACTGAAAAGTTTTTCTTTTAAAATTAATAAAACAAAGATACTAATTTTGCTCCTTAAATTCAACATATAACCCAGAGTCCTAGTCAGAGAAGTTAGGCAAGAAAAAATCATGCAGGCAAGAAAGGAATTAGCAAGTAGGCTGCTTGTAGATAGTATGATCACTTACGTAGCAAATAAAGACTTCACAATGTAACAAGTCAAGCTAAGAAATGTAGGAAAGTTGTTAAGATATAAAACAGAAACAAAAGCACTTGCATTTCTATAAGACTAACAATGTTATTCAAACCAAAAATTAAGATTACAGCTCTATTTAGAGTTGTCTTATAAAGAATAAAATATTTTGGAGGCCAGACAGTGGCACATCTGGTTGAGAACACATGATAATGCTCAAAGGCCAGGGCCACATCTGCAGGGGCGGGATCTCCCTGAGTGGTGAAGCCTGGTTGCAAGTCTCTCTTTCTCTCCCTCTCTCCCTCTTCTCCTCCTCTTGTTTTCTCTCTGCCTTATCAGATAAAAAGGAAGGAAGGGGAAAAAAGCCACTGGGGAAAAAAGAAATACTTAGAATAAATATAACCAAGGAGATGTGTGTATTAAACACAGGTTTAGATTATAATTCCATTTATGAAAGGTAACCAAAATAGCCAAAATTCAAGCAGCGGAAAATAGAATAGTAGTGGTCAGAGGACAGAGATGGGAAAATGGAGAGCTTTTTCCATAAAACTAATGTCAAGTAAGACATTTGATTAAATGTTATAGATCTGTTGTACAAAAATAAATAAAAGTGAATAAATAAATAAGATTAAAAGGCCTATATACAGTACCATGACTTAATATTTTTAAACTTGCAGTAAATCTAGTCACAAAAGCAGTATAAAGCCTCTATAATTAAAACTATAAGGTATCGTAAAAAGGAATAAAGTTACCAATGCTATAATTGATATTAGAAATATGATTAAATACAGTAGCACAGATACATTTTCTGACAACTAGCAGCATTAGTAGTATTAAGAGTGCCCATCTTTTTTCTCCCCATACAAAATTCTGGCCCACACTCCCAGAGGGATAAAGACTAGGGAAGCTTCCAAGGGAGGGGATGGGACACGGAGCTCCGGTGGTGGGAATTGTGTGGAACTGTATTTTTTACCTTACAATCTTGTTAATCATTATTCAATCACTAATCTAAAACGTCATCAGAAAAAAATAATAATACAGAAATTTAACATCCTAAAAATCTTTCAGTTATCTGTAACCAAAGATGTTTTAAAACTTTTGTTAACAGGGAATACTTCAGTCAGAGGAAACTAGTCTATGAGTAATAATCCTGAGCTATACTTTTCACTTACTTGACAAGAAGAGCAACTGAAGATACATGACAATAACCACCTAACACCTGAAATCGGTAAAGAGAAAAGTGCTCTAAGGGACCAATCACCAAGATGCTGTGTGTAATTGTAGTTCCCCATGGGGCAATTGGCTAAGGAAAAGTTGAATCCTGTATTAAACCAACTTCTCCACTTATGTCATGTTCCTGTAAGGTAACCCACAGAAGGAGTATCGGTAAGATATGATAGAACATTTACTGAAAAATATTACATTTCCCACTAATAAGGCAGCTCGATGTAGTCTTATCAAAGAAAGGTCTCAGGCTCTTAAAATCCTAAGAAATCTTAGATCACCATCTCTCACTTCTTCCTAGTGAAACCCATCATATGCTGTTTTTGAATCTATAATTCAAGACTTCCATTGATAGGCATGGCCGTTACGTAACTATTAAAAGGCAAATTGTAGCTTCCTGAAATGCCTTTCCTTATCACTTGCTTCTCTTATACATGATAGCCCTGAAGTATTTCCAAAGACATCTATCACAATTTTTTTTTTCTCGTCTTCACTGCAAATGAGTTAGGCAGTGTCAGTTCCTGTAAGGTACAGGCCAGGGGATTTGCCATAAAGTTTCTTGTACAGAGCAAACACACAGTTTCTCTTAAGCATTTTTATGACACCATGTTTTGTCTCTCTCTCAGCTGTTCAATAAACATTTATTTGATTTGCAACAAGCCAAGCTTTGACACATTGGACTTACAGATTTTTTTTTTAAATATTTATTTTATTTATTTATTCCCTTTTGTTGCCCTTGTTGTTTTTTTTATTGTTGTAGTTGTTATTGTTGTTGTCGTTGTTGGTTAGGACAGAGAGAAATGGAGAGAGGAGGGGAAGACAGAGAGGAGGAGAGAAAGATAGACACCTGCAGACCTGCTTCACCGCCTGTGAAGCGACTCCCCTGCAGGTGGGGAGCCGGGGTTCAAACCAGGATCCTTATGCAGGTCCTTGTGCTTTGCGCCACCTGCGCTTAACCTGCTGCGCTACAGCCCGACTCCCTGGACTTACAGATTTTAAACATAATCTTTGTTAATTTTTTTTTCAACTGGGGGCAGTGGTGACTTTATAGAGACTCCGGGGGTGGAGACTAGGGGAGAAAATATTTATATATCCCTCTAGTAGCATCCAGACTAGACAACATTCTCCTTATAGTCATGTTCCCACCTATAGAAAGATGTACACAAGTGGTGAAGCAGTGCGGCAGGTGTCTCTCTGTCTCTTTCTCTTTCTATCTTCCCATGCCCTCTCAACTTCTGCCTGTCTCTATCAAGTAAATAAATAAAATTTAAAAAATAAATTAAGTTAAAATGAGAATTGTGTCCAGGGTAACCACAGTAATTAACAACAACAGTAGTTAATGTTACCTTACCATTCTAGACTACTACATCACACTTAATTTATGTTTGCAAAAACTTAGTTAGGACTTCCCTTAGAGTTCCTGTCTAGTCAGCAATCTGGATCTTCACATGCTTAACCTAAACATGAATGTGGTTTATATTAATGTAAAGTTAGTTTTTAATTCAGTCACACATTCTCAGTTATATACAAAGACTATCTTTTAGTTATTAGGCTACTCTAAGAGCAAACACACAAAATATTTGATATTATCGATAACTAAGTTTTGTAGTATAGGCAGAATACTTTCTTTCTTTTTTTGTTTAAGAATTTATTTATTCATGAGAAAGACAGGCAGAGAGAGAGAGAGAGAGACAAAGAACCAGACATCACTCTGCTACATGTACTGCCAGGGATTGAACTCAGGACCTCATGGTTGAGAATCCAATGCTTTGTCCACTGCACCACCTCCCAGACCACAGCAGAATACTTCCTATTCTTCTGGTTGCCTTTTGCTACCAGTGTTTAACAAACGAAAAGAAATTTGAAATTTAATCATAGTGCAAATAAAAGGTCCTTACGAAAAACATGAACTTGGTTTTAAAATACTCGTGACAATACAGCAAATCCAGCGCAATGTCTGTGTGCTCATCAAGTTCTCATCTTAGTGAAATTGATCAAGTGCATAATAAACAGAAAGATATTTTAATCTAAAAATTTCCAAGAAATGTACTGTCTTTACACACAGTATTAGACTAGACACTTAATTTTAAAATCATTATACTTATTTTGACAGTTGCAAAAGTGTTTGAAAAAAATATTTTCTAAAGGGTATGAATTAGTGAGTTTGTAAGAAAATACTGAATAATAAATGAACCTGAAAGTAAATCTGAGTAACTATAGGAGTTTTTGCACTTTTTTAAAATAACATCTTAGAACCTCAGGGACTAGTAGTAAGGAATAAATCTGTTCTGGTTTCTAATGCCAGTGAATTCCTTTGTGGCAACTTGTTAAACCACAGGAATTATCCCATTTTGAAGACTATAATTCTTTTTTAAGATGTGCTTCCCAATTAAGGACCACATTACAGGAAGGCATGTCAGTAAACATTATGGCTCTGTGGATAAATACAGAGGAAAGACATAAATGGCCATTAATATGGTTGCTTATTTACATCAGATTTGGAAATAAATTCTAGAAGTAAAGTATTGGTCTAGGAATGTGAAGAATACAGCAATGGCTATAGGGGAGCCATAGGATCTGTGTATTTGTGCGCTGAAAAGGATCTTTAGAAATCATATAAGCAGTATGCAGGAAAACGTTCAGTTTATAGAGGTGAGGCACTTATCTAAAGACCACAGCCATAACTGGAAATTTGAATTCTGCTCTTTGTCTAACATAGTTCAACTCTAATGCATCTAAAACATCATCCAAACAAGATAATGAACCCTGAGGTTGTCCTACTTCATAGGCTGTCAGCATAAGAGGGCAGAGTATATACTGTTACCATCCAGGTTACCTCTGATGTATGGTAGCCAGAAGCTACTTCCTCTGGCATTGGCCATGAGAACAAACTTAGTAACAGCCTCTTGCTCACCAGACTGGTGCCCCCACCAAACAGCAGACATTCCAGGAGGGTGGTCTTTACAAAGTACAGTGACCTGCTGTTCGTGCGGCCTGGTTGCTCTTCCATGTAGGTGAAAAAATGGACCCGCCACAGACACATGTCAACAAAGGTTTGGAGGCCATGACTAAGATAATCAAGAGTGTTTTAAGTAACCTAGTAAATGTCTCATCATTTAATTACTTTATAAGGAAAAAAATCCTAAGCTCCCACAGATTAAAAATAAAAATACTGGTTGGAACAAACAAGATGAAAACAAACAACAACAAAAAGTCAAATAATAGTTAAACCTGATGAAACTAAGGAGCAAAAAAAAATTTTTTTAAGGGGAAGAGATAATGCTTATGCAAAAGCCTCTTTTATTTTATTTTACTTTTTGTGGTTAACAGTGAGTAACAAGACTATAAGGTTACAGGGGATCGGGGGTCAGGCGGTAGAGCAGCAAGTTAAGCGCATGTGGTGTGAAGCGCAAGGACCTAAGCATCCCGGTTCGAGCCTTGGGGAGCCGCTTCACAAGCGGTGAAGCAGGTCTGCAGGTGTCTGTCTTTCTCTCTTCACTCTCTGTCTTCCACTCCTCTCTCCATTTCTTTCTGTCCTATCCAACAACAATGACATCAATAACAACAACAATGATAACTGTAACAATAAAACAACAAGGACAACAAAAGGGGGAAAAAAAAAACCATTACAGGGTATATCATTCCACACTGCATCCACCGCCTTAGTTCTATATAGCCACTTTCCTGCAAAAGGCTTCCATGCTTAATTCAAAGGTTCCAGGTTCAATCCCCAGTACTGCAATCAGCCAGAGCAAGTGTTCTGGTCTCTCTCAGATTAAAATAAAACAAAAATAAAGTGTGTGTGTAGGTCCATACCTACATAGAAACTGATGCACAAACTGTCTAAGTAACAAGATCATGAAAAGGCCAGAATTGGAACACCGGCTCCAATGTCTTTGCTGTTGACCACCTAACAAAACTTCCCTGCTGAGACTTAGGTGGACTCTAACATGGAAGGGATGGCTGACCTCACCAGGGCTGTCCATGTTTCTCTTTCTTTTTGTATTACTGATTTGATATTGATTAACAAGATTGTAACATAACAGGGGTACAATTCCACACAATTCCCACCAGCAGAGTTCCATGTCCCATCTCCTTCATTGGAAGCTTCCCTATTCTTTATCCCTCTGGAAGTATGGACCAAAATTCTTTATGGAGTGCAGAAGGGGGAGTGTCTGGCTTCTGCAATTGTTTCTCTGCTGGACCTGGGTGTTGGCAGGTCAATCCATACTACCAGCCATAATGGGCCAAGGTTATGGGGACGGGAGGTTCCAGGACACACTGGTGAGGCTGCCTGCCCAGGAGAGTCAGAATGAAATCATATTAGTGACTGCAATGTGGTAGTCCATATTCCTTTATCTCCTTAATACCCAAAATGAGAAATTTTACCAAATATTCTCTGGTCTATTTTAATTTTTTAAATCTAATTTTTCAACAGTAAAACTTTAGACTATAAATATATCTCTAGCTCTAAATAAAATATAAATGAAGACCAGGCATGTACAGACAGTTTAATTATACTTTTTTTTCTGATTTCCAAACAACATAACTCAAATTAATGTTGGTGCCGGAGTAAAAGGCCCAGGGGCTATGAATAAAACACAGGCTTTCGTGCCATATTTTTCTGAACAATCACTATAAACACATTTATGTTTTCCATCAAAAAGGCAGTTTTGGGGTTTGGCTTCAATCTATTTCTAACAGCAATGTCTAGTCAACCCTCCTCCCAAATCCCTTCTCCTCCTGTTATAAATTTGCAGGTGTTTGCATTTGAACACACACTTGTGTAGCTAAGGAGGACATTTCACATCCTCTACTAGAACTGCACATGACTTATGACTAAGTTCTGAGCATAAAAGACAACATACACCTTCCGGGTCAAGTTTCAAAAAGAAGGTATGTGACTCTCCATTCTCCTTTCCAACTGACTGGGATGTGAGAACAGCTTGAATGCTAAGTAGCACAACAACAATGATGGAGCCAGAAACCCAATTCTCTGATATTCTAGGGGTCTATCACATCACCTCAGATATCTTACAAGAATGAAAAATACATCTCTAAATTTAATCCCCTGACCACAAATTCTAGAAAGCGTATCATGAAGTGGATTATTTTCACGCACACTCACACACACACACACACACACACACACCCACACACACTATAATTAGAGAATATCTCTTTATCCCTAACAGTCAATAACACAATTAAAATGATAAAACTTCTGTAGTACCAGTTATGTCATGTTACTGAAAAGACATGAATGTGCTTCGTACATTGACAAGTATGGCTTTGGTAATTTCTGCAAGCTGATATAAAAACACATGTATCACAATTCTATAGGACATATCATAATTGTGCCCTAAAAGTAACATGTCATATGCCTGTGTGATGTCATCACGCCCAAACCACATTTTTATTCAGAGAAAGAGGGACGCCATAATACCCCTTTACAAGGTGTTTGGGCTAGAATTGGGTTGCACAGGTGGCTCTGCTTCTGTAACAATGTATATAGTTCTTGGCTTTCTTAAAAGCTAATCCATCATCTTTTTCAAATAAAGACACCAGAAAACTGAAAATTCTCCAAATGCCTTCACTGTTCCCTGTGGTGTTCCCAGGGCTTGAACCTGGGTCACTGCACTCACACAACAGAGGAGGCTCCTTCCCAGCCCCAGGACGCTCTTCTAACCATTACACAATATGCGCAGAATATTTATTATTCATCATATAATTATATTCTATACATAGTATCTACAAACAGATGAGCTTCTAATAGGCATGGATCCTCTTATATTTTTCTTTGGATAGTTGGGCAATCGAAAATATCCAATATAGGGAGACTTCTGGAGGTGAGGCTAGGAGCAGCAGCAGATCTGTTTCTCTCCTCTCCCAGAACAAATAGGAATACCAAAGGAGACCACCTGGGACCAAAACAAGACAGGACTAGAAAAACTTCAGGAACCCACCAAATCAACAGTGAGAGCAAACACATGTGGCTGGTGGACAGAGAGGAGCCTAGGGAGAGATTAAGTGGCTGGTAACAGTCTGGCAGTTTACCAATTAAGATACCACCTCCAGTCTGTTCCAACAACAAGGGGATGGCTGAAGGGAGGAGAGGACTCCCCTGAGACTCACCAAGTGCAACTCTGAGTCTCCACTGCTACTGACCTCAGAATCTGGAGCAGCGGCAGGGAGGCCCTGGGCTGATACCAGGGTACAGAGAACTAGCCAGGAAACTCAGGAAAAGATCTATACCTCTGTGGCATAGCAGTGGGGCTGTGAAAGTCTCTGCATAACCAGTGAATTATCTCTGCCACACCCTGCTTTATCACTTGGTCAGGAGTCAGTGATTAAGCTAAGAAGCCTACTTATAGTTTAAAAGCCCTCAGGCTCCCATAGTTTACAGGGAAGAAAAAGCACAAAAGAGGCTTTTAAGACACTGAGCTCCAAATCAGGGATTAAAATACTATTGAAACAACTGTTAACTTCCACCACTGTGAACCCTTTAGTTACTTTACTTAAGACACAAGTCAATCCAGGCAATAGTTGTCAGTAATTTGAAAAGTACTGAGAGGGAATTCATAACATAATATATAAAATAGTTAAACCAACAAGAAGAAATATTGGAGAAATGAAGCAGGACAAGAGTCCAGCTAAAAGCCCCCCAAAGGGTGAAGCACAAAATAATGAGGTCAACATCCAAACACTAGTAAAGGAAATAATCACAAGAGTGAATAAAGAGTTTGAAAGAATTGTCATCAGAAATGTAGAAACAACAAATGAGACTCTGGAAGAAAACACTAATTATCTCAAGGTTATTAGAGAGCTGAAAGCTGAAATAGCTGAGCTAAGAACACAACTAGCTGAACAAACTAAAACAGTATCAGAACAGGGTAACAAAATAGATGAACTCCAGAAAACAGTAGAGGGGAGAGAGAACAGAATCAATCAGGCTGAAGACAGAATTAGCAAGATTGAGGATGAATTAGAGACAAATAAAAAAGAAGTAAGAGATCTCAAAAAGAGATTAAGAGGTACTGAAAACAACAACAAAAGCCTATGGGATGACTTCAAGAAAAAAATATACACATTATTGGCTTACCAGAGGAAGAAAGAGATGGAGAGGAAGAAAGCATTCTTCAGGCCATAATAGATGAAAACTTCTCTAGTCCAGACAACATCAAAGATATAAAGATTCAAGAAGCACAGAGTGTCCCAGACAGAATTAACCCAGACTTAAAGACACCAAAACACATCATATTTAGAATGCAAAGGAATAAAGATAAAGAAAGGATCCTGAAGGCTGTAAGAAAAAAAAAGAGTCACCTACAGAGAAAAACCCATCAGCTTAGCAGCAGACTTCTCCACACAAACACTACAGGCCAGAAGAGAATGGCAAGATATCTATCAAGTACTCAATGAAAAAGTCTTTGAACCAAGAATATTGTATCCTGCTAGACTGTCATTCAGACTAGATGGAGGCATAAACACCTTCTCAGACAAGCAACAGTTGAAGGAATCAACTATCACCAAGCCTGCCCTGAAAAAAGTTCTGAAAGGTCTCCTATAAACAGTCAGACCACAATAAATAGACCATATATCAGAACACTCTAAAACTCTACAAGAGTGGCGTTAAAATATCTTCAATCTTTGATATCAATAAATGTCAATGGCCTGAATTCACCTATTAAAAGACACAGAGTAGGAAGATAGATCAGAAAACACAATCCAACAATATGCTGTCTACAGGAAACCCACCTAACTCAACAAGACAAACACAGACTCAAAGTGAAAGGATGGAAAACTATCATACAGGACAACGACCACAAAAAAGGGCAGAAAGAGCTAGTCTCATATCTGACATGATAGACTTTAAAATAGATAAGATTTAAAAAGATAGGAATGGACACTACTTAATGCTCAGAGGATCAGTCAATCAAGAGGAATTAACAATTACTAACATCTATGCACCCAATGAGAAGCCATCTAAATACATTAAACGTCTACTGAAAGAGCTACAGCAATATATTAACAGCAACACAGTCATAGTAGGGGACTTCAGCACCCCACTCTCTCAACTTGACAGATCAACCAGGCAGAAAATCAATAAAGACATAAGGGAGCTAATTGAGGAGACAGATAAACTAGAACTGTTGGACATTTTCAGACTCATTCATCCCAAGAAACTGGAATACACATTTTACTCAAGTCCACATGGGTCATTCTCAAGGATAGACCATATGTTAGGCCACAAAGACAGCATCAGCAAATTCAAGAGCATTGAAATCATCCCAAGCATCTTCTCAGACCACAGTGGAATTAAACTAACACTTAACAATCAACAAAAGATTAGCAATAGTCCCAAAATGTGGAAGCTCAACAGTACACTCCTTAACAACTACTGGGTCAAAGAGGAAATCAAGGAAGAAATCAAAATGTTTTGAGAATTCAATGAAAATGAAGACACAAGCTATCAAAATATTTGGGACACGGCTAAGGCAGTACTGAGAGGGAAGTTCATAGGCATACAAGCACACACTAGAAAACAAGAAAAAGCACAAATAAACAGCTTGCTTGATTGTACATCTTAAAAACCTAGAAGCAGAAGAACAAAGGAACCCTAAAGAAAACAGAAAGACAGAAATCACTAAAGTTAGGGCAGAAATCAATAGTATTGAAAATAAGAAAACCATACAAAAGATCAACGAAAGTAAATGTTGGTTCTTCGAAAGAGGGAACAAAATCGACAATCCTTTAGCCAGACACACACACACACAAAGGGAGAAGACCCAAAAAAATCAGATAGTAAATGAATGAGGAGATATCACAACAGACACCACAGAAATTCAACATATCATGCGAGGCTTCTTTTTTTTTTTAATCATTACTTCTTTTGTATTTATTTATTCCCTTTTGTTGTTTTATTGTTGTAGTTATTGTTGTTATTGATGTCATCGTTGTTGGAGAGGACAAAGAGAAATGGAGAGAGATGGGGAAGACAGAGAGGGGGAGAGAAAGATAGACACCTGCAGACCTGCTTCACCGCCTGTGAAGTGAATCCCCTGCAGGTGGGGAGCTGGGGACTCAAACTGGGATCCTTATGCTGGTCCTTGCACTTTGTGCCACCTGTGCTTAACCCACTGCGCTACCACCCGACTCCCTCATGCGAGGCTTCTATGAACAACTATATGCTACTAAGTTAGAGAACCTGGAAGAAATGGACCATTTCCTAGATACCTAACAACTTCCAAAACTAAGTAAAGAGGAAGTAGATAACATGAACAGGCCCATCACAGCTAATGAAATTGAAACAATTATCAAAAATCTACCCCAAAATAAAAGTCCTGGACCAGATGGTATTACAAATGAATTCTACAAAACCTTCAAAGAAAAACTAATACCTCTTCCAGAAGATTGATGACACTGGAATACTCCCTTCCAGCTTCTGTGATGCCAACATCACTTTGATACTAAAAGCAGACAGGGACACAACCAAAAAAGAAAACTACAGACCAATATCTCTGATGAACATAGATGCTAAAATATTGAACAAAATTTTAGCCAACCAGATAACAGCAGTCTATTAAAAAGATTGTTCATCATGACCAAGTGGAGTTTATCCCAAGGATGCAAGGTTGGTTTAATATACGTAAATCAATCAATGTGATCTACCACATCAATAAATGCAAGACCAAAAACCACATGGTCATATTAATAGATGCAGAGAAAGCCTTTGGCAAAATACAACATCCCTTTATGATCAAAACACTACAAGAAATGGGAATAGATGGAAAATTCCTCAAGATAGTGGAGTCTATATATAGCAAACCTATAGCCAACATCATACTCAATGGTGAAAAACTGGAAGGAAGCATTTCCACTCAGATCAGGTACTAGACAGGGCTGACCACTATCACCATTACTATTCAACACAGTGTTGGAAGTTCTTGCCATAGCAATCAGGCAGGAGCAAGGAATTCAAGGGCTACACATTGGAAGAGAAGAAGTCAAACTCTCCCTATTTGCAAATGACATGATAATATACATATAGAAAAACCTAAAAAATCCAGCAGGAAGCTTTTGGATATCATGAGGCAATACAGTAAGGTGTCAGTCTACAAAATTAACATACAAAAGTCAGTGGCATTCCTCTGTGCAAACACTAAGTTAGAAGAAGTTGAAATCCAGAAATCAATTCCTTTTACTATAGCAACTAAAACAATAAAATGTCTAGGAGTAAACCTAACCAAAGAAGTGAAAGACTTGTACACTGAAAATTGAGTCACTACTCAAGGAAACTGACAAAGACACAAAGAAGTGGAAAGATATTCCTTGTTCATGGGTTGGAAGAGTTAACATCATCAAAATGAATATACTACCCAGAGCCATGTACAAATTTAATGCTATCCCCATCAAGATCCCAACCACATTTTTTTGGAGAATAGAACAAATGCTAAAAGTGTTTATCTTGAACCAGAAAAGACCTAGAATTGCCAAAACAATCTTGAGAATAAAGAACAGAACCAGAAACATCACACTCCCAGATCTCAAAATTTATTATAGGGCCATTGTCATCAAAACTGCTTGGTACTGGAACATGAATAGACATGCTGACCAGTGGAATAGAATTGAGAGCCAATTATAAGCCCCCACACCAATGGACATCTAATATTTGACAAAGGTGCCCAGACCATTAAATGGGGAAAGCAAAGTCTCTTCAACAAATGGTGTTGGAAACAATGGGTTGAAACATGCAGAAGAATGAAACTGAACCACTATATTTCACCAAATACAAAAGTAAATTACAAGTCATCAAGGATTTGGATGTTAGACCACAAATTATCAGATACTTAGAGGAAAATACTGGCAGAACTCTTTTTTCCGCATAAATTTAAAAGACATCTTCAATGAAACAAATCCAATTACAAAAAAGACTAAGGCAAGCATAAACTTATGGGACTACATAAAATTAAAAAGCTTCTGCACAGCAAAAGAAACTACTACCCAAACCAAGAGACCCCCTCACAGAATGGGAGAATGTCATACATCAGACAAGAGGCTAATAACCAGAATATATAAAGAACTTGCAAATCTCAACAACAAGACAACAAATAACCCCATCCAAAAATGGGAGGGAGACATCGACAGAATATTCAACACAGAAGAGATCCAAAAGGCTGAGAAAAACATGAAAAAATGCTCCAAGTCACTGACTGTCAGAGAAATGCAAAGAAAGACAGTAATGAGATATCATTTCACTCCTGTGAGAATGTCATACATCAGAAAAGGTAACAGCAGCAAATGCTGGAGAGGGTGTGGGGTCAAAGGAACCTTCCTGCACTGCTGGTGGGAATGTCAACTGGACCAACCTCTGTGGAGAACAGTCTGGAGAGCTCTCAGAAGGCTAGAAATGGACCTACCCTATGATCCTGCAATTCCTCTCCTGGGGATATATCCTAAGGAACCCAACACACCCATCCAAAAAACATCTGTGTACACATATGTTCTTGGCAGCACAATTTGTAATAGCCAAAACCTGGAAGCAACCCAGGTGTCCAACAACAGATGAGTGGCTGAGCAAGTTGTGGCCTGTATACACAATGGAATACTACTCAGGTATAAAAAATGGTGACTTCACCATTTTCAGGCAATCTTGGATGGACCTTGAAAAATTCATGTTAATTGAAATAAGTGAGAAACAGAAGGATGAATATGGGATGATCTCACTCTCAGGCAGAAGTTGAAAAACAAGATCAGAAAAGAAAACACAAGTAGAACCTGAACTGGAGTTGGCGTATTGCACCAAAGTCAAAGACTCTGGGGTGGGTGGGTGGGTGGGTGGGGGTAGTACAGATCCAATAATGATGACAGAGGACCTAGTGGGGTTTGTATTGTTATATGGAAAACTGGGAAATGTTATGCATGTACAAACGATTGTATTTACTTTTGAATGTAAAACATTAATTCCCCAATAAAGAAATTTTAAAAAAAGAAAATATCCAATATACATAGGTTGAAACCCTAGCACCACCATAAGTTAGTGCTGAGCAGTGCTCTGGTGTCTGTCTGTTTGTCTATCTATCTCTATATATCTCATTAAACAAACAAAATATTTTTAAAAAATAAAAAGTTGCTTAAAACATAAACATCTCAATGTTACTGAAGTGAAATCATTTTCTTCCCTACACAACTGCACTTGTCAAGCACCCTTGGGTTCTTCTTTATTCCCTTGGTTTTGGCACCTGACGGCAGACTTGATGTTCTCTCGGTGACCTCTTGCAGGATCCCAGCCAGAGATGAAAATCAAACTATATTAAACCCAAGTAGTTGGGTCCATCAGGGTTCCTGCATTTCTAGCGAGCGCCCAAAAGAGGTTTTTGTTTGTTTGTTTGTTTTTGTTTTTAACTAAGCAGAACCAAAACAGCCCTGGAGTGGTGGTATGTGTACCCAAGGGTTTCCCATGTCTTTAAGTTTAGTGTTTTAACTAGCAGTCACGGAATCCTTCTCACTGAAAGAAAGAGGATACTAAAGACACAGGGTAACCATAGTCAGAGTTCCAGATGTGGCCTTATAGGAAATGACCCAGCCCCTACCTGATTCACGAGCTGCGAGGTCCACTCTAGTGAAGATGTCTGGACACACTGAGTTGAGGAACACCCCACTTCAGACCTTTTCATTTAAATGAGTCTATTTTGTAATGTAACTTTTTCATTTGCCCTCACTGTCAGTCTGAAAGGTCTTCCGTCTTTTTCATTTTATCTGTTAATGATATTGAGAATTCATTCAGGGAGGCTAGGCAGTGGAGCACCGGGTTAAACACACACGGTGTGAAGCACAAGGACCAGAATAGGGATCCTGGTTCGAGCCCCCAGCTCCCCACATGCAGGGGTGATGCTTCACAAGCAGTGAAACCTGTTTGCAGGTGTCTGTCTTTCTCTCCCTCCTCTCTCAATTTCTGTGTGTCCTAGCCAATAAAATGGAAAAACTGGCCGCCAGGAGCAGCGGATTCATAGTGCTGTGAAAGAGCCCCAGTGATAATCCTGGAGACAAAAAATAAAGTGAAATAAAATGAAATGAGAATTCATTTACTTGTAGGTGGTACCATAGAATGAACCCAAGGTTTCACACAGATAGAACACTACTGAGCTGCTCACGGTCCACGTTTTTGTTTTTGTTTTTTTAATTTCTTTATTTGGGAATTAATGTTTTACGGTCGACAGTAAACACAATAGTTTTGTATATGCATAACATTTCCCACATAACAATACAACTCCCACTGGGTCCTCTGCCATCATGTTCCAGGACCTGAAAGGTCCAAGCTTTTTAATCTTATGTTTTAAGTAAGAAAAATCAAAAAACATTCCACTATCTATGGGCACTCCCCTAGTGCTCTCTGGGATGCACTCTCTGTGGAGAGGGAATCTGTCTAGCCCAGAGCCTAGCACAGGGTGAGAGCAGCATTTGACCATTTCAGGACTTAGCCTGGAGTTGTCCATGTAGTAGCAGAACTCAAACCCAGGGCCTCACACACAAAAAATAAAGCATGTGCTCTGCTGGGTGTGCTGTCTCCCAGCTCCCAAATTTATTCGCAACTAATACGAGATTGTATTAAGAGGGCACAGTAGCACAATGCCACACCCACCAACTAATTTGTCTCAAAAGCCAATGAAACATGTCATATTGTTCATGTAAAAACAACAATTTCCACATAATTTGTGAGAGTAAATAATGTAATAATAACCCTACATAAATCTTTACGTCTTTTCTGCTACCTCTTTTTGTCTTGTATTTGAGATTATCTTTTTTTCTTAATTGGGGAGATTAATGGTTTATAGTTGACAGTAAAATACAGTAGTTTGTACATGTGTAACATTTCTCAGTTTTCCACATAACACTCTAACCCCCACTAGGTCCTCCTCTGTCATCATGATCCAGGACCTGAACCCTCCTCCATCCAGAGTCTTTGACTTTGGTGCAAGACACCAACTCGAGTCCAAGTTCTGCTTAGTGTTTTCCCTTCTGTTCTTATTTTTCAACTTCTGTCTATGAGTGAGATCATCCCATATTCATTCTACTCTTTCTGGCTGATCTCACTTCACATGATTCCTTCAAGCTGCATCCAAGATGAGGGGAAGAAGGTGGATTCAACTAGAGTGCTGTTCATCTCTAGTTTATGATGGTGTTGAAGATTAAAAATGGTATTCAGAGCCTGAGGCATGAAACTTGTTTGCATAACCAATATGCCATCTCCCCAGCCAGAAGAATAACTTTAAAAATGTAGTGCCACAGGGACTGAGAAAGTGACTTAGCAAACGAGGCCTGGGTTTGATTCCTGTCACAGAGAAAGAAAAAGAAAGGCAAAACAATGCTCTGTTGTCCCTCTAAAGGCCCATATTCAGTGGGGAAGCAATTACAGAAGCCAGACCTCCCACCTTCTGCATCCCACAATGACCCTGGGTCCATACTCCCAGAGGGATAAAGAATAGGAAAGCTATCAGGGGAGGGGATGGGATATGGAGATCTGGTGGTGGGAACTGTGTGGAGTTGTACCCCTCTTATCCTATGGTTTTGTTAGTGTTTCCTCTATAAATAAAAAAATTTTTTTAAATACAAGAACTGTATAAAATGGAAGCATGTATATATTCATTGCAGTAGTGTTAGACATAGCAGCTAATAATAAACACTTACATATATACCAGATTTGCTAAAATATTACTTGAATGGGATGAGGTAGATAGCATAATGGTTATGCAAAGAGAATCTCATGCCTGAGGCTTCAAAGTCGCAGGTTCAGGCCCCTGCACTGCCATAAACCAGAGCTGAGCAGGGCTCCAGGTTTGAGCCTCTAGTACCCACCTGCAGGGGGAAAGCTTCACGGAGTGGTGAAGCAGTGCTGCAGGTGTCTCTCTGTCTCTCTCCCTCTCTATCACCCCTCCCCTCTTGAAATCTGTCTGTTACTTATCTAATGAATAAAATAAAGATAATTAAAATGTTTTTAAAGAAAATCATATATATTACATAAATTGACATTTAATTCTAATGGCTCACTGAGATACATATTACTGTTACTTCATTTAGAAGGATTTAACAACCTAGAAAGAACTGAATACCTCCCCCAGGGATAGTAAATGGTTCAAAAGGGATTAAAACCCAGGTAAATGGACCAAGTGCTGTTTCAAACTTCATTAATGTAATAAGAAGCTATCACAATTCTATAGTCATGCATTTAGATTCAGAGTTTTAGCTTTCTTTCTTTCTGTTTCTATCTTTTTTTTATTGCCACCTACAATTAGGTATTTATAGGAGAAATCCACAACACCCAGCAGCCTATTTTATTTTATTTTATTTTATTTTATTTTATTTTATTTTATTTTATTTTTGTATCCAGGGTTATCACTGGGGTTTGGTGCCAGTACTACGAATCCACTGCTCCTGGAGGCTATTTTTTCCCCTTTTGTTACTCTTGTTTATCATTGTTGTTGTTATTATTATTGTTGTTATTGCTGGCATTGTTGTTGGCTAGGAAAAGAAAAAGAGACACCTGCAGACCTGCTTCACTGCTCATGAATATAGGGAATCTCCTCTCCCTCACCCACAAGCCACACTTGTCTGTACGCACCTGTGGCTTGGTGAGTTTATGAAGAAATCCTGATTGTATTTTGTAGAGTTTTCAGGTGATTTTCATTGCGTTCACTAGCTGAGCAGGGAGGATTGCATCTCTTTTAACAGCTGAGTAGGATTCTGTCAAGTATATATAAATGCACCTTTATATATATTTTATTACTTTATTTACTTATTTTCCTCCAGAATTATTGCTGGAGCTTGGTGCTTTCACTCCGAATCCACTGCTCCTGGAGGCCATTTTTTCCCCCACTGTTGTTGGACAGGGCAGAAAAATGGAGAGAGGAGAGGAAGACAGAGGTGGACAGAAAGACAGACACCTGCAGACCTGCTTCACCACTTGTGAAGCGACACACACACACACCCCACCCCCGTAGGTGGGGAGCTAGGGGCTCGAACCAGGAACCATTCACCTAGCCCCTGCCACACTTTTTTAGCCACTCATCTGAGGTTGGGACATCTGGGTTGCTTCCAGTTCTGGCAATTATAAACTGTGCTGCCATGAATGTAGGTGTACACAGATCTCTCCTGATAGATGTTTCTGTTTCCTTTTGGTAATCTCCAGGAGAGGAACTGCAGGGTTGTATGGTAGGTCCATTTCTAGCATTCTGAGAAGACTCCAGACCGCTTTCCGCAATGCTTAGACCATTTTATGCTGCCACAGGCAGTGCAGAAGTGTCCCTTTCCCCCTCATCCTCTCCAACATTTGTCATTTCTGTCCTATCTGACATGTGGCGTTCTCACATGTGCAAAGTGGTATCTCAGTGTTGTCTTTGTTTGAATTTCTCTGATGGTCAGTGACTTTGAGCAGCTTCTCATGTATCTGTTGGCCCTTGGATCTTTTTCTCAGTGAAGTTTCTGTCCATGTTGAGCTGTTTAGGTATTTTGGGTTATTAGCCCTTTTGGTTATTAGGTCTGAGATTTGTAAAGATCTTTCTCCATGCTGTAGAGTGTCTTTCTTTTTGGGTAGTGAGAAACCCTTTGCTGTGCAGAAGCTCTTCAGTTTGATAGAGTTCCACTGGTTCATTTTTGCTACTGTTTTCTTTGCTATTGGATTTTTGCTACTGTTTTCTTTTGCTATTGGGCTTTTTTTTGAAGCATAAATCATGAAGTATCCTGCCAATGTTTTCTTCTCTGTACTTGATACTGTCAAGCATGTCCATGTCCTTGATATACTTAAGAGTTGACTTTTGTGCTTAGTGCTATGTGATGGTTTAATTCTGCTTTTATGTTTCAGTCCCCTCCCATGATCATAGGTTGGAAGAATTAGCATAGTAAAAGACCATCCTACCCAGAGCCAGACATAGATTTAGTGCTGTCCCCATTAAAGCAGTGATGAGTTTCCGTACATGGATAGAGCAAAAGTTACAAAATTTTATCTAGGACCAAAAAAATCTCCAGGATTACCAAAGCAATCTTGAGGAAAAAAGAACAAGATCAGGGGCATTACACTACTTGTGACCTGAAACTATACTACAGAGCTAATGTAATCAAAGCTGCCTGAAAATGGAACAAAAATAGACACACAGACCAGAGGAATAAAAAAGTTATGATCCAGAAATGGGCCCCTACATCTATGACCAACTAATTTTTGACAAGGAGTCCCTTGTCAAAAATTAAATGAAGAAAGGAGAGTCTCTTCAACAAATGGTATTGGGAAAACTGGGTTAAACATTAAGTATAGGAATTACTTGATTAAGAACAACATTTAGGAACTATTCGTCTGGTATCAGGGAGGATAACAAGAAGCCAAAGTCAAACACCGGTGTTTCAAGTATAACAAAATCGAAGAAAAATATAGGGTTGGTAGAAAATTCACAACACGTTCTTTGCATAGAAAAATATTTCACAGTTTTTCTGACAGCCCAATAAATACAGATAGAAGTATCAAATCTAGAAGAGAACAAGTTTCCTACTGTTTTTCTTCTTTCTTTGTGTAGGTTTGCCCCCAGAGGGAGGCGAATTTACATACCTAGTTTCAAAACTCTGAATCTAAAGTGATAGAATGACACTCAAGTACAGTTGTCTAATCAACAGCTGGAAATGCAAGATGACGCTTGAGAGGTAGAGGGACTAAGAATGATGACTACAAGCAGTAAGAAGAGCAAGAGACAAGAGTCAGTATAGCAGCAGTTCTCATCCATAGAGTATAAGAGTTTTGGGTGGGTGGATGGATGGATGGATGGATGGATGGATGGATGGATGGATGGATGGATGGATGGAGAGAGGGAGGGAGGGAAAAAAGGAAGGAAGGAAGGAAGGAAGGAAGGAAGGAAAGATAAGGGAGAAAGAGAGGGTGGGAGGGAAAGTCACATTACATTAAATTGTATAGACTTTATTAGGGATTTTTTTTTTAATACTTGATTTTTTTTAATTTTTTTTTTTTTCCTCCAGAGTTATCACTGAGGCTAGATACCTGCACTACTGGCGGCCATCTTTTCTCCATTGTTGTTGTTGATAGTATTGTTGCTGTTATTGTTGTTGCTGCTGTTATTGTTGTTGAATAGGATAGAGAGAAATGGAGAGAGGGGAAGACAGAGGGGGAAAGAAAGATAGACACCTGCAGACCTGCTTCACCGGCCTGAAGGCCTGAAGCGAACCCCCTGAAGGTGGGGAGCCGGGGGCTCGAACTGGGATTGTTGTTCAGGTTCTTGAGCTTCATACTATGTGCACTTATCCCAGTGTGCCACCACCCGGCCCCCAAGACTCGCTTTTTATTTATTATTTTTGTTTGTTTATTTTCTATTACTGGATAGAGACAGAGAATTGAGGTAGGAGGGGAAGACAGAGGGGGAGCCTCCCTTCACCACTCATGAAACTTTACCCCTGCAAGTGGGCACAAGGGGCTTGAACCCAGATCCTTGTGTGCTGTAATATGTGCACTCGACCAGGTGTGCCACCACCTGGTCCCCAATATTTGACTCTTAACTGCCTCTGGCATTAAAAACAGAAACTTGTCCTAGCAAGCACACATATGTAATCAGATAAAGGCTATCAGAATGAGGAAAGGAAAGTCAAACAGTTCCTAAACACTACCCGATGGGTCTGCCAGTCCTATCTGAAACAGCTGCCCCAAAGCAAGTTTTCTATTTAAGTTAAACATGGTCATTAAAATCATAAGAATGCATTGCAAATGGTCCTCTTAGGTAAGACATTGCCAGTAAGTACAATGTTTTCAATTAAGAGATGAGAAGATTTATTTTAGTTTCGTGTCTTAATCGGGCAATAACCTTAAAAATTACTCTGAGTTGATCTGCCCTCCAGCCCTTAAATTGCAGAGATAACGTTTTATAGATAATATTTAATGTACCAAGAAAGCTTACAGTTTCAATGGGTTTTGAAGAAAGATTTTTATAGGGGCTAGGTGGTGGCTCACCTGATGTAGTGCACGGTATTACAATGCGCAAGGACCCGGGTTCGAGCCTCGGGTCCCCACCTACAGGGGGAAAGCTTTGTGAGTGATGAAGTAGTGCTGCAGGTGTCTCTCAGTCTTTCTCCCTCTCTGCCACCCCCTTTCCCTCACGATTCCTGGCTGTCTCTATACAATAAATAAATAAAGGTAATAAAATTTAGAAAGAAAGATTTTATAAAAAGGAAACAAATAGTATTTCTTAGTTTCCACTTTGAAAACTAGGAAGGGTTGGGGAAAAGAAAGCTTTATTCAGCAGAATCAGAATTCCTCTATTTCTACTAAATTACAGCAGCTTCTATACTGCAATGAAGACACTCTGTCACACTAGAGAAATAGATGACTCGTGCGCACCCAGGGCAGGCACACACCTCGTTCGGCACACATGCTACTCTGTGCAAAGAACCTGGAGGTTCAAGCCCACACTCCCCACTTACAAGGGGGATGCTTACAAGCAGTCAGTCAGGTTTGACGGTGTTTATCTTTTCCTCTCTGTCTTCCCCACCTCTCTCAATTTCTGTGTGTACCATCTAATAAAAATAGAATGGCCGCTAGGATTCAGTGCTAGCACCAAACTCCAGTGATAACCTTGGCACTTATAAAAATAAACACAAGGGGAAGTCGAGCGGTAGTGCAGCGGGTTAAGCGCACGTGGCGCAAAGCCAAGGACGTTGTAAAGTTCCTTGTTCGACTCCCGGCTCCCCCACCTGGAGGGGAGATGCAGGTCTGCAGGTGTTTATCTTTCTCTCCCCTTCTCTGTCTTCCCCTCCTCTCTCCATTTCTCTCTGTCCTATCCAACAATGACATCAATAACAACAACAATAATAACTACAACGATGAAACATTAGGGCAATGAAAGGGAATAAATAAAATAAATATTAAATAAATAAATAAATAAATACAAGGACCGTGTAAGGATCCCAGTTGGAGTCCCTGGCTCCCCACCTGTAGGGGTGTCACCTCACAAGTGGTGAAGCATGTCTACAGGTGTCTGTCTTTCTCTCCCCCTCTGTCTTCCCCTCTTCTCTCCATTTCTCTCTGTCTTGTCCAACAACAATGACATCAGTAACAAACAATAATAATAACCACAACAGCAATAAAAAAAATTTTTAAAAGGGGCAACAAAAGGGAAAAAATGGCCTCCACATGTAGTGGATTTGTGGTGCAGGTGCCGAGCCTCAGCAATAACCCTAGAGGAAAAAATAAAATAAACAAACGAATAAATAAATATGTAAATATAGAAATAAATGGGGATAAGGCATATCGGTCATGCAAACAGGCCTTTGTGTTTACAGGTTTACAGGTTCAAACCCCAGTACCACCAGAAGTCAAAGTTGGGCAGAGCTCTGGCGGAAAAAAAAAAAAAAAAAAAGGTGGGGGAAGAAGAGGGAGGAAAAACGAGAAATAAATGATTCACAACTACCACAAGTTTTGCAGGGAAAATCATCTACTTATACAACAAATAGCAGATGCTTGTGTCAGAGGGAGAAACGGTTGGATAGTAGCTGGAAAGACAAGAGTCACAGTAACATAATGGAGGGTCTATAGTAAGCCACCCCCTTGGCATTGTTCAAGTAAGCAGTTAAGGAACACATAAAGGAAAAACACAGGGAGAAACACTGCATAAGGTCTCTGTCAGCAGCTCAAAGACCCCGAGGGTAAGCTGACAGTCTGAAACAGGACTGGCCATCCACTGCCCTGTGGTGAAGCAGAATGACAATTTGGTAATAGATACAGTGTGCTGACACCCATCACGGGAAAATGGAAACTATGCCCCTGTAACAAATGTCTTGTAAATCAGCATTTACTCAGTACAGTGATTTAAAAAAAGAACATCCGTCATATTAACTCCAAATTCAATTTACACTGAATGCCTACCGAGCCAGGCTTGCAGGTAAGAGAGGAAAGTAAGTTGACAACTCAACCACAATCCAACGCATAACCATCATACATACTGGTATTTGTTAGTTCCGACTCCAAATTATAAATCGTAATATTTGTTGGGGAAAAGGACATCATTGAAAAATTGTAAAATAACATCATTGTATCTAGTCTCCTAATTCTATACTTTATTATGATTTTTCCCTTGTATTAAATGTATTATATCCTATCCTGGAGGGGAGGCAATAAATGACATACAAGTTACCTCCTCTCCACCTGTGGGGGCTGGCTTGAAAAGCAGTGAAGCAAGTACTGCAGGTGTCACTCTCCTTCTTTCTACATTTATTTCTGTCCTATCAAAGAAAAAGAAAGAAAGAAGAAAGGGAGACGGGGTAGGGGGAGAGAGGAAGGAAGGAAGGAAGGAAGGAAGGAAGGAAGGAAGGAAGGAAGGAAGGAAGGAAGGAAGGAAGGAAGGAGGGAAGGGGAAGGAAGGGAGGAAATGTTCTCTGGGAGCAGTGAATTCACTGTGCAGTAACTAAGCCCTAGTGATACCTTGGTGACAACAAAACAAAATAAACAAAAAAAACACCCCAAATTATGACATAATCCTAATAGATTGATTCTGAAAGAGACTAATCTTCCTCGTGATAGATAATAAAGATCTTAGCACAGCTTCAGACCTAGTACACGGCAAGAAGTATGCATCTACTCAATACCCAGGTACTAATGAAGAAAAGCATTTTAACTGGAATCCCGTTTTTAAACAAATTTCTACATGTAGGTAAGCAATGAATGCTCTGTAGATGGAAGATAAAGAACGACACCACCTCTTAACAGCAGGTGCTTATTTTACAGTGTTTAAGAGTTTTTACAGATAGAGACAGAAAGACGAGTGAAACACACCAGACCAAAGAAAGCTTCCTTCAATGTGTTGGGGGTGGGGGGGTAGGCTCGGACCTCAGCTGAGCTAAGGGCAAAGCAGAGCACTACCCTAGTGAACTATTTCACTGGTCTTAATTTTATAGTGTTCAGCTTCTGCTTTGACCAATCGCTCACTACTCCCATCGTCCCCAAATATTATCAACAGTATCAATAGTCAACAGGCGAACATACCTTTGATGAAATCATGAATTCAGATGTAATTCGAGTGGAGAGGGAGAGCATATGGAGTATCTCAAAACAATTTAGAAATGTCTTTGTTCATTTCATAGTCACAGTAAGTTTCAATTGTTCTAAAAAATTAGTCATCACTTTATTGGAGGAGTGATTAGCAGTCACCTAGTACAACACATGCAAGAATTCTCACGGTTGGAAGGAAGGGGGTTAAGAAAGGAGTTTGAGACTCGCTGTCCTATATTGGAAGACGACAATTTGGCGGAGACTGTAGTATGCTGACATCTATCAAGGGAAGATAAGAAACTTCTACACAAGGGGGCGGTGGCATACCGGGTTAAGTGCACATAGCATGAAGCACAAGGGTCCCCGTTTGAGCCCCCAGCTCCCCACCTGCAGTGGCATTGCTTCACAAGCAGTGATGAAGGTCTGCAGGTGTCTAGCTTTCTCTCTCCCTCTCTATCTTCCCCTCCTCTCTCCATTTTTCTCTGTCCTATCCAAAAAAAAAAATTTTTTTAAATGGCCACAGGAGCAGTAGATTCAATGTGCAGGCACCACGCCCCCTCAAATAAGAAACTGTTACAAGCCACAACAGCTGCCCTATTTTTAAAGCACTAAAGGTAATGATCACTGTAACTATGTTCTAGTTTAATGAAGATCTCTAGACCATTTGATATCTCAGATCTAAGACTCACTGTGGAAAAAGTAGAGAGCAAGTACTGTTGGCTTTTTGTAAAGTTACAAAAAAATTTAGAAGAAGGTTAAGCAAAACCACAGACTTCATAAAGGTAGGCCTAGCATACAGTTTAGTAGTAGGTCTATTAATGGCTTAGAAGCTAATAGACACAGATGGAGAACAAGTCAGTCATAGCATTTATTACCTGAGTCTATAAGAAACAAAGAGAAAGAGATGGGGGGGGGGGGGGGGGTCCAGGGCAAGTAAGATCAAGAATCCCCATGGGTGAGAAAATGCAAAGCTGGAAGAAATCATGAACAATAATTCCTTAAGATGTGCAGAACTGCAGAAGAGGCCACAGAACGGAGAGAAGGCTTGAGTTGACAACTGGGTTAAATGTCAAATGAAGTTGCTTCAGCAGACAACTTTTAAGTCAGACACAAATTATGGTCCCCTGCCCTTTGTGACAACATGGAGGAACTTTGTGATGATTTACCAAGCAAACAGAAGTCTGGGAGGAAAACAAACAAGGGATGATTTCATGTGTGGAATCTAGAAAAACAAGGCAAGTGAAATTGAAAAAAGAAAAGAAAAGAAAGCAAAACAAACAACAACAAAACACACTGACAACAGAAGGATTACTGAAGGGTAACCCAAGGGATTGGTGGTAGGTGTTGCATGAGGTGCAGCTGTTGAAGTCTGAAGTTGTAGACTAGAAAGCTAAACAATGTTACAAACTAATGTCATCCCCAACTTAAAAGGAGATGAAGACCTCTCTCTCCCTGCCTCTAAATCTTTAAAAACATGCATTTTCTGTGTGTTTCTAGCCCTGCTTTGTTTCAGTAAGTACTTATGTCCAAGGGGGGTGGGGTGTTTTAAATAGATGAAAATTTTCAATTCCAGCTCAAAAAAAAAAATAAATAATCTATTACCTTAGAATTTTGCAGAGGACATGTCTTGTTAAAAGGACCCAACAGAGCCACAGCCAAAAAACAAAAGTAACTTTACTAGGTTGAAAAAATAGATTTTATCCTTAAAAAAAAAATGGTCCAAAGAAATGATGATTCTGGGGGTCAGGCAATAGTGCAGCAGGTTAAGCGCACGTGGCACAAAAAACACAAGGACCAGCATAAGGATCCCAGTTCGAAGCCCCCGGCTCCCCACCTGCAGGGGAGTCGCTTCACAGGCGGTGAAGCAGGTCTGCAGGTATTAAAAAAAAAAAAAAAAGAAAGAAAGAAACGATAATTCTGCCTTACAGAAGACAGAGGAAGCTGTTTTTGCCTAGATAAACAATCCTAGCCAGCTCCTTGTTGCCTGAATGTCTGTGTATAGGAGTTAATGTGAATTTTATATTTTGCAGGAAAAACTAAGACTTCTGTTGCTCTCAGAGTAGATCTCCTTTGTATTAAGCTTCTATTACACATTTAATTTTCTTTCTAACATATGATTTTCATGTACAGAGACTATAAATGATAAAGTGAAAAAAGTTTCTAATATTTCCTGAAATGTGATAGTAAACATATGGTTACTATTTCCTTTCCATATGTGGATATCTGAAAAGACAAGGAACAGACAAGTGAACTGCTCTGAAAATTTATATTACATACATAAATAAAATTTTCTGGTCTGTTTTCTAAGCAAGATATTTAGATTTCAATCAAAATGTACAAGACAAAAAAAGCCACACCGTCAAGCAACAAAGGAAATAAACATTGACATAGCAAAGTTCCTGGAGTTATCAAACAGAATGCCCGTGTAATCACAGATTTAAAATCTATAGTGGAAAAGGTGGGTCCCATGCAGGAACAAATGGGAAATTTCAGTACAGGGCTGGAAATTATAAGAGATTCAAATTAATAATAATAATTTTAAAAAATAGGAACAAAAGATGAAAACTGCCTTTGACAAACTTATCAGTAAACTCAATTCGGTGAGGAAAAAAAACACCAGAAAACCCAAAAAGAGGTCAGTAAAAAAGTACTCAAAGAAAAATTTAAAAAGTATAAACCTGGGAGTCGGGTGGTAGCGCAGCGTTTTAAGCGCACATGGCACAAAGCACAAGGACCAGCATAAGGATCCCAGTTCGAGCCCCCTGCTCCCTACCTACAGGGGAGTCAGGCTTCAGAGGCAGTGAAGCAGATCTGCAGGTGTCTATCTTTCTCTCCCCCTCTCTGTCTTTCCCTCCTCTCTCCATTTCTCTCTGTCCTATACAACAACAACAACATCAATAACTACAAGAATAAAAAAAAAAAAGTATAAACCAAGAGAACAAATTGGGGGGGGGGGCAGGTGCTGGCACACCTGGTTGAGTGCATACCTTACAGTGCACATGGACCTGGGTTCAAGCCCTCCCCCCCCCCCAGCAGAAGCAAAAGCTTCACAAGTGGTAAGGCTCCAGATGTTCTTCCTTTCCTGCTCTATCTCTCCATCCTCTTTCAACTTCCCTCCGTCTCTCTCCAATAATGAATAATTTAAAAAATAAAATTAATGTCATGAGGGGACTAGACGGTAGCACACCGAGTTAAGCACACATATTACAAAGCATATGGACCTGTGCACAGATCCTGGTTCAAGCCCTGGGCTCCCCCCCTGTGGGGGGGGGGGGTCGCTTTCCAAGCAGTGAAGCAGGTCTACAGGTGTCTATCTCTGTCCCTCTCTGTCTTCCTCTCCTCTCTCAATGTCTCTCTGTCCTATCCAATAAAATGGACAAAATAATGGCCTCCAGTAGCAGTAGATTCTTAGTGCAGGCACTGAGCCCCAGCAATAACCCTGGAGGCAAAAAGAAAAATGGAAATGTCATGGTTAAAAAAATTCATATATGGGTCGGGCGGCAGTGCAGTGGGTTAAGTGCAAGTGGCGCAAAGTGCAAGAACCGGCTTAAGGATCCCGGTTTCAGCCTCCGGCTCCCCACCTGTAGGGGAGTTGCTTCACAGGCAGTGAAGCAGCACTGAGCCCCAGCAATAACCCTGGAGGCAAAAAAAATGTATATATATATATATATATATATATATATATATATATATATATATGGGGGGAGCAGAGAGATGGAACAGATCAAGTCTTCAAAATCTTCTGATTTAGTGCCTGTCTGCTGACCTGGTCTGATCTCATCTTTCAGAACTCCCCTTCAGGTCTTTTGTTCTAGTCTTATTATGCTAGCAGAAATGTTTTACACGTTTACTTAGTCTTACTTCGGTACTAGATTATGATTTCCCAAAATAGAGATGTCTCCTTCTAGGCTAAACCCTGTTTTGATTCTTACTCAAAAAACACATAAGACCTTCCCCAACAAGAAGGTAAAGAGATCCGAGTCTAGTGCTGTTCTTCAGATTTGTGTGGTACCAAGAAATAACCTGATGCTGCCACCACTGCTATTCTTCTTCT
Organism: Erinaceus europaeus; assembly: GCF_950295315.1. Taxonomy (NCBI): domain Eukaryota; kingdom Metazoa; phylum Chordata; class Mammalia; order Eulipotyphla; family Erinaceidae; genus Erinaceus; species Erinaceus europaeus. Next base: position 6,955,358 of record NC_080172.1, read on the forward strand.
GCGGAAAGTAACAGTCTAAAATCATCTGAAAAACCAAGACATCCCATGGGAGGTTTGACTTTGGCAATGTACAGCAAAAGGCATTTCTGATACCTGAAGATGAACGTCTAAAGTGGGAGAGAAAGGTAAACAATGGCCAGCCCCTTCTCCCAGGCCAGAAATTGTAAGCTAATGGCATGTCTTACATCATTTAAGGCTTGATGAGGAATATGACTGCATCATTCTTACTTTCTTCAGCACCTAAAGGACAAGGCTCTATTTTCTCCCTGATCTTCAATACAAACTTGAAAGTATACAAGCCTAATTTTAGACCAAAGAGGCATTTCACAAGAACTTGGAAAATAATATACTACGTTTTATTAAAATAAAAATACAAAATACAGTGGACATATAGTGAGCTGATGTTATTAAAAATAAGGGAACATCCCATAACCTAGATATACACCAGTTTCTGTGAGAGAGAGCTTATGTTCACACGTGTCCATAAACTATTGCAAAATATATACCTGAAAGCAGAAGTACACTAGAGTTTGCAGTGAGTATCCCCTCTAACACTTCCTCTCCACTATTCCAAGCTTTGGGTCCATGATTGCTCAACAATTTGTTTGGCCTCGTATGTTAACTCTCTTTTCAGCCACCAGGTTCCAGATGTCATCAGGATGCCGGCCAGGCTTCCCTGGACTGAAGACCCCACCAATGTGTCCTGGAGCTCCGCTTCCCCAGAGACCCACCCTACTAGGGAAAGAGAGAGGCAGACTGGGAGTATGGACCGACCAGTCAACGCCCATGTTCAGCAGGGAAGCAATTACAGAAGCCAGACCTTCTACCTTCTGCATCCCACAATGACCCTGGGTCCATGCTCCCAGAGGCTTAGAGAATGGGAAAGCTATCAGGGGAGGGGGTGGGATATGGAGATTGGGTGGTGGGAATTGTGTGGAGTTGTACCCCTCCTACCTTATGGTTTTGTTAATTTATCCTTTCTTAAATAAAAAAAAATTAAAAAATCTAAGGATGTCTGGTAAAAGATTTGATCAAGGACAAGACCCTTCATACATGTTGCTCTCCCTGGAACACCATTCACTCAACTTACTCCAAACTCTCTGCCCAAAATCCAACTAGCCATCTCTGCTTTTCATCCATCTTCAAATACACACAAAGCCCCACGGTATTCTGAGCACTCCAGTCAGTGGGGGAGACTTAGAAGGGAGTCTGGAATGGGTTTTCCTACACATATATTTAAAGTCCACCTCTCCCAAGTGAATCCATAATATGCTTTTTAATATACTGTTATTTTTTAACTTTATTTATTTATTCATTTTTCCCTTTTGTTGTCCTTGTTTGTCATCGTTGTTATTGCTGCCGTTCTTGTTGGATAGGACAGCGAGGAATCAAGAGAGGAGGGGAAGGCAGAGAGAGGGAGAGAAAGACAGACACCTGCAGACCTGCTTCACCGCTTGCAAAATGACCCCTGCAGGTGGGGAGCCAGGGGCTCGAAGCGGGATCCTGATGCCAGTCCGTGTGCTTTCTGCCATCGCACTTAACCCGCTGCGCTACCTCCCGGCTCCCCTGTTATTTGTCTATCAGAGTACCTTTCAGTGTGATCACCTATGGAATTCTGTTCAGTAGGAACCCCTAAAGACTAACACTCAGCTTTATTTCTGTCTCTTCAGCACCTAGCACTGAGTTTGGCAAAGACATTAACTATATTGTTAAATAAAGATGCAGCAGAAAGGGCCGGGTGGTAGCACAGATGGTTGAGTGCACATGTTACAATGTGTAAGGACCTAGGTTCGAGCCCCCAGTCCACACCTGCAGGGGAAAAGCTTTGCAAGTGGTGCAGCAGGGCTGCAAGGGTCTCCCTATCTCTCTCCCTCACTATTTCCCCCTTCCCTCTCAATTTCTGGCTGTCTATCAAATAAATAAAGATAATTTAAGGGGGCCAGGTGGTGGCACAACTGGCTGAGCGTACATGTTACAGTGGACAAGGATCCAGGTTCGATCTCCCGGTCCCCACCTGCAGGGGGAAGGCTTCACAAATGGTGAAGCAGGGCTGCAGGTATCTCTCTGTCTGTCTCTCTCCCTCTCTATCAACCCCTTCCCTCTCAATTTCTACCTGTTTCTATCCAATAAATAAAGACGATTTTTTTAAAAAAAGCTTTAAAAAAAGATGATTAAAAAAAATTTTTAAACCCAAGTCCCAAAGAATTTAAATATATATGTCGCAGAATAGGAGGGGAGAGGCATCTAAATGCCTTTTTAAAAATAAGATCCGATTAGATAGTAAAAATAAGGTAAACACACACAATAGTGATATGGTGATCTTTCCATGTGTGGGTCACAAATAATGTACATTATATATACTGAAGAAACACAAAGTTGGACCAGAGAGCTAACACAAGCTTATATAATAGATTTCATTAAGCCGAGACTCACGGATCACTGACATCACCCATAATCATCATAAGGCAGAGTACAGCAGTGCTCTAGTAAGAAGACATATTGTATGTGAACTTGGAGACTGGAACTTGAAGGACTCACGCTATGTAAGGTCGGAAGAGAAAGGTGAGGACCAGGCTATTTCATTTCTATGTGGAACTCAAGAAACAAAGAGTGAAAAAGCAAAACAAGAGGCAGCTTGGATGCACTCTGTTGAAGGAAGGACAAAGATGTGTAGGGAGGGCTGAGTGGACGCTGGAGATGCAGCATACAAAGTCGTGTAAGTACTTGAATAGGTGAGGGAATCGGTGTGCGGACACTGATCATGAAAGGAGGTCTAAGAGAGACTGTACTTAGGGGCAACAACTGCCTTGTAAATCATCACTTCGCAGTGAACAAGAAAGAAATAGAAAATGAAAGACTTTGCAAGTATCTAATTTAGAAAATAAAATTCGGTAGTCCGGTGGTAGCATGGTAGCGCAGCGGGTTGAGCGCACGTGGCGCAAAGTGCAAGGACCGGTGTAAGGATCCCATTTCGACGCCCCGGCTCCACCTGCAGGGGGGTCCCTTCACAGGAGGTGAAGCAGGTCTGCAGGTGTCTTTCTCCCTCTGTCTTCCCCTCTCCTCTCCATTCCTCTCTGTCCTAACGATGACAACAATAACTACTACAACAAGGGCAATAAAAGGGAAAATAAATAAATAAAATTTTTAAAAAGAAAATTCAAGGAGTTGGATTGTGGCTCCATCCGTGTGCACAATATCCTGCAGAAGTACCTGGGTTTAAGGCCTTGGGTCCCCACCTTAAGCAGGCAATCTTCACAAGCACTGGAGAAGTACTATAGTTGCCTCTCTCAACATCTCTCTCTCTCTGTCTCTCTCTCTCTCTCTCTCTCTCTCTCTCTCTCTATATATATATGTGTGTGTGTGTGTATTTATCAATGGGGGTGTGTGTGTGATGATGGTACACCCAGTTGAGTGCACATATTACCATGCACAAGGATATGGGTTTGAGCCCCAGCTCCATACCTGCAGTGGCTGCTTCAAAAGCAGCAAAGCAGGTCTGCAGGTATCTATCTATCTTTCTCCCTCTCTATCTCTTCTCCCTTCTCAATTTCTCTCTGTCTTGTCCTATCAAGTATAACAGAAAGAAAGAGCCCCCCCCCCCAAAAAAGGCCACTGGAAGTAGTGGGTTCATAGTGCTGGCACAGAGCCACAGCTCTAACCCTGGTGGCAAAAAATAAAATAAGTAATGAGTAAAATCCACAACAATGTTCTATAATACTTCTGACATTTTATAAATAATTAAGAATCACAGGAAAATATTCTACAGAGTAGCTGAATACACGAGAGAAACAGGAAAAACAGAAGGAGAGAGCAGAAATAATTTGGTGATTACATATTTAAAAATACTAAATTCCTCAAAAGTTATTTTGACTACTCTTGTTACAATAGAAACAAAATAATACAAGAGAAGATACTGAAGTAGCTCTGAGAGGCAATTCTTTCTTTAGGAAGATTCTCCTTAAATCATTTCATCAAATCACTTACTTATCATTGACTGAATATGCCAAACAAGAGAGAATAAAAATATCACCATGTAGGGTACACATTTTTAAATACAAAAGCAAAAGGGCTTAAACTATTCCCTAATCTACTGATGCAATCCACCTAAAGAATATGCAGAACTTAGATCAGTGTTGTCAACAATCTCTGTACAGCAGTGAAAATCAGTATACTCAATGTGGCTTTATCCATAAGACTGGCCTAAGGTATTGGCAAAATGTGACAGACTTCTTCACCTATTCTAAGCTGGTCCTGTCAACTGTTTTTGTTTATGTCCAAGTGCTGGACTTCTAGGTAGCAATTCTTCATTGAATAACTATTGCTATTTGGTCAACCACTCAAAATTCATAAAGAAAAAAAGATAGCTGTTTTAGTAAGCTCACGAGTTCTGCAGTTTTGGAAATTGCACAGTAAACGGTGGGAAGAGTTATCTCAGTAAACTCCATGATGGCTGGATTTCAGTCGTGAACACTCAAATAAAACAGCTTACATGGGTGCTACCTTAGCCTATGTGACTGGAAGGCTGAAGAGACGGTTGACCTTGGGGGCTGAATTTTTTACAGGATTTACAGAAGAGAATCCAGAGACAGAACATGGAGGATAGGAAATAACCTAAGAGATCAGGAAGGCTCTCCAAAGACTCTTCTGACCTAGTCTCTGAATTAACATAGCAATTATCCCACCACTTTCTATTGATTTCAAGCAAGTCATTAGGAAGGCCAACTGAGATTCAAGGAAAGGAAATTGGACTCTACCTTCTAATGGGAAAGAAGCAAGGTCATACTGCAAAAAAGTCAGGTGGAACAGGCGGTGCTATTGTCATCATCTTTAGAAAATGTAAAAAAAAAAAAAAACCACAATGGATATGAAAAAATTGATCAGGCTCAAGAGGGAAACAGTTGAAATGTCAAGTTGGAATAATTCTTCTGTAGTTCTTCTTCTAGCGTTTGCCCTTCTTCCGTAGCCAGTCAACAGCGTCAGGTTGAGCCTGATGTAAAGTTTCAAGACCACCTTTGAATCTGGAGAGGTGGCAGTCGTTGACTCTGTGGGTCATAGTCTGTCTGGAGCCGCAGGGGCAGTTCGGGTCGTCTCTGGCTCCCCAGCGATGGAACATAGCTGCGCACCGGCCATGGCCTGTTCGATAGCGATTGAGGAGGGCCCGATCATAACGTGCTAGGTCAAAGCCGGGTTGACGCTCGCAGGGGTCTGTGACGAGGTGTTTGTTCTTGACCTCAGCTGACTGCCAACTCCGTTTCCAAGAGACTGGAACAGAGAAGTTCAGTGTAGGCGTAGGGGACCAGATTGGGTGATGAGACGTCAAGCGTTGGACAGGGTGGGCGAAGATATCCGCGTAGATTGGCAGGTCCGGTCGAGCGTAGACGTGGGAAATGAACTTAGATGATGCCGCATCCCGACGAATATCTGGCGGGGCGATGTTGCTAAGAACTGGCAGCCATGGAACCGGGGTGGAATGGATGGTTCCAGAAATTATCCTCATGGAGGAATATAATTTGGAATCGACCAAGTGGACATGGGGGCTACGGAACCATCCTGGGGCACAGTATTCTGCAGTGGAATAGCATAATGCCAGAGATGATGATCGTAGTGTGGCAGCGCTCGCGCCCCATGAGGAGCTGGCCAGTCTTGCAGTGATGTGATTCCTCGCGCCCACCTTTGCTGCAGTTTTTATGAGATGTTCGTGAAATGACAGGGTGCGATCGAGAGTAACGCCAAGATAGACTGGCTGAGCTTCGTGCTGGATTCTCGTATCGCCAAGCTGCACATTTAGCTCACACGAGGCCGAGGCATGGTGTAGATGGAAAACAGATGATACCGTTTTTGCAGTGCTAGGGATTAGTCGCCATTTTTTACAGTAATCAGATATCAGAGACATGTCTTTTGTGAGTGTCTCCTCAAAGATGTCGAACTTGGATGCCTGAGTTGCACAGCAGATGTCATCGGTGTAGATGAACTTCCTTGAAGAAGTTTCTGGGAGGTCATTGATGTAAATATTAAATAGCGTAGGAGCCAGAACAGAGCCCTGGGGGAGGCCACTTGAGACAAGTCTCCATCTGCTAGACTTGTCACCCAGATGCACCCGGAATCTTCTGTTTTGGAGAAGAAACGATATAGTGTTGGCCACCCATGGAGGCAGGCATCTTGAGATCTTGACTAGGAGACCACAGTGCCAGACCGTGTCATAGGCTGGGATGCATTGGATCAACCTTCCCGTGGTGCATCCCGTGAGTACCCATTCATTGGGGAAACTGATGATCCTTCTAGCCGACTGAATCCACATGGATCCCAGTCACTTTCAAAGCCAGCAACAAGCAGCTCCTGACAGCTTTCAAGCTGTTGGTCCTGCTCTTCGAGTCCTCCAACTTAATGTTGAGGGGCTGTCCTATGCCAAACGCGTTCTTATTGGTCAATTGGCGATACAGCATCAGGCAGATATTATCTGCCTACAAGAAACATAGCAGTCGATGAAGCTGCTCGATTCTTCTGTAGTGATAACAGTAGATACAGGGAAGATAACGTTGAAATCATGTCTCTAAAAGCTAAAGCACGGTGGCAGTTGTCAGACGAAAGCTGAGTCATAGTTGTACTTTTATTAGATGAATAAAGATAGTTTCAAGGCTTCTATGCTACCATTTCGAAATAAAGCAGACACAGGTGTGTGTGTGTGTGTGTGTGTGTGTGTGTGTCTCCCCCTCTGTCTTTCCCTCCTCTCTCGATTTCTCTCTGTCCTATCCAAAAACATTAATAATGGCAACAGAAATAGAAAGAAAGAAAGAAAGAAAGAAAGAAAGAAAGAAAGAAAGAAAGAAAGAAAGAAAGACAGACAGAAGAAAAAAAAAAAAGGCTTCCAGGAGCAGTGGAAGATTCCTTGTGCAGGCATCAAGCCCCAGCAATAACCCTGGAGGCAAAAAAGAAGGTGGGGGGTGGAAAAGAGTGTCCTTGAGGATGAGGGAGATCTTATGCAGTGGAACACCTGCATGAATACACACGATACAATGTGCAAGGCCCCACCTCATGTCTCCAACCCACACCTGCAGGAGGAGAAACTTCAAAAGTAGTGAAACAGTGCTGCAGGTGTTTTTCTTTCTCTATCCCCCATCCCCTCTCAATTTCCCTGGATCCTATCAAATCAAATTAAATAATTTAAAAAATACCAAAGGATGAAAAACTATTTTTGAAAACGTTACTAGGGGTGGGGGAGGGGAACACCAGGGCTATTGCTGACAAATCCATTACCACTCAGTTCTCGTATCCAATAGATCAGCTGCAGATTAATTAAACACAGCCACTAGACTAACAAAATAAACATGATATAAATTCGCAGTTTTTATACTGATGCTAGTTTCCCTAAGGAATGACAATTTCCACACTGTCCTTAACAGACAATACATATTATTCTCTATTTTTGAGGACAAAGTTACAGTGAAGAAAGGCTAATATATTTGCCTACCTATTAATATCAGTTTCAAACAAAATCTGAAAGTGGCTATGGATCATTTATTTAGTTTCCATCCTAAATTTGAATCTACTTCCCCACATATGCTACGTGGCTGCTTCCTCAAATGAAAAGTATGGCCTATAAGATCAGTCAGGCATTGCCAGTTTGAATCTGATGACTTGCTTCAAAATTCATAAACAGCTTTAAAATATCCTAGGAACTTAAGACAAATACATTAACATCAAACAAATTTTCTTTGTTACCCAAAGAGATACAGTTCAAGATAAGAAGCATTCTGAACGAGTGCACAGATGCAGGAAATGTACTGACTTACAGAACCAGTCAGTCACGTTATGTCCGTCATTCCAACCAGCATGTTAAGTGCCTCTCACTGTGTTGTAATTTTCCTGTCAAATACTAGACACTTCCTTCCTAATGCTATTTAATTGTGAGCCTCTTTTCCAAATTTTGATTCCCAGACTTCAATTCTATTTTGTGGATTTATATATTTAGAGACCAGGATGAAATGCCTTTCTCTTTCACTTTCTTTTCCTCTCTTTCTCTCCCTCTCCCTCTCTCTTACTGCCTGAAAAAGTCAGTCTCAAGTGGTGAAGCTTTGGATATAACCAAAAATAAATCTAAGATATATAGGTAGGTAATTTTTCCTTTTAAAAATTTCCAAAGTAACTTACGGTTATGAATTCCGTATCACTGTAAGTTACAAACCCATGCTACTCTGGGAAGAGCTTATTCGCAGGAGGTGCTGAGTTCAATCTCCAGTACAGAGAGGTAGCAAGGGAAATTCCAAGGGTTGTAAAACCATACTCTATTCAGTCTCTACTTCATTCTAGAAGTAGAAATAGTTGGGCCAGGGAAGAGGTTAGTAATACAGAGGTGGGAGACCTGCTTTGACCTCTAGCATTACATAAAAATAGTAATAATATATAAAGGCCTTTTCATAGTCACCTTTTAACATTCACCAGAAATTGGATGTTAATAAAAAATAAATATATACCCCACCTGCAAGGGAGTTGCTTCACAGGTGGTGAAGCAGGTCTGCAGGTGTCTATCTTTTCTTGACCCCTCTCTGTCTTCCCCTCCTCTCTCCATTTCTCTCTGTCCTATCCAACACAACGACATCAATAACAACAACAATAATAACTACAACAATAAAACAACAAGGGCAACAAAAGGGAATAGATAAATAAATATTTAAATATATATGTGTGTGTGTCAATGAGGGAAAAGAGGCTTACTATTAAGTTCTTTTAAATATACACTTTGAAAAAATATTTATAATTTTCACTTTGAAATACATATTAAATGACACCATCCCTGTTTTGTTTCTCTTTTCCATATTCATATCTTCACTTATTTCTATATAATTTCTATAAAATGTTCATGTAAGCCTATAAATGGCATTTTAGACAGAGTTCTTCCCCAGTGCTTTATAGTTTCCTTCAATATCTCCATTTACTTCATATTTCTTACTAAATGACTGAACTAGCACACTGCCTGACAGGGAAAACTCGGGATCAAAAGAAATAGGAAAAGTAGCTGATACAGTTCCTAGAAGTACGTAGAAGTCACTCAGAAGCAATCCTAAGCTCAATGACAAGCTAGGAAAAGACATACGTATACATGACATAAAAGTTGTGAATGCACATTGTCAATTCAACACATTTTACACACACAATGAAACAGTTACCTTACCTTAGACAGCAGACTGGGTTCCTCACCTCATCTTGGATGGAGCTTGAAGGAATCACGTTAAGTGAGATAAGTCAGAAAGAGAAGAATGACTATAAGATGATCTCACTCACAGGCAGAAGCTGCAAAATACTACGATGATGCCAACCTGACTTCCCTAGGCAGACGACCTCACCAATGAGTCCTGGAACCCCACCTCCCTAGCAATCCTGCCCCACTAGGGAAAGGTAGAGAGAGGCTGGGAGTATGGATCAACCTGTCAATGTCCATGTCCAGTGGAGAAGCAATTACAGAAGCCAGACCTCCTACCTTCTATGCTTCATAGAGATCTGTGGTCCATACTCCGAGTGGGATAAAGAATAGGGAAGCTTCCAGTGGAGGGGATAGGATATGGCACTTTGGTGCTGGGGACTGTATGTATGTACTGTACTTGCTGACCATTATTAAATCACTAATAAATTTTTTTAAAAAAAGAAGTTTAAAAACACAAAACAGAACTTGGACTGGGTTTGGTGTACTGCACCAAAGTAAAAGACTCTGGGGTGAGTGGACAGGTTCAGCTCCTGGAACATGGTGGCAGAGGAAGACCTAGTGGTGGCTGAACTATTCTGTGGAAAACTGGGAAGTGTTATGCATGTATTTTACTGCTGACTGTAAACCATTAAACCCCCAATAAAGAAAAAAAAATTTAAAAAGAAAGCATATTAGGTGGTCTGATAAGGTGGTTTAGGGCTTATAGACTGCAAAAACAGTAAATCTATAGGAAATTAAATAAAATATGGAAATAAAATGATAAATAAGAATAAAATAGTCTCTTTATACCATCACCTGTTGAGGGAACAGCAGATCATAAACTAGCCGATGAAACATCAGCATATACCTACAATCGTCTCTTATCATCTTAATGGATTTTAAATGTTACATTATTTGTTTCCAATCTAAAAAGTATTCTAGGCTATGTGGAATATGGGGGGGGGGGGTTACAGCTCTATGTGTGTTGCCTTGAGCACTACTTATTATGAAAACTATATCCAAAGACTGAAAGGTCCATCAAAAGTTACATATATATTCCATTCTCTTCCCATACCCTGACACTATCTAAGAATTTTGAGACATATTTGACTAGTAAAGACTTCAAACTTCTTGGATGAAGGAAGCACCATCTGTTTTGTCCACTGCACATTCCCTAGTGCCATACCTGCAGAGCTACAGATCTCTGTGAACTCCTTTAATTCACTGGGTATGTATTTAGCAATTGATGTCTTACTAAAATCTGTTTAGAAACACAGTAAGTGTGGGAGTCGGGCTGTAGCACAGCGGGTTAAGCGCAGGTGGTGCAAAGCACAAGGACCGGCATAAAGATCCCGGTTCGAACCCCGGCTCCCCACCTGCAGGGGAGTCCCTTCACAGGCGGTAAAGCAGGTCTGCAGGTGTCTATCTTTCTCTCCTCCTCTCTGTCTTCCCCTCCTCTCTCCATTTCTCTCTGTCCTATCCAACAACGACAACAACAATAATAACTACAACAATAAAACAACAAGGGCAACAAAAGGGAATAAATAAATAAAATAAATATTAAAAAAAAAAAAAAAAAAAGAAACACAGTAAGTGAAACTGATATGAATGATCTTCCTTTAAGGAGACATCCAGTTATAATGGAATAGTGATAAGTACACATTCGACTTTTTTTTTAATTTAATCATTGGTTTTCATAAGTATCCAAAGAGACCTGAATGTCTTATGTTGACCACTCAGACACCCTGCCAGGCACAGGGCATGAAAAAGTTAAGACACGAGTCGATTCCCCTAAAGGATCTCACAAGTTATTAGGCAAAAAAAACAAAACATTACAGAAGTATGTTCCTAAATAATACTTAATTATCAGTAAGAAAAAAATCTACTCCAGGTTTAAATACGAGCATTCATATACTATTTTAGATTGTATCCAATGTTATATAACATCCCATGACTGGGTCTGCAACACAACCCTCCTTGAGATGTTACAAAAAAAAGACACAAAAATCAGCTAAATTATCAACTATTATGATTTAGACCTATCATCTTACCTGAACATCTGAATGATTTAAAACCTAGTTTCCCTACTAATAGGTTACTGAATTGTGTTGATATTTATTGAACATCTATTTGACAGACCCTGGGGGAAGAGTGAATGTAATTCTATACTCTCAAAGAGCTCCTTGCAGTAATGTCATTTCATTATCAACATGTTAATGGAATCACATATTTTGGCTCTACCTTTGCTTTCAGACAGGTAAGGAATCACTCATTCATACCAAAGAACACACACGTAATATATGTACACATACATATAGATGTCATTAAAAGTGTAGTTGTAAGTTGCATATACTTATATTTCTATATACTTCATAAATGGCAAATAAGTTGTTTTATAAAATAACTGTTAGGCTATAGCAGCAAAACAAATCTAGTACATAGTAATTCTACATATATTTCCTGTGATTTACAGTAAAAAAAAATACTAATGGAGAGAGAAATTCCACTGCAACAACCTTTATGTAAGTTAGTTGGTATTATTGTAAATCACCTAAGACTATGGTTCCCTTTTTAAGTAACACTGTATTATAAATTAATAATAATTTCACAGCATAGATTGAGCTGGTTTTCCCTAGCGAAGCTAGTTAAATTCCAGCCATCTGGCAAAATAAGTGTTTTGTGAACTTATTATAACTTCATTATGTCCCTATATTCTCCTATAAGAAAAAGTCCAAATCATAAAATGAAAAGCAAATTTAGGAAGTCAAACAAATAATGTATGGCTCTATGGACTATTATAAAGCAAACATATCATTTTTATAAGAAAACAAACAAAGACACACAGTGTGTTCAGGAGAAACAGAAAATCATGCCAAGTATGTTGGAAGCCTGTTTTCTGAGTCCCAGCTCAGTCATAGCCGACTGCCACCTCTTAGAAGAAAAAAAATCATCTTAACTTGCATATAACCACTTCCTTAGAATTTTTTATACCCGGGTCATCCAAAAGATCATCTCTTCACATTATAAACTGTTGATCTCCAAATGCATTATTTTACACTTAGCACTAACATGTGATATTGAAGCGAATATATTTTAAAATATAAATGTGAAATGATCACAGTTTTACTCATATGGAATATTTTCCTGGCCTCCCCCCCCCCCGACAATAAACTACAAATAAGGTGACTTCTTTACAGATAAGGTGATTTCTTTGAAGAAAATTATTCACATTGCATCTAAAAACATTGGACAAATAATAGACGAGGAGAAAATTCATATTCAAATGATTAATGGTCAGGGAGCTCCTCAAATTTAAAAACAAAAATCCAAAATATTTCTAGGAAAATTAACATCCCCAAACAACTATTAACAACTATAGACTGTCTTAATATTACATATATGCCATTTATATGTAAAAATAAGTAACTTCCATGAGAAATTTGAATGCTAATATATGCAACATAGTGACTTGAAAACACATGGACCTCTTCAAATTTTTTATTTTTAATGCTTATTTTATGAAAGAGAGGCCAGAGCACCACTGTCATATGTGGAGTTCGATATCAAACCAATGGTTGGAAAGAGACAGAGAAGCAGAGAAAGTAAAAAAGCCCAGAGCATGGAAGCTTCCTTCACTGCATTAAGACTGGGCTTGAACCTTGGTTACCCACATGGTGCTCTATCCAAGTGAGCTATTTCACCAGCCCAAGACCACTCTTTAAACATGAGAATTTATACATGAAAATTAGCAATTTTTATTCTAAGATGCAGCTGTTAGTAACAGTGCTTTTTTAATGCAGGAGTTATACTTAGTAGTATTCTGTAGTAGAATACTACAGAAAGATTCTCATACCTGATGTTTTAAAGGCCCAGGCTTCATCCCCTACACCACCATAAGCTAGAGCTGAGCAGTGCTCAGGCATGATAAATAAATAAATAAGGGAGTCGGGTGGTAGCGCAGCAGGCTAAGTGCAGGTGGCCCCAAAGCCCAAGGACCTGCGGAAGGATCCCAGTTCAAGCCCCCGGCTCTCCACCTGAGGGGAGTCGCTTCAGAGGCGGTGAAGCAGGTCTGCAGGTGTCTGTCTTTCTCTCCCCTTCTCTGTCTTCCCCTCCTCTCTCCATTTCTCTCTGTCCTATCCAACAACAATGACATCAATAGCAACAACAATGAAAAACAACAAGGGCAACAAAAGGGAAAATAAATAAATAAATATAAGGGGGGGGGAGAAAGACACTAAATTAGTCCAGTATCTCTCTGGTGAACAGTCGGATACATCTTTCCATGCAAGAGAATTTTGAAAACATTTTTATATTTCATTCCTTAAAATTTAAATTCATTAAGAGAATATATATATATATACTAGAGTACTGGCATTGCCTAGCACAGGCTAGTTATTGAAAGAAGTGAATAATTTTAAGATTTTATCTGCAGGAAGAAGGACAGGGAGGGTGTGTTTGGGGGGTCCTGGTGTATGGTGGAGGTAAAGGGCCTAAATTGGCGAGAAATGAGAGATGCCATGGGGAAATGAGAGACTGTACTCTTGTAGTACAAATCACTAGCCCCCAATAAAACAAAACAAAATAAAAAGCCTTCCTTCCTAATAGACACGCTCCATACAGGAATGTCATTCTTGGTGCATGTGATACCCGAGATGGGATATTATCACCACTCTAGATGGATCCCGTCTGCTGTGCAGAATTAGACTGTTGATTTTGCTTTCTGCCATCAACCAAAAGTATAAATGGAGAACAAGATTGTGCAGATAAACACTGTGTCCTGGGACCTGCCTTATCTGCCTTCTCTCCACCTTTTCTTTAGAGGCAGCTGGACCCCTTTCATTCACCACGTCTTCAAGAGCTACTGTTTACTACTCCGCCAACTCTGTGAGTGCAATCAGTATCAGATGAGGTCATCGCAAACAGTCTGACTTTCATCAGCTTAGTACACATTTAAAGTATCACACAGTCCCTGCCAGAAGCCCAACATTTTGACTTGTCTTAAATCTGCCAACTCTTCCTCTTGTTACTTTTAGGCTTATAATTCTTCTGACTATACCCACCATTCAGTTGCAAATTAAAGTACTTCCTTTGGTACTGACTATCAGATATTTCCTCTGGCTCTAGGCCCAATTTCACTTCCTCCAAATGAAGGAAGATGGACTTGCTCCATCCAAAACTTGGACTGTTCTTTTAGGGTCAGTTCATCACACTTCTTCCTAGCCCCTTCCCAGCACTGACTACTCATTCATAAGTGCAGTTTCTTCCTCGGCAAAATCTTCCTCATTCTATTCCTTAATTCTACTCCTGGATACCATCGATACTAAGATAGCACATCTCATTTGCAATTCTTGTAAAATTATTTACTCTAGTGTTATATATACTGCATAACCAAGAATAGTTTACTGCCCTTCCTTAAGAAAAAAAAGCACATTTTGTACAAAATTCTTATCTTCTTTTTAACTGTATTTCCTTTATTTCATAATAGATACAATTTATGAAACTGAATTCAGTGACTGGAAGATGTAGCCTAAAAATAGGCAAATAAAAAATTACACAAAGATAACAATATTTCTATATATATATTTAAAATTTCATGTACAAAAGAGCTTCTTTCCAGGATCCTAATAGCTACTCTTGTGGAACAAGGAATACTATTTATTCTTGGTAACCTGAGATTTCACAAATGAGGCATGCTTAAAGATAGGAAATACTTTTTGTACTATCAAGTTAGAATAACTTTCTCATGCCAAATTTCTTTAAAAATAAGATTCTAACCCTCATCTCTACTTCACTTGTAAGTTTTGAACCTATTTTGCAAGAGAAAAAAAAAAAGAACAAGTAATTTAGTATCAAAGGAAAAAATAGAATGTCCAGTGGATTTTCTAAGAGCAGTGGCTCAAAAGAAAACTGACAATGTAGCTTAGTAAAACTATATATTTACTTACATAATCATGGAAGGCTTTTGCTTCACTTGAATGTTCACATGTTTCTCGTCTTTCCGGGGCTGCACAGTAGAGATCCCAAAATACACTAAAAGAGTAATTATGGTATCATTAAGAAAATCACATAATGTCAAATGAGAGATCATAGTTCTAAAAATAGAAGACACATTATTCTTCATTTTTTAAAAAATGTGCTTTACCCTTCAGAATAAACGTCTCTTTGAAAGATCCCAATTAAAGCAAGAATCTTTCTGCACTAAGAATGGTAACCTCATATCTTTCAGAAATACAAGATATTTTTTTCTGAAAAAAATAAAATATTTTTAACTTAATACTGTCATTCTAATTTATTCACATGACTAACACTGAAACAAACATACAACTTTGCCCAAGACAAATAAAAATAGTAAATAATGTCCTAATTTAATAATTAAATAATAAAGTTGTTAATTCATTTTTTTCCAATATAATTTTGTTATTCCAAACCCCATACACTGGCCAGTGAATCACACCGATCAAAAAAAAAAAATATATATATATATATATATATATATATATATATATATTCTTAAAAATCCTTTAGATTTCCTTTGCAATTTGCCACTTGAAAATTTTAAAAATAAAATCCATGATAAGGCTTGTTCCTCATCCTTGAGAAAAAACAAAGTCAACCTGGAGAGAAAAATACTTATACTGCTTATAAAACATATGGTTCTGGTCATTCATCCATAAAATTAACAATGAGCATAAGCAAAAAATTCCAAAAACCAGGAAAACAAGTGTCTCAAAGCTTATAAACAACTCTACAGAAGTTATTTTTTGCTCCAAATTTCCACTCTACATAACTGGAAAGGCTGCTAAGAGAACATATCTTTGAACAGGGCATATCTAACAGAAGCCAGCTCTACTAATTACTAGCTCAACTGGCTTATACAGATTAGAAACATAATTTCCTCCTTCAGAAAATGGGATTGTTGAAAAAAAAATTAAATTATATAAACAAGCAGTGGTCAAACATATAGCAAGCACCAAATTTATATCTTCATCATCACTATGATTAGTTTAAATAAGATGAAAGGAATATACATATTATTATCTTTTTAAATTATTTTATTATCTTTACTTATTTGGGAGAGACAGCCAGAAATTGAGAAGAAAAGGAGTGACAGAGAGGGAGAGAGACAGAGAGATGCCTGCAGCCCTGCTTCACCACTTGCAAAGCTTTCCGCCTGCAGGTGGGGACCGAGGGCTCGAACCCAGCGTCTTGTGCGTTGTAACATGTGCACACGATCAGGTGTGGCATCAGCCAGCCCCTAGGAATACAATTTATTCAGATATGTGGTTATGTTGAGACCATTCATGCAATGATAAAATAAAACTTAGTAAACAGGACCCAGTCTCTTTGTTTTGACCCTTAAAGATTCATTTTGTCTCCTCTCTTCAGCTAGCAGAATCCATTCCTTAAGCCTTGTATCATAATTAAACCAGTAAGACAATATTATTTCCCTCCCACTGGAAAAGTATTAAAGTCTTAGTATTAAAATTTCCTCCTGAATTTCTACCATAAAAGAGAAATGCCAAGAAACACTAAAGGAAAACATAATTTAAAGATATTTGAATGATTTTAGGAGACTGAAAGCAATTAACACTAGTTCTTGGTCGTTGCCCTTTCCTTTTGGGATAAAGAACATAAGAATTATAGATGTGGGGAGTCGGGCGTTAGCGCAGCGGGTTAAGCACACGTGGCGCCGAGCACAAGCAGAAGGATCCCGGTTCAAGCCCCTGGCTCCCCACCTGCAGGGGAAGTGATGAAGCAGGTCTGCAGGTGTCTGTCTTTCTCTCCCCGTCTCTGTCTTCCCCTCCTCTCTCCATTTCTCTCTGTCCTATCCAACAATGACGACATTAATAACAACAACAACAATAATAACTACAACAATAAAACAACAAGGGCAACAAAAGGGAATAAATAAATAGAATTATATATGTGAAGATAGATTAAAGAATAATGTCAAAAGTGTTTTACTTGGATTAGGTTTGCTATGAATTATAATGTATTTCAATTTTTCTTATTTTTATGGTATTAAGAAATTTAAGTTCTTAAACCAAAACTTTACAATCATGCAATTCAAGTTGCATTTAAGCTTAATCAGATTACTATATATACACAATATTGTGACAGACACTTTAAAATTTCTTCTTGTTCCCTGTCTGTCATATACCATAAGAACTCTGTTGAAAATTATTCCATTATTATATATATAAAGTTTTGCAAAATAAACTGGACGAAAAATAAGTCATTCTTGGAATAAGCCATAAAATTAGTTGAATATTATAAAACAAATTTACACATTTGTAATTTAATTAAACTTATAATGTTAGACTAGCTACTAGTCTAACATTGTGCTTTTTTTTTTTTTTTTTGACTCCAGGGTTATTGCTGGGGCTCAGGGCCTGCACCATGAATCCACTGCCCCTGGAGGCCTTGTTTTTTCCTCATTGTTTTTGCTGTTAATTGTTTCTGCGGCTGCTGCTGTTGTTCAATAGGACAGAGAGAAACTGAGGGAGGAGGAGAAAAAGACAAGGCACTTCAGATCTGCTTCACCGCTTTTGAAAGGACCCTCCTGTAGGTGGGGAGCCGGGGGCTCCAACAGGAATTCTTGCGCTGGCCCCTGTGCGCTCGCTCTATGTGCACTTAACTAAGTGCAGTACCGCCCAGCCCCCTCTCTCTTTTTATTTTTTTTTAATGTGGTATTAAGAAATAAAGTCAGGGCTTCACACATTCACCATAACATTGAGCAGCCCTCCGGGCCCTTTTATTTTGTTTCTTTATTGAGAGAGTGAAAGACGGAAGACACCATCCATGGCGCTTCCTGCTGCTACCCATGATGCTTTCCTGTGGTACCTGAGCTGGAACTCAAGGCTGAGGGCGTGTTCAGGCACAAACTCTACTAGGTGAGGGATCACCCCTGGCCCTCTACTTCTATTGAATTCATTATAAATGTAATGAAAAGCTTGAAATTTACAAAATAAAAATTAAGGCTAATAAAGCAACTTTTTAAATAGGGTAACTGTACATAAGCTTTTTCAAACAATCCTGCCTCCCCCACCCCTCTGAATAAACATAGAAATACATCCTTTAAGGACACTTGCCAAAGGCAAGTAATACACATTTCTATGACAATAACCCTTTCTTACAGGGGCAGTATATACAGTCTTCTCAAGAGCACATGCAAGATTTTCCAAGACAGATCATATGTCGCAGCACAAGTTCTAAAAGATCTGAAAACCAGATCAAGTATTTTCCCAGCTGCAATAGAATAAAGGTAAAATCAGTAACAAAATGGTTCAACTTGTAGAAAAATTGGATTTGCCTACTTGAGTCTCAACCAGAGTGATGTTCTAGCTTCTCTCTCTGTCTTCTGTGGATCTCTCTCTCTCATATGTAGTGAACTAAATCCTTAAAAATAAAAATTACTAACAAAAGAAAAACTGTAAAGTTCAAAGATTTGTGGAAATTGAACAACAAATCACTCATTGGTCAAAGTCACATGGAATTAAGAAAAAACTTAAGAGAATGACATGAAAATACAACTTTTAAAAAAAAACACACATGGGGGGGCCAGGTGGTGGTGCACCTGGTTAACTGCACATATTACTATGTACAAGGACCCAGGTTCAAGCCCCTGGTCCCCACCGGCAGAAGGAAAGCTTCACAAGTGGTGAAGCAGGGCTGCAAGTGTCTCTCTGTCTCTCTATTTCCTCCTCTTTCTCTCTGTTTCTATCCAATAATAAATAAATATCTTTAAAAAATATAAGGATGCACCAAAAGTTATGCTAAGGAAAAATTTTGAAGTCATAAACATATGAAAAAAAAAAACAAAGATTTTTTTTAAATCAACAACCTAACCTTAAAACTTAGGTAAACTAGAGTGTCCATCAGCAGGTTGAATCCCAGGGAGTCTGAAGTCCTGGGTTTAGTCCCTGGCAGCACAGAGGTACACATCCACTGTGGAAACTACCAAAGGAAACTAAGGCACTGGAAAACCTAGGAAGTGCTGGAATTTCTCCCTCTCTCCTTGTCTGTGACCTCTTCCTTCCTCTCCTTTCCAGCCCCTTCCCTCACCACCACTCCCCCCATCCTCCACCCCCGCCTCGGGACAAAATTAATCGGGCTAGGAGGCAGCTAGGTAACACCGCACAGGTTCAGGACCCTCAGGTCATTTCCCAGCACAGTCAACAATTATAAACAAAGGAACTGGACAGCGAGTACACACAAGACCCAGTACAAGGACCTAGGCTATAATACTTAAAGCATACTGTTAACAAAAAACCAACTACACACGTAAATATCTCTAGTGCTATTATCATAGATAATCCAGCTTTTAATACATCCCATCTCTTCATATATACACAAATGTCCTTGGGGCTGGGGCGGTGAGAGTTCACTTGGTAAAGCGCCCTTATCACCATGTACAAGGACCTGGGTTCCAGCTCCTGCTCCCCACCTGAAGGGAGGAAACTTTATGGGTGCTCCCATCTCCCCTTCCCTCTCAATTTCTCTCTGCACTGTCAATAAAATAAATAAATAAAAATAAAGAGGAGAAAATACTCTCCAGCAGAAATGGACTTATTCATAGTGCTGGAACCGAGCCTCGGTAATAACCCTGAAGGCAATTTAAAAAAAGTCCTTAAGAAGTGACCACGGATGGGAAAGATTATTTGAAGTTTTTATTTTCTAGAAAACTTGTTATTTTGTCCCTCTTACTATCCATACAATATTGCGCATGCTGATACATAACACTGATATTTTTGAGCGAGAGACTATATCGTAACAACAACAACAACAACAAAAAAAAACCTGCACTGTTACCATAAACATCATTTAAATTCACATTCTGTAACAATTCATGCTTGATATTATGGGCTAGTACTATAAATTATTTCATTGCTAGAGTCTTGTTTTGTAATTTAGAAAAATTGGGTAAAACTAGAGGACCTCTATGAACCCTTCATAAGATAAAACTTTAAGCTGATTTTTCAGTGGAGGAAGAGAATTAGTTTAGTTAGTGGCTCATATGTGATTGTGAACCCAAAACTTGCGATGAGTTGAACTGTAATTTGCAGCTCAAGTTTCCTAGTGCACCCAAGGGCATGTCCATGGAGACGTTACATTTCATATACCTCTACAGTTTTGCAAATGCTTCTATTATGACAATTTCACATTTATCATGAAATCTGGAAACTTATCTCCTAAAGGAAGAATCAGGTTTTGAGTATAAGGTTCCTTGCAATACCTGAGTTGTCCTTAGCTAGAGGAATTCCAATGCTGTTTCTGAGTAAATTCTTATGATGATACATTAATTAGTTTCCAGGCAGGGGTAGACAGCATAATGGTTATGCAAAGAGACTCTCATGCCTGAGGCTCTGAAGTTCCAGGTTCAATCCCCTGCACCACCATAAACCAAAGCTGAGCAGTGCTCTGGCAAAAACAACCTAGATTCCTTCTCTGATTTAGACTGTGCAAAGGGCATAAAACTCTGAATGTCCACAGACATTGACTTGCATTCTCTACACCCTGAGATGCTATTCCTTTACTCACCTTATCTGTTAAGGCTGAAACTAAAATATTTGACTTGAAAAGTAATGAATTCTTCACAGATATTTTAGATGTACACAGTCTTTATTCCTAAGTAGAACAAGTAGACATGATCTGCATTTTACTAGTGGAAAAGATGGAGACTAAAACAAACTGCCAAGTGTTTAAATCTTTAGTCAGAGGAGTAGGGTTAAGTACACGTGGCACAAAGTGTAAGGACTGGTGTAATGATCCTGGTTCGAGCCCCCGACTCCCCATCTGCAAGCAAGTCCCTTCACAAGCGGTAAAGCAGGTCTGCAGGTGTCTGTCTTTCTCTTCCCCTCTCTGTCTTCCCCTTCCCTCTCTATTTCTCTCTGTCCTATCCAACAACAACGACATCTATAACAATAACAACTACAACAACAATAATAAACAAGGGCAACAAAAGGGAAAATAAATAAATATTTTAAAATTCTTTAAAAAAACTTTAGTCAGGTATCGCCTAATATTATTTTAAAAACTATCCCCTACATAAATCGAAGAAAAACAGAGGATTCTCAACGTGAAGATCCTCTGTCTTAAAGCACCGTTTCTCCTTCCATCCTAAGAACGGGAACTGAAATGGCTCAGGAAGCTGTCAATACTTTTATCAAACATAGAAAGCAAAATTGTCAGGAAAGTCTTCAAAGGTAAATAAATATGCCAGGTGAAGATACAATGCTAACATAACTACATAATCATTATATCAGTGGCCAAATCTATTACCACGCGAAAATTAAAGTTAATAGAGAAGGGGGGAAATTGAAGTAAATGTTTTTTTGTTTTCTAGAAGAGTAAGCCATAAATTCAAGTCTTAATAAATAAGACAGTTATTTCTCTTTCGTCCAAAATAGTCTGGCTACTCCAATCTACACTGAAGAAAATCATGTATTCATTGGCTTAAGCACACGTGGCGCAAAGCGCAAGGACCGGCGGAAGGATCCTGGTTCGAGCCTGCAGCTCCCCACCTGCAGGGAAGTCGCTTCACAGGCGGTGAAGCAGGTCTGCAGGTGTCTTTCTCTCCCCCTCTCTGTCTTCCCCTCCTCTCTCCATTTCTCTCTGTCCTATCCAACAACAATGACATCAGTAACAACAATAACTACAACAAGGGCACCAAAAGAGAATAAATAAATAAATAAATAAATAAATAAATAAATAAATATTTAAATATTTAAAAAGAGAAAATCATGTATTCATAAGTCTAAAGAGAATTTACATGAGTATGGATGTTTCTGCTCACTGCCTTGGGACATCCATATACACAAACCTGTATTATTCCTTAGAGTTCTTTTAAAAATGCAATCATTTAACAAATATGAAGGTCTCAATACTCCTGATTAGTAATAACATTTACTTCAAATGTAAGGATCTGTTAAAATCAAGCATCATCTATCCAACATTTATTTAATCTTCCTGTTATTTCTGTTTTACAGATCAAGGAACTGAGTCATGGAAAAAAGTTGGACAATTTGCCTCAGAGCCATAGAATTAGGGGCAGAGCTGCACTCGAGCTGCTTAAGTCTTAAGAGCATTGTGCCTCTCAGGTGAGGATGCTGATTATGGGCGGGCAAAACAGCTCAAGCAGTCTGAGCAGCATCAGCTACTACAAGTCTGAGGCAATACCCATCCTAGTGAAGACAGAGAGCCCTGCCTTATGCTACCTGAGATGCTGATCCTCCCACTCACTGAGTGATCCCAGGATAACGACCATCTCGCCCTACACAAAGTGGCTAGTGTGACCCATAGAGGCCTCCGTACAGGCTGGACTCAGAAGAGACAATACTCTGAATCTCATTTGTATCTTCTGCTAGAATTTGTCACTCACCATGCTCAAAAGGAAACTATGCAATTTTTATTAGGAACGGACTACTAAATTCTGCTTTTTTTTTTTCTCCTCTCCTCCCATGCTAAAGTTGAAATTCTCCTCCTCTCCAAGGCCTTGCTTCTCTCCTCTCTGGTTTTTATCCTGCAAGGTCTCTTTCCAGCACTTTCACCTCTGTCTTTTATCTGAATACTCAAACCATGTCTGCTTTCAAAATAAAAATATGGAGCTAAGAGCTAGATCAACTACCACCCAATTTACTATGTGCAAGGACCCGGGTTCAAGTCTTCCTGCCACCACATGGGAACACCAAGTAAACAGGTGTTCAAGTGCAGAGATGTGATGCTGTACTGTCTCTCTGTCTTTCACTATGTATCTGGGGAAGGGGAAGAGTCTGCATGGAATGGTGAAATCATACAGGCGGTCTTAATTTGTTGTTAATCTTGATACTACTTGCCTGTCACCACATATACTAACAATTCTCAATTCACACACAGTCGGGAAAAATGAACTAGAACAGCCCAAATCTCATCTGCTCTATTCCTACCGTTAGCTTCCTGATTATTTAACCGTTTGTTCTGCTTTAGATCTTAATGCTTTTCAGCCACCAATTTGCAGGTGCTACCATGACACCAACCTGACTTCCCTGGGCAGATGACCTCACCAATGTGTCCTGGAACCTCATCTACCCAGAGCCCTGCCCCACTAGAAAAAGAGAGAGGCAGGCCGGGAGTATGGATCCACCTGCTAATGCCCATGTCCAGCAGAGAAGCAATTACAGAAGCCAGAACTCCCACCTTTTGCAACCCATAATGATCCTGGATCCATACTCCCAGAGGGATAAAGAATAGGAAACCTTTCAATGGAGGGGATGGGATGCAGAACTCTGGCAGTGGAAATTGTGTAGAATTGTACCCTTCTTATCTTACAGTCTTGTCAATCAATATCATACATATATATATATATATATATATATATATATATATATATAGTTAGTTATAACAACAACAAAAAAATAAAGTGTTGTTGGGGACTGAACTTGGGACTTGAGAGTCTTAGGCATGAGTTATTTGCATAAGCACTGTGCTATCACCCTAGTCCATGAATGCACACTTTAAAAAAAATTTTTAATTAGCTTTATTTATTGGATAGAGACAGCCAGAAATCTCGAGAGGGAAGGAGGTGGTAGAGAAGGAGAAAGAATGACACAGAGACATCTGCAGTCCTGCTTCACCACTTGCAAAGCTTTCCTGCTGCAGGTGGGGACCGAGGCTCAAACCTGGGTCCTTACGCACTGTAACATGTGCGTTCAACCAGGTGAGCTGCCACCTGGCCCCATGTTTTTTTTTAAGTAGCAAATAAGAAGAATTTAGGTCTCGTCACTTTGAAATGCAACTAATAAAAACTGCCACATTCTCATGAAAAAATGTAAATTAATTAATTAAAACTAAGGTGTTTTTTATTACACTTGTTGAAGAATTTAATTTTCCCAGTGGGTGCCTTTCCTAATTACTCTGCACTATTGTCTCTTGCTGACCCTCCTTCCTCTCCTGTTACTTTACTGGAGAGTCCTCTTCCTTCACCCGCATTTAAATATTTACTTGCCCAGGGTTTCAATCCCAGAGCCTGCTCTGAGATACACTGGGAAATCCATTCACATTACACCTATCGTCACTCAGTGCTGACAAATCACAAACCTCATGGGTCAGTCTCAGAGGCACAAACTCCGAGCTCTCACTATGTGTTGGTCATCTCCATCTTAATGTGACGTCAGCGTCTCTAAATTGGATACAGACTATATTAGTGTTGTTTTTTTTTTCCTGAACTTGACATCTGATATGCAGGTGGATCTAAGTTATTGTCTGGGGAGACGATGCCATGGCTGGAAAAAGGACCTGAAAGCTGGATCAGGGACTTCCCTGGACAGATGACCCCACCAATGTGTCCTGGAGCCCCACTTCCCACCCCACAAGGGAAAGAGAGAGGCAGACTGGTAGTATGGATGGACCTGCCAACGCCCATGTTCAGCAGGGAAGCAATTACAGAAGCCAGACCTTCCACCTTCTGCATCCCACAATGACCTTGGGTCCATACTCCCAGAGGGGTAAAGAATAGGAAAGCTATCAGGGGAGGGGATGGGATAAGGAATTCTGGTGGTGGGAATTGTGTGGAGTTGTACCCCTCTTATCCTATGATTTTTGTCAGTGTTTCCTTTTTATAAATAAAAAATTATAAATAAATATAAATTGGATACAGGCAAACCAAACCACAGTCTCCTTTCTCTCTGTCCTATCCAACAACGAACAACATCAACAATGGCAATAATAATAACCACAAGGAGGCTACAACAAGGGCAACAAAAGGGGGAAAAAATGGTCTCCAGGAGCGGTGGATTCATGGTGCAGGCACTGAGCCCAGCAATAACCCTGGAGGAAAAAAAAAAAGTAATTCTATAGGGTATGGGAAAACAATGTAATGGTGGTACAAAAGACTTTAATGCCTCAGCCTCTGAGGTCCCAGGTTCAAGTTCCAGCCCCATAAGCCTGAGCTGAGCAGTGTTCTGGTCTCTCTCTCTGAGTCCATTCATTAAAATAAAATAAGAAATTAAATATCTTTAAAAATATTTAATAATGATTCTATAATAAGAAACTCTTAAAATCTCTGTTACCCCCTGAACCCAGGGACATATTCCATAAATGTTTTTTTATGCCGTTACTTTGTAGACCTACTTATGAACATACAAAATATAAAGGTAACAACAAGTAGAGAAACTAAATTCAATTCAAATAGTCAATAGTAAATAGTCAGATGTTTCCAGTCTGGATCTACATGTCATAAATCATACTATATCAAAGGAAAATCTGACTTCCAGATTACCATGTAAAATAAAAACAGAAAAGAAATAGTCTTCACCTCAGGAAGCGAGCACAATGAATCGTGTTTAACTGCAATGGACCGTTCTTCCAAATACAGAAACAACTTTGAGGCAAAGACTGCACCTGTTCCTGCCGTATTTATATGAGACAAACAAAGGAAACCCACAACCTCAACTGACCAAACGCGGTTCCACACGGGACTTCTAGTAAGTCATGTTTTCAGGGGAGAGAGCTCTAAAAGATAACGGCCTTAAATAACAGTACTGAGGAAGCAGAGTGCATGGCAAGAGAACAGATCTTTCGGCTTTTCTTTAAAAAAAGATGCTGAGAGATGAGGGTATATGGCACTGAGCAGGAAATACTTTAATTTCAAGAAATACAAGCACAACAATAACAAAGTTTAAGTCTAGCTTGTCCATGCAAATCCCTGGACCACCACTTGCGGCCTCTGAGAAGGCACATCTCTAGGTCTACTGTTACAAAAGTGAAGTTTAGGAGTTTTTGACATCGATAAGGGTTTCAATGCTGCCTGACAGTCTTTTGTGTGTTCCTAGTCAGCTCTCCTCTGAGTCCCTATAAAAGTATTTTAAACTTACTATAAATCACACTTCATTCTCCCCCGAGATTCACCAAAACCATTATCTACAGTATCCGTGGGTTTAGATGAGATCATGAAATGGGAGTAAAACATATCAGCGACATCGAGAGCCAGTTCCACCATGAAGGGCAGACCGGAAGGCAGTCATCTTCAAGCCAGAAAGAAAACTCTCACTGGGGAGTCAGGCGGTGGCGCAAAGGGTTAAGGGTTAAGCACAAAGCACAAGGACCTGCATAAGGATCCCGGTTCGAGCCCCCGGCTCCCCGCCTGCAGGGGAGTCGCTTCACAGGCAGTGAAGCAGGTCTGCAGGTGTCTGTCTTTCTCTTCTCCTCTCTGTCTTCCCCTCCTCTCTCCATTTCTCTCTGTCCTATCCAACAACGACAACATCAGCAACAACAACAATAATAACTACAACAATACAACAACAAGGGCAACAAAAGGAAATATATATATATATATAAAGAAAGCTCTCACTGGGTGGGGAAGACAGCATAATGGTCATGACCAAAGACTCATGTCTGACGCGCTGAGGTCCCAGGGTCAATCTCCCACATCATTGTAAGTCAGAGTTGGGGCGTCAGGGTGGCTAAGTGCACACATTATCATGCTCAAGGACCTGGGTTTCAGCCCATTTTCCACATACAAGGGGTAAGTTCCATGAGCAGTGAAGCAAGACTATAGATGTCTCTCTTTTTCTTTCCCTCTCTATCTCCTGTTCCCCTCTTAATTTCTTTTTTCTTATGTTTTTTGTTGTTGTTGATGTTGTTATTATTATTGTTGTTATTGCTGTCATTGTTGTTGGATAGGACAGAGAGAAATCGAGAGAGGAGAGGAAGACAGAGGGGGAGAGAAAGATAGATACCTACCGACCAGCTTCACCACTTGTAAAGTGGCTCCCTTACTGCTTCTTATGCCAGTCCTTTTTCTTTGTGCCACCAGCACTTAACCTGTTGCACTACCACCCAGCCTACTTCCCCTCTCAATTTTTATCTGTCCTATCAAATAAAAAGAAAGAAAGAAAGAAAGAAAGAAAGAAAGAAAGAAAGAAAGAAAGAAAAAGAAAAAGAAAAAAAGGGGAAAAATTGCTACTAGGAACAGGCACAAAGTCCCAATGATAACCTTGTAGAAAAAAAACATCAATCAATAA
The DNA here is from genome assembly GCF_950295315.1 of Erinaceus europaeus. NCBI lineage: Eukaryota > Metazoa > Chordata > Mammalia > Eulipotyphla > Erinaceidae > Erinaceus > Erinaceus europaeus. The sequence continues at coordinate 6,982,535 of NC_080172.1, forward strand.
ATTGATTAATCACCTTTTTAAAAGACCAAAAAGAAAGAGAAAGCTAGGTCTAACTAGAAACTTATCATTCTGGCTACTGATTCTGGACTTCTGGAACTGACAAACTACATAGCTATTGAAGTCTTCAATCTGTGGCACTTTATTACAGCAGTTGAAATAGACAAACAGGAATCATACTTGGGACAGAAGATTTCAATTACCAGTCTCAATTACAACTTGACTTAATAGTTTAAGTTAACAATAACGTTGTATTTAGGTTCTCTCTCTCTCTCTCTCTCTCTCTCTGTGTGTGTGTGTACTTTGCAGAAAACAACTGTAAAAATGAAGTACAATAAAAAAGAAGAATGAAATCACAAACAGTTATAATGTGGGCCTACTAAAACATATAATCAATTTAGTATAAATGAAGAAAAAGATACTTACCACCACCAAGAGTGTAAGAATCCTGGTGGCTCCCCCAATGTGATATTTTTTTCCCATCTTATCTAAAATAAATCAAAGAAATGTTAAATGCTTTCCTAGTATTTTTCTAACACATCTTATAATGCATTTTATCTGCAATTATCATACTTAGATTAGACGTAAAATGTTCATCATTTTCATAGTGTTCTCTAAGTTTTAGAAGTTTGGTCACTTTACATAATAATTGCCTGACAAGATAGTTAAGTGACATCATGCTTTTGAGAATTTGATTCCCAATATGAAGGAATTCCAGAAGGTATTTCAGGATAAAAGTCACATCGCAACTCCCACTGTCAGCATCAAGGAGAGCCATTTATCACCCAGTCCGCACCCACTAGTTCTCCAAGACTGTGTTGCTTCATCACCCACCCTTTTCCCTTCCATCATCTGCAAACTAAAAAACTATTATTCATCTGTAATGTTCACATCAATCTCAAGGCTCACTAACCCTACCACCTATTTCTATCAGAACATCTAATGTTTTCCATCTTTTTACATAAATACACAACCATGGGGCCAGGAAGATGAATAGCAGTTAGAGGTGAGAGAGAGAGAGAGAGAGAGAGAGAGAGAGAAAATGAGATACCGTTTTTTCCTTTTTCTTCTTTTTGATAGAGACAGGGAAACCAGAGAAAAAAAAAGAATGAAAGAAATGACAGCACTGAAGTTTTCTTCAATGTGGTGAGGGACAGGCTCAAACCTGGGTAGTTTTGCACATGGCAAAGCAGGACACGATCCAAGTGAGTTACTTTGATTGTCCATGTAAACTACGCATCTGTCTCTGTGTGTACATATATATATATAGTGTGTGTGTGTATTTGTGTGTGTATAGATATATATGTGTGTGTGTGTGTGTGTGTGTGTGTGTGTATGCACTTAGTGAGGCATTGCTTGTTATTGCAAAAAGGTGGCTATCTTCCTCTATTCCTCCTTTCTCAATTTCTCTCTGTAAAACAGAAAAGGAAAAGAAAAAATAAAGACCACCAGGAACAGTGGATTTGTAGTGCCAGCACCAAGCCCCAGGGATAATCCTGGTTGGAAAGAAAGAAAAAAGATGATACCCAAACAAATGTCCAATGGAATACTATTCAGCAATGGAATACTATTCAGCAATGGAATACTATTCAGCAATGGAATACTATTCAGCAATCAAATCAAAAAATCATATTGTGTGGCCAGGTGGCGCACCTGGTTGAGCACACACGTTACATGGTGCAAGGAGCCGGGTTCAAGCCCCTTGGCTCCCACCTACAGTGGAGAAGCTTGACAAGTGGTGAAGCAGGGCTGCGGGTGTCTCTCTCCCTCTCTAGCTCCCCCTTCCCTCTCAGTTTCTCACTGTCTCTATCCAATAACAAATACAGAAAAGAAGGCCACAATGCGTAATGTTGAAAATACTCCAGTTATCCCCCAGTCTTCAGTAACGATCTTTCATACACAAGATCAATGAGTTAGTAAAACTTTGAAGCTAAGAGAGAAAGAGAAAACATCACTCAAATAAATGGTATCAGCTAAAAGATGTGAAACTATAGGCCTGCAAAATAGTTCCTTGCATGGTGTGCTTGCTATGTCCTGCACATGACCCTGGTTCAAAGCCAGGTCCTACTGTACTGAAGGAAGCTGTGGTATTGCTCTTTCTTTTTTTTTTAATTCTTTTTTTTAAATATTTATTTATTTTTAATTTTTTTTGTTAATATTTATTTCTTTTTGCTGCCCTTGTTTTATTGTTATTGTTATTAATGTTGATGTTGAATAGGATAGAGAAAAATGGAGAGAGGAGGGGAAGACAGAGAGGGGGAGAGAAAGACAGACACCTGCAGACCTGCTTCACTGCCTGTGAAGCGACTCCCCTGCAGGTGGGGAGCCGGGGTCTCGAACCGGGATCCTTATGCCGGTCCTTGCGCTTTGCGCCACCTGCGCTTAACCCACTGTGCTACCGCCCGACTCCCCTTTTTTTTTAATTCTTTATTGGGAGATTAATGTTTTAGAGTCAACAAACAGTAGGTATTTCTCTTTCTAGATGGAAAACAATGACTGGAAGTGGTGAAGCCTCAGTCTCTTGCTGCCTGTCTCTGATTCACACACACACACACACACACACACACACACACACACACACACACACGGTTATAAAATTTAGAACAAGAAATTACAGTAAGAGAACACTAAGCCCCCACCATTTCCCTGCAGTGCCATCCAAAGATACAAACATGGGCCTGAATCAAGCCCATAAACTGTTGGATAATAGTAGAGATTAGAGCGAGAATGTTTTGGCTGACAATGTAACCACAGAATGTACAATATGTGTGGGTCATACAAGTGATACATATGGATACATATGGATATATAACCTTGGGATATCTCAAGCTCCTTTGATCAGTTTTCATCAAGTCCTTAACTACATCAAAATAAAGAATTTAAATCTTTATCAGCTTTTAATTTCTCTTCAATATACTGTTGACTGGCAATTAAGAATATACAAGTATTAAGGGCAGCCTTTTTTGCTAAGTCATGACCTTTATAATATCCAGTGGTGAAGATCACTGAGAAAAGCCATAAACCACAGTCTTCTAATTAATGACATACTTTACATTTTAAAATCAAATTTTACTAAATGTTCCTTGCAGAGTGAACTGAGTTCTGACACGTTCTGAACAAACTTCTGGACTTCTCATTTACAAAAAACTACCTATTTACATAGACTAATGAATTAGATAAAAGATTTGGAGACCTGAATGTTTCTTTGGGAAGCAAGAAGGAATAAAAGTATTTTTTTTTTAAATTAAATTAACTCAACATATTCAACATATGTTCGTTTCAATGAAGTCAAAAGTTTTAATTACTAATGCCTGTTCACCCTGACTCTTTAAATTCCAGCATATATTTCAATTCTTGATTTGACTGACTACATACAGTTCAAGTGCTCAGAAAGTTATATATGACCTCATACCAGACAACACAGATACAGAGGAAGAGCCAGGAGCTTTAGAATTAAAAACATGGACCTACTCTTTCAATTCTAGTTCCATAACTGTCAATTAGTCATATAAGCTATCTTAGCCCTGTTGTTCTTACCAGAAAAATAGCGATGATACAAGCTATCTTACAAATTTCTTATAAGAATTAGAGATGGTATATTTAAAACAACTTAATACAGTGTGTTTGCAATCTAGTAGAATTCAAATCCTCATCATTTTATAAATTGGAAAATAAAAGAACCATTGTAGGTAGTATAAATCCAAACCTTAGAAAAATGTGAAGGAGACAAATTTAGAAGAAGACTAAGAAAGGGATAAGATGACCAAAATTTCATCAAGTCACTAGATCTCATACAGGAAGAAATGTTTTTAAACACTGTAAACAAAGCTAAAATAGGATATTGCTAAAACAGGAGAGGTGATGGTATTTCTCTCTTTTTTTAAAGCACAAATAATGTTTTCTTTTATGTCCACTTTATTTTGTGTGTGGGGGGAAGTTAATGGTTTATAGTACAATTGTTGACACAGCAAATTTGTGTCTTAATTATTCTTGTTAAGGCTATACTAGCTTCCAGTCCAATGGGGGAAATGGCTAGAAAGTTGAAACGGTCACTAGAAATGGCACAAGGGACACTCAAGATGAGTATACGGTTTATAGCCCATATTCTGCATCCTGCTAGCTGAACGTTTACTACCTAGAATACAGTCAAGCCTTTCAGGTAATCATTGTACTCTCTTATTCACAAATACAAAATATAAAATACAGTGCAGAAAATATGAAGAACATACCTCTGATAAAAATGTCTGGGCCGATTTCTGAGCTCCTACATGGAGCAGATATTCATATACGTAGAGTGCTAACCTGGAAAATGAATAAAGTATTTATTGAGAAGGTCATGTTTACAATTAATTTTTAAATAATACAACTTTTTCATTACAAAAATACTTTACACACTAACAGTGACAGAAAATCTGATCTTTCCATATCCATATGTGTGTGTGTGTGTATATATATATATGTTGAGAAAATACTTAAACTTAATTAAATCTACACACACACACACACACACAAAGACAAATATGCCTTTGTAGTAAACTGTCTCTACGGCTGTGAGGATCATGTTGGTTATCAGTGAGAGAGTGCACCACAGAACTTTGGTGGTGGGTAGAACTATAGACTCTGTATTCCTCTAATTTTGTAAGCCACTACTTCTTCTTCTAGCGTTTGCCCTTCTTCCGTAGCCAGTCAACAGCGTCAGGTTGAGCCTGATGTAAAGTTTCGAGCCACTACTAATCACAAATAAAAAGACCGCTTGAAAAAACACATGTGCCTATCACTCTGAGGAAGCATTTAAATACAGAGTTTGTATAGCATCACACCATCATCACCACATTCCCTTTACTATCGCTAAAATAATTAATACTATATACCAAATAGGAATAATTCCCTTAGGCTTCTTTAAGGTTTAATTCTTAACTTTCTTTAGTGGTCTTAATGAATTAATTCATTGAATCTTTCCAACAATTTAACATCCTCTTATTTTGGAGGTTGGGGATGAGTGTTAGCATAAGCTCTAGCAATGTGTCTATCTTTGTGGCAAAATCGGTGTTGAATGTCCACTTTAATACTTGTTCAGCTACCTTTCTTAGTTTTTAGGTTTAGCTATTAAACCAATAAAATATTGGTGTATAAGATATTCAACTTAACAGCATGAAAGCATTCAGAAAACTTAAAGATAGCAGATCATATTAAGTATTTGGAGACGTACAGTTTAAAAGTTAACAAAATTACATAAAAAAAATCTACCACTCATGTACAGAATATTAAGAATACAGTATCACATCCTTATTCGCATTATCTTGTGGAGTCAGAATTTTTAAAGCTACACCATGTGGCTCAATTTCAGTTGAGCTGTTAACAAAATATTATTCATAAACCCAAATTAGTCTGAGGCAGTATTTTTAATGATATCTTGGACACATGCCCAGATAGCTCACAACAGTTCAGCTTCCCCTACTCCATATTTACCAATATTGAGCCAGGTTTACAGTAAATAAAACAACGTAACAATAACCACAGTTCTGTACAGCTAAACTACTTCTCTTGCCAAGTGAAGTTTTGATTGTTAAAGATTGATGGCATTTGCAGAACTGAGACGTCTTCACTTTCATGAAAACACATCATGCATTTGTCACAGAAGAAGAAAGCCTATATACACATTTAGTTACTCTGCCCACTGTTGGCAAACACTTAAAACAAAACTTATCCTATAGTTACGAAGCAGCATGCAAGAGGAGACCTCGCTTACTGTTATTCCTAGGTGAAAAGTAAGGACTCACGGAGTCTGTGTATGTAAATCATAAATAGCTCCTAACCTCTTCAAATTGAATGGCACTCCCTAGTTTAGCGCTTCTCAACTGATTTTTTTTTTTTTTTTTACCCTAACAGATGTGACATTCCCCTTCCAGTAACAAATCTGTGTGTGGCTCATTTCCCTGTGCAATCATGGTTCATCTTCATACTGCAGGAGTTAGAATATTCCCATAGTCCCAAATAAACCAAACAGCCCTGCCAGTGCCCCGTATCACCCATCATGCCGGCACAAAGACTGCTGACCCTCTGACACTAACACATGAACTCACTGACCAACCAGGACTACAAATTTCATCTCAAAAAGATGAAATGTTTATAAATTTTCCAGTGGAGCCTCCAAGCTGCCCGCCAGTGACAATGTTGCCCTATTGGCTAACTAAAAAGAAACATTAGTCTCAGGTAAATCCTAGTAGATTGTAAGACTGGGGGCCTACAGTTAAATCAGAGGTTCAGACTGAAAAAGAAATACTGGCCTATGTTTAAGGCTGAGACCTAAGTGTGTTCTAACAAGCGAAGGGAAGTTGGAAAGGAGAGGCAACCAGTAAAGCAAAGGCCTTATGCTGGACCCTAAAACACACACGCACACACGCACACTCTCACACACACACACACACACACACACGTCAGAGTACAGCTGCTGCTGCTGTGACCTCCTATGAGGTCCCATATCTTAGGATTAATCAAGTCATCTCCTTGTCATCTCTGTGTAGTATTAAAAGGACTAAGTTGGGGAGTTGGGTGGTAGCGCAGCGGGTTAAGCGCACGTGGCGCAAAGCGCAAGGACCTGAGTAAGAATCCGGGTTCCAGCCCCCGGCTCCCCACCTGCAGGGGAGTCACTTCACAGGCAGTGAAGCAGGTCTGCAGGTGTCTGTCTTTCTCTCCTCCTCCTCTCTCCATTTCTCTCTGTCCTATCCAGCAATGACGACATCAACAACAACAATAATAACTACAATAATAAAAACAACAAGGACAACTAAAGGGAATAAATAAATAAATACTTAAAATAAATAAATAAAATCTTTAAAAAATGATAATGAATAGATAAAGTAGGAAATGCAATTAGTGGGATGACAAAAGGCTTAATGACCTGCCCAAATATGAAGAGCTTAATTTTAAATAAATTATGTAAATCAGATATTAAACATAAACAATATATGTGTTCAGTGAGCATATCTGTCACTAAGAGTCTATTTACAACAAACTTTCAACAAAACTAGTAAGTGAAAGGACTTGCATTCTAACAAAGGAGTAAAGACTTTACGTAACTTACATCTAGCTACTAATTAGAGATTAAATTTCTCCCTCTGAAGGGAACAGTTGAAAATAAGGGATTTTAGAAAAAAATTAAAAAATAAAAAGTTTCTAAGGCTGTCAGGTTCCAAACAAGTTCTTCAAGCTGTACACTGAGGAATGGTGATTAGTGTCTAAAATGTCTTAACTCCTCTCTAAGTAGATATATATGTACATGTGTCAATATCTCTTTCATAAAACTTTTCATTGTCACCAGGGTTATCAATGAGACTCAGTGCCACCACTCCTGGAGCCCAGTTTGTCTCTCCTTTTTCTTTTTCTTCTTTTTCTTTCTATTTTCTTTGATAAGACAAAGAGAATTTGAGAGGAGAGTGGGAAATAGAGAAAAATAGACACCTGCAGACCTGCTTGACTGCAGGTGAGGGATGGAGTTAAAGCCCTGGTCTTTACACATGATAACATTCATGTACACGCAACCCAGTGCACCACCACCCGGCCTCCACATGCCAATTACACGCATACACACACACACCACATGTCATGCCTATACAAAAGTCATTATTCACTAAAGTAAGATAACAAAGTTGGTCTAAGTTTTAAAGTCTACATTTATAGAATAATTACAGTGGGTATAACTTAATATCGGAGAACATTTTTTAAATCTGTGGACAGAACTCATAGAACTCATCAAAAGTTTACATTATACATGCTAGTTACAGTACAACTTAACATTTAAAAATTTCTCCAGGTGGTGTATTGTACCAATGAAAAGGACTTGGGGAGGGGAGGGGTAGGAGAGGGTGGAGGGTTCAGCTCTGGAAGCATAATGGTGGAGGAGGACCTGGGTAGGGGTTAAAGTGTTATCCAGAAAACTGAGTAGTGTTGCAAATGTGCCAACTGCTGTATTTTTCTGTCAACTATAAACCATTAATATGTGTTATGAGTAAAGTTATTGGCTAAGAGTCTATACAGTGAAAAGTCACTGTCCACCAGCCTGATAATAATACCCTATGTCTACATTTCACACTTAAATCTGCCTACATATTAAAGAGCTTTGTTTGCTGGGACTTCAACATTCAAAACCTGTTTTGTTTTGTTTTGTTTTTAAGACAGAGACAGACAGAGGAAAAGAGCGCAGACGCCACACCTAACCTCCCTCCAGCACCATCAGAGATGTGCTCAGCCCGCACCACGCACGTGACAGAGCAGGTTCCTTGCGGATGGAGAGCCATCGCAGACCTAAAGAGCCTCTCTTTTCACATCATAACCAGTGGAGCCTTGCTCCAATGTTCGCTTCTTCCTCACTTTCTCTCACACACACAGACACACACAATAGTCTATCTCTAGGGAACGACCTTTTTTTAACATTTCAAAAAGATACACTGTTGAAAATGAGAAGGACCATTTAATATGAGGAAACATACACCCACCATGGATTCTTGTGATAAATGAGTTTGCTAGCACTTTGCCATCCTGATACATTTTTCCAGAGAATAAGAATGGAATACAAACCCATGAAATGAATGAATCACGTGTGTTAGTTGCAAATCTTGGCTAATTTACTATATGTACAAAGATGGGAGACAAGACAAAGTAGATTAATAGCATGGAGGGGGGGGAGGAGGGGAGCCACGAGGTGGTGCACCTGGTTAAGTGCACACATTATAGCATGCAAGGATGCAGGTTCAAGTCCCTGGTCCCCACCTGCAGGGGGGGAGCATCATGAGTGGTGAAGCAGGGCTGCAGGTGTCTCTCTGTCTCTTTCCCTATCTCCTCCTCCCCCCATTTCTATATCTCTCTGTCTCTATCCAGTAATAAATAAATTAAATTTTTTTTTAAAAAAAAGGTGCTCCTAGGCTAGACTACAGCTCATCCAGTAGGGTTTGTGTATTGCCACTCAGACAGACCAGGTTTGAGGCCCGGCGCCACACAGGAGGGTCATGGCACCAGGGGAGGCTCTATGGTGTCTCTCACTATCTACTCTATCTGAAAATAAAACTATTTACTAAGTAAGTCAGCCAGGAATGGTAAAATTAACACATGTGTGAGGCCCTAGTGGCATGAGAGAAAAGAAAAGGAAAAAAAAAGATTCCTAATTTAACATTTATTATAATGTACTTTAGTGCCTGCATTATGAACACACTGCACCTGTGGCCATTTTTTTCTTCTTTTTTGATAGGACAGGGAGAAATTGAGAGGTGAGGGGAAGACAGAGAGATGACAGAAAGACAGACAACTGCAAATCTGCTTTACTGCTTGTGAAGCAACCCCCTGCAGGTGGGGAGCTGGGGCAACGGCATCCTTGTACAGGTCCTTGCGTTTCGTACTATCTACTATATGCACTTAACCGGGTATGCCACCACCCAGCCCCTTTCTTTTTCTCTAGAACTGAAAACAGTAAGTGTCCAATAAATATTTTAATGAATACTTCCTTGAAGTCATGGATAAGACAATTCCAGAAACCTTCCCCCCTTCTATCTAAAGCTTTCAAAGAAGAATACTGTCATAAGTACCTATTTTAGCAGTAACACCTTCTCAGTATCCTTAAGATTTAGCCTCTCAATCAAATGTCATAGTATTTAACAACATAAATATTACCGGACTATTCCTTCATTCAGATCCCTAATCCATATATGCAAGGGGTAATTCTTTTTTTTATTTTTTATTTATAAAAAGGAAACATTGACTAAACCATAGGATAAGAGGGGTACAACTCCACACAGTTCCCACCACCAGAACTCCGTATCCCATCCCCTATCCTGATAGCTTTCCTCAAGGAGTAATTCTTAAAAAAAAAAAAAAAAAAAAAGACAAGAAAGGTAACTAGTCCATTTACTTATGGGTGGTAGAAGTCTGTGACTTTTGTTGTTAATAAAATGAACCCTTGGAAGACATTCACCCTCCTATCCCCTTTACTTTATTTTACTTAATTTTATTTTTTGAAAGGAAACAAATCAGGACTTGAAACTCAATTGATAGCATAATGGTTTTATGCAAAAATTCCTTCATGTCTGAGGTTCCAAAGTTGTAGGTTCAATCCCCCACACCACCATAAACTAGAGCTGAGCAATGCTCTGGTTAAAAAAAAAAAAATTGAAAAATGATGGTAAAGGGATAGAATCATCTAGGTATTGCAATGATATGTAATATATATATATATATATCCCAAAATCTTACATCAAAATCTACTACCCCATCACTTGTCTTTAAATCTCAGTCAACAAATGTCAATGGCCTCAGATACAAAGGATTCAGAACAGCCTTCAGTTTTCCTAATGGCCTTGTGCAATCATGTTAGATGCAAATTAGCGATCACTCTTATTCACAAGCTACTGTATAATTCTAGTGTTGACCTATGACACGTATCACTGTCTAAATAAAATTCCCCAGTAATAAAACGTCAGTAGTTGGCTGGGTCACAGTCAGCTAGGAGTTGCAAGGAGCGCCTGGCAATCACCGAGCGACTGCTCAGAGTTACTGGCAGTGAAACTCGATCAGCCTGATCCGATTTCTACAGTGCACACCTTGGTGCTAAAGAGGTGTGAAAAATGTCGAGATCTCTTTGTAACATTGTCTTCTTTACAGTTTCTCATCATTATCAACTAAGCTTAAAAAAAAAAAAAAAGACTGAGGATGTCAGAAGCTAGGCAACAACAATATCCAGTCTTTGCTCAGACACACTGGGAATGTCTTTTAAATAAATCTTTTCCAGATCAACTTTATAGAAACAGATACCTGATATGCATACAGATGTTGACATTTCTAACCTGAGCATCAAATGTTACAGGATAAGGAGAACTGAATCCATTAGGGAGGGCAGGAATGAACGGTTGAACAATTAAATGGTCAACAGTTGAAGTTAACAATTAAGTGATGTTTTATTGGTGCCAGGTATTATAGACAGTAGTGCTGGGAGTATGGATTTAGAATTAAATAACGTGGCACTCTTTGAAGAAGAAACACTTGCCGTACATAGACAGATTTATGGTTTAAATGATGGCTCTCAACTGGGGAAAAAAAAACAGGACTTAAGACAAAAATTAATTTAAAAAATATATATTCTGGGTGGGGATAGATAGCATAATGGTTATGCAAAGAGATTCTCATGCCTGAGGCTCCTAAGTCCCAGGTTCAATTCCCCACCCTACCATACGCCAGTACTGAGCAGTGTTCTGGTTAAAAAAAACCCTAGTCTGCAGTTTATAGAAATATGGTTATTAATAGACTTCAGTAGAATTTTCCATCCCATTTTCCCTTAGCTGAGCACACTAGAAATATAGCAGCAGTTCGCCAACTGCTAGAGCACAACTGGTTGAGCACACACATCACCAGGCACAAGGGTTAGGGTTCAGGCCCCTGCTCCCCACCTGCATGGGGGGATGCTTCAGGAGCAATGAAGCAGTGTGGAAAGCAACTCTCTTTCTCTCTCTCTATCTCCCCTTCTCTCCATTTCTGTCTGTCCTATTGAAATAAATTAAAAACCACAAAGAACTAATAGGACCATGTACAGTGATTAATAGTACTAACTCTACTATAATCTACCTTGAAGACAACCCTTTATCCTCATAGTCTCAGTGACGAGTTTCAACACGTACAGCTGAATGCATTCTCTTTATTTTCTATTTGTATGCCTTTCAGAGAGGCTAGATTCTCTTTTATACCCACCCAGAACACAAATAGCTTCTTGGTATTTGTGCACTAGCATTGGATGTCTTCTCATATGCTACTCCAGCGTTTTAATATCTGAGTTAACACCAGATACCCGTCCTCATCTTATTATTTCATTTTATTTTACTTTTTTATTATTGGGTAAAGACAGAGAGAAATTGAGAGGGGGGAGTGTAGAGAGGAAGAGAGGCAGAGAGACACCTGCAGCTCTACTTCACCATTTGTGAAGCTTTCCTCCTGCAGGTGGCGATCAGGGGCTTGAACTCAGGTCCTTTAGCACTGTAGTGCCTGCGCTTAACCAGGTGCACCTGGCCCCATATTTTATTATTCTTTTGTCAGGAGCTAATGGTTTACAGTGCAGTTGTCACACATGGGTAAAATTTCATTTCTCACCATGATGGGCAAAACGCTCCCAACTTGGGTCTTTCTACACCACCATGCACCTGAACCTCAAAGCCCCCCTCTCCCTGCCAGTCTTCTACTTACCACATGATAGAAACAAGATGCCCCCTTACAGTTAGCAACTAAAAAGCTGGAGATGATAGATGAAGCAGACAGGTTCCAGTGACTTAAGACACTGGATTTAGATCTATAATACTTGAGAAAAAGCGAACTGAATACTATTATCCTAGTATTCTGCTTCAACATGCATTCCAAACACAGAGCAGAGAACAAGTAAGTTAAATTTAGAACACTGGTTTCCTAAATTGAAAAAAAATAGAGAGAGATCTAACTTGGGGGAGATTAAGGCAATCTGAATTTGTGCTCAGACTACAAGATACGAGAGTATCAAAGAAGACTATAAGGTATGGAAAGCAAGTTCCCCAGACAATAACTTAGGTCCACATGCATATCAGATGTCAGGCTCAGGCAAAAACTAATAAAGTCATAGACCCTCTGGAATATACCTAAAATAGACCTAGTAGCTATTTCCAAAACAAAGACCCCCAACTCTTCATCTGCAATACTGCAGTCTTTAGGTTCATGATTAGTCAATAATTTGTATGGCTTTATATGTTAACTCCTTTTCCAGCCACCAGGTTCCAGATGCTAACATGATGCCAACCAGACTTCCCTGGGCAGACAACCCCACCAATGTGTCCTGGAGCTCCGCTTCCCCAGAGCCCAGCCCCACTAGGGAAAGAGAGAGTCTACAGGCTGGGAGTATGGATCCACCTGCCAACGCCCATGCTCAGCAGGGAATCAATTACAGAAGCCAGACCTTCCACCTTCTGCATCCCACAATGACCCTGGGTCCATGCTCCTAGAGGGATAAAGAATGGGAAAGCTATCAGGGGAGGGGTTGGGATACGGAGTTCTGGTGGTGGCAACAAGCCTCTGGTCCCCATCTGCAGGGGGAAAGCTTTGTGAGTGGTGAAGCAGGGCTGCAGGTGTCTCTCTGTCTCTCTCCTTCTCTATCTTTTCCTCCCTTCTCAATTTCTCTCTGTCTCTATCCAATAAATTAATTAATTTAAAAGACAAGGGACACCCCTGGTGACAATTAAAAGAGAAAAGGAAACATGTCATAGTTAAAACCTACTATGGGGAGTTGGGCGGTAGCGCAGCGGGTTAAGCGCACGTGGCGCAAAGCGCAAGGACCCGCCTAAGGTTCCTGGTTCGAGCCCCCGGCTCCCCACCTGCAGGGGAGTCGCTTCACAGGTGGTGAAGCAGGTCTGTAGGTGTCTGTCTTTCTCTTTTCCCCCTCTCTGTCTTCCCCTCCTCTCTCCATTTCTCTCTGTCCTATCCAACAACAATGACATCAATAACAACAACAATAATTACAACAACAATAAAAACAGCAAGGGCAACAAAAAGGAAATAAAAAAAAAGAAAAGCCTACTATAATATGACTTTACACCCAAATGGCAATGGCTTACTTTTGCCAAAGTGAAAAAACAAGCCGGATTTTATGCTATGAAGACCTGTATCAAGACTTAAATGAGATATAATTACTATTGATAGAAAGTTCCTAAGTGTTAAATACAAGTCAAGAAACATAATCCGACAGTTAAGCACTACTACATAGAAGTTATACAGAAGATAAAACAAAACTTTTCACATAAACATAAGTAAGTATTTATCGGCTTTATAACAGAATCCACATTTCTTCCTGCACCGACCGCAGTATGAACAACAGGCATATAATGACTCCAGTCGAATATTCTTAAGTAGTTTAAAAACGACGAGTCTGTGAGATTTTATCCACTCAATCTCGATACAAAGTAAATTTTCCTTTAAAAAAGGAAGGAAGGAAGGAACTGTAATGAGAAAGATTCATTTTTATATTTAAAGTTAACAATGTTAAATTGATGTCCTAATTCATACATTTTGCATTTCACATTTCTTTTATTATTCAATCCCAGTTATTTTTAACCAAGTAAATAATTATTTCAATGCCCTTTCCTGAATTTAGTCATCTAAAAGCACTTTCTTCCAGAAAATAGCAAATAAGACATAACAATTTGCTATAATTCAATCAAATGACAATCTTTTTTTTTAATTTACTTATTTTCCCTTTTGTTGCCCTTGGGTTTTTTTTTATTGGTGTTGTTGATGATGTCGTCGTTGTTGGAGAGGACAGAGAGAAATGCATAGAGGAGGGGATGACAGAGACGGGGAGAGAAAGAAAGACACCTGCAGACCTGTTTCACCGCCTGCCTGTGAAGTGATTCCCCTGCAGGTGGGGAGACAGGGGTTCGAACCAGGATCCTATGCTGGTCCTGCGCTTCGCACCACCTGAGCTGAACCTGCTGTGCTACCATCAGACTCCCAATGACAATCTTTTTATAGGAATTCCATAAGACTGTTTTTAATAAATGTATCACTAAACTTTACATTATATTCATTCCCAATATTTATATAGAAATTTTTAAATCCATAATTATCACTGCAAATTATTTCCCAAGTAATAACTGAATGAATGACTTTTGGATCTTTTAAAATGTTCATGTATGTACTTTTAGCAGTACAACTTCAAACTCTGCAGTACATTTTATAAATATATATATTCTGGGGTTTTTTTTGTTTTTTATATTTATTTTCCCTTTTGTTGCCCTTTTTTATTGTTGTTGTAGTTATTATTGTTTATGTTACTGATGTCGTCGTTGTTGGATAGGACAGAGAGAAATGGAGAGAGGAGGGGAAGATAGAGAGAGGGAGAGAAAGACAGACACCTGCAGACCTGCTTCACCGCCTGTGAAGTGACTCCCCTGCAGGTGGGAAGCTGGGGGCTGGAACCCGATCCTTACACGGGTCCTTGCGCTTTGTGCCACATGCACTTAACCCGCTGGCTACCGCCTGACTCCCAAATATAGATATATACTTTTTGAGAAAAATACATATATATGGCTAAGGATTTATATGTAAAGGATTTTCAAGACAGATTTACTAAAAACCAAAAAAGGGGGGGATAATCTGTATGTTCAAATCAATACAACTCACTAAATTGTACTGTATATTTATGTGCATAAAATAATGGAAACATATAGAATACAATTTTTAAAATAATAACTATAACAAGCATTGACAACACCGAATGCTTGTAAGGAAATAGAACAATAATTTTTTTTTCCCCTTAATTTGTAGTGGGAAATAAAATGTAAAGCCACTAGGAGTCGGGCGGTAGCGCAGCGGGTTAAGTGCAGGATGGGCAAAGTGCAAGGCTCAGCACAAAGATCCCTGTTCGAGCTCCCGGCTCCCCACCTGCAGGGGAGTCGCTTCACAGGCGGTGAAGCAGGTCTGCAGGTGTCTATCTTTCTCTCCCCCTTTCTGTCTTCCCCTCCTCTCTCCATTTCTCTCTGTCCTATCCAACAATGACGACATCAACAATAACAATAATAACCACAACAAGGCTACAACAACAGGGACAACAGAGGGGGGATGGCCTCCAGGAGCAGTGGGTTCATGGTGCTGGCACCAAGCCCCAGCAATAACCCTGGAGGCAAAAAAAAAAAGTTAAAATAAATAAATAAAATGAAACGCCCTGACGCAAGCCGGTAGGTCAGAGATCATACCATAAGCTCATGATGTAGGCTTGAGTACTGAGACCACCTGAAAGGTACCCTGGCCCAGGCTCTATCTCTACCTGTCCATCTGTTTCTATCGGAATAAAAACATGTCCCTGACCTCTCTCCATTTCTCTGTCCTATCCAACAATAGCGACATCAATAATAACTACAATAAAACAGCAAGGATCACAAAAGGGAATAAATATTAAAAAAAAAAAAAAAACACTTGTTCCTGAATGATGACATCACATACCTGGGGTCTTCATTTTCAATAATAATAATGCTAATACTTTTTTTTAAAATAAGATGAGTGGAACATGATTAGAAACCATCTGAGGCTATACTGGTTGTTTTTTTTTTTTTTTCCCCTGAGCCTGAAATCTGATATGCAGGTGGATCCTAGTGATTGTTTGGGGAGATGATGTCATGGCTGGACAAAGGACCAGAAAGCTGGATCAGGGAAGAGAGTAGCTCCCTAATATGGAAAAAGGGTATAAATATTGTTGACTATAAACCCCATCGATTTTATTTGGTCTGGGGTCCATATTCAGCTTAGGAGCCTAAAACTAGTATAGCCACAGGCCCTTTGGAATATAACTAAAATATGCATACTAGCTATCTACAAAATGGAGTATCCTCCCAACTCTTCATCTGCACTACTCCAGCCTTTAGGTCCATGATTAGTCAACAATTTGTTTGGCTTTGTACATTAACTCTCTTTTCAGCCACCAGGTTCCAGATGCTAGCAGGATGCCGACCAGACTTCCCTGGACAGACAACCCCACCAGTGTGTCCTGGAGCTCCGCTTCCCCAGAGCCCTGCCCCACTAGGGAAAGAGAGAGACAGGCTGGGAGTATGGATCCACCATGGATTCCACATGCCTGTTTTCACCTCTGTGATCAATGGAGAGCCCTCCTGGGTTTGAACTTATAAAAAACTCACAGAGGCAGGGGAGACAGCGTAATGATCATACAGACTTTCATGCCTGAGGCACTAAAGGTCCCAATTCAATCCCCAGCACCAGCATGAGCCAGAACTGAGCAGTTAGCTCTGTGGTAAAACAACAACAAACTCACAGAAACTCAAAGACAGCATGTCTTTCTTTTGACTTTCTTTAGTGTCTCTCTGGCAAACGCTAGAAGAAGAAGTGTCTCTCTGAAATGGCTCCCTATGTCCCCTCCCACAGAATACTGGAGAATACTGCCAATGCCCATTTTCAGCGGGGAAGCTATGACACGGTCTGGCACCGTGGTCTCCTAGTCAAGATCTCAAAATGCCTGTCTCCATGGGTGGCCAACACTATATCGTTTCTTCTCCAAAACAGAAGATTCCGGGTGCATCTGGGTGACAAGTCTAGCAGATGGAGACTTGTCTCAAGTGGCCTCCCCCAGGGCTCTGTTCTGGCTCCTACACTATTTAATATTTACATCAATGACCTCCCAGAAACTTCTTCAAGGAAGTTCACCTACACCGATGACATCTGCTGTGCAACTCAGGCATCCAAGTTCAACATCCTCGAGGAAACACTCATGAAAGACATGTCTCTGATATCTGATTACTGTAAAAAATGGCGACTAATCCCTAGCACTGCAAAAACGGTATCATCTGTTTTCCATCTACACCATGCCTCGGCCTCGCGTGAGCTTAATGTGCAGCTTGGTGATACGAGAATCCGGCATGAAGCCCAGCCAGTCTATCTTGGCGTTACTCTCGATCGCACCCTGTCATTTCACGAACATCTCATAAAAACTGCAGCAAAGGTGGGCGCGAGGAATCACATCATTGCAAGACTGGCCAGCTCCTCATGGGGCGCGAGCGCTTCCACACTACGATCATCATCTCTGGCATTATGCTATTCCACTGCAGAATACTGTGCCCCAGGATGGTTCCGTAGCCCCCATGTCCACTTGGTCGATTCCAAATTATATTCCTCCATGAGGATCATTTCTGGAACCATCCGTTCCACCCCGGTTCCATGGCTGCCAGTTCTTAGCCACATCGCCCCGCCAGATATTCGTCGGGATGCGGCATCATCTAAGTTCATTTCCCACGTCTACGCTCGACCGGACCTGCCAATCTACGCGGATATCTTCGCCCACCCTGTCCAACGCTTGACGTCTCATCACCCAATCTGGTCCCCTACGCCTACACTGAACTTCTCTGTTCCAGACTCTTGGAAACAGAGTTGGCAGTCAGCTGAGGTCAAGAACAAACACCTCATCACAGACCCCTGCAGGTGTCAACCCGGCTTTGACCTAGCACGTTATGATCGGGCCCTTCTCAATTGCTATGGAACAGGCCATGGCCGGTGCGCCGCTATGTTCCACCGCTGGGGAGCCAGAGACGACCCGAACTGCCCCTGCGGCTCCAGACAGACTATGACCCACAGAGTCAACGACTGCCACCTCTCCAGATTCAAAGGAGGTCTCGAAACTTGACATCAGGCTCCACCTGACGCTGTTGACTGGCTACGCAAGAAGGGCAAACGCTAGAAGCAGAAGAAGGAGAAGGAGAAGGAGAAGGAGAAGGAGAAGGAGAAGGAGAAGGAGAAGGAGAAGGAGAAGGAGAAGGAGAAGGAGAAGGAGAAGGAGAAGAAGAAGAAGAAGAAGAAGAAGAAGAAGAAGAAGAAGAAGAAGAAGGGAAGCAATGACAGAAGCCAGACCTTCCACCTTCTGCATCCCACAATGCCCCTGGGTCCATACTCCCAGAGGGATAAAGAATAGGAAAGCTTTCAAGGGAGGGGATGGGATATGGAGTTCTGGTGGTGGGAATTAAGTGGAGTTGTAGCCCTCTTATCCTATGGTTTAGTCAATGTTTCCTTTTTATAAATAAAAAAAATAATAATAATAAAGAAACCATCTGAATTCCTCTGGTTACTAAGCACTAAAAAGAACTTATTCCCAGTTTCTTCCTGCTCTTGTTTCTCTCCTCACCTGTCTTCATTAATCATCTCTTTTCTCCTTCACACATGTGCCATTTTGGCAGTTCCATCTCCTACCGACCTGTTTTCTTTCCCTTCCCACTCCCACTACTAAAGGCAGCTTTCTAGTCTGTTTGTTATCATCTTTATTTATGGACTGGACACAGACAGCCAGAAAGAGGGAAGAGGGAGAGACAGAGACGGGCCAGGGGGGAAGAGACCTGAAGCCCTGCTTCACCATTCATAAAGCTTGGTCCCTGCAGGTGGGGACCAAGGGCTTGAACTCTGGTCCTTTCACATTGTAATATGTGCGCTCAGCAAGGTGCACCACCACTCGACCCCCTAAATACATCTTTTTAAGGAGTCTATTTATTACGAAGAAAGGAGATTAAAAAAAAAAAAAAAAACAGAGTATTACTCTGACACAGGAGATATTGGGAATCAAACTCAAGACCTCATACTTAAATCCAGCATTTTATCCACAGTGCCACCTCCTGGACCATTATGCATCTTCTTTTTAAATATCCCCCTCTTTTTAATCTCCTTAACCTCAGTCAAATGTGTATGCATCTAGCTATACAGACTTCTGGTGATGCTTTTGGTTGAAATCTCATTACTATAATATCTAACATATCTACATTAAGATGCAATATTGAGCAAGGCCAGAGCTTACAATCTGTTTCCACTTTCCCTTGAGGAATCCTGGAAGAGTTTTTCTCCTAACAAATTCCAGCAACAACTCTGATCATTATTCCTCAGGGCACAGGCAAACAGAAAAGAAATCTTCTGAAGAGTACATCCATTGCCACAAAAGCCCAGACCTTAAATAAAAGTACACAGACATTCAAAGGAAATTTCAACTCAGGTGGTCCAGGAGGTGGTGCAGTGGGTAAAGCACTGCACATTCAAGCATGAGGTCCTGAGTTCGGTCCCTGGCAGCACATGTACCAGAATGATGTCTGGTTCTTTCTCTCTCTCCTCCTGTCTTTGTCATAAATAAATAAAAATCTTAAAAAAGAAAAGAAAATTCAACTCAGAAAATAATAATAAAGCATAGGATATGTATTTATTTCCCTCTGATTTGCAGAGTGTATAAGTGTTTGTTAATTATTTTTTTGAATTATTATCTGGAGCTATTTTTTAGAATCTCCACGTAAAATCAGGATGCTAGGGTTTCTCCCTACGGCTTCATCTGTTCCCTAGCATTAGCCTGAGTTACAGAATCACAATATTTGTCCTTTCAGGCCATTGATTTCCTCTCTTGTGCATAACTGTGTAAGGTACAAAGAGCCCATGAACATTATTAGTTTAGTGCCCATGAATGCAGAATTTATCGCAATATGGCCAGAGACTTCATCTTCATATTTGTTTAATAAATTAGTAGAATAAAGATGATTCTAAACATCTAATTGTAGAAACAGAATTATTTCTGAACATCCTGAGAAACTTTACAAATGTTTGTCACCAAGAACAGTAAAAGTTGCTACTACTGTCAGAGGCCTTAAATAAAAACAAAATTAAGATACAAATCTTGCCATCAAGTCATTTTCAGACTTGCCAAGAAAAAAAAAAAAGAAGTCAAAATAAGATTAAATAAGGTAGCTTGTGATGGAGATGCAGGCAATAAAAACGCCAAGTTTTCAGAATGGGAAGAGAACCTGTAAATGATCCTTTTTTTATATGTTTATGTATTATTGGATGGAGACAGAGAGAATTTGAGAGAGGGAGGGGGAGGGAGAGGGAGAGAGACAGATAGAGAGACACCTGCAGCCCTGCTTCAACATTCTGGAAGCCTTCCCCCTGCAGATGGGGAACAGGGACTGAACCTGGGTCCTTGAGCACTGTAATGGGAGCACTTTACCAGGTGCACCACCACCTGGCCCCTCTGACTTTTTTAATCTTATTTTATTGGGTGGGGTTAATGAATCACAGTACACCTGTTTACACGTGTGTGTGGTGTTTCCATTGTGTGTAACCCCAAAGCTCCTCTTCTCTCAGACCCCTTATTCCTTCCCCTCCCCAGAGTCCCTTGCTTTGCTGCAGGATGTATCCTAGCAAAGATTCTTACAAAAGGGTTTTAACTGACATAGGAAATAGTACATAAACTGTGTATTAAAGGCATATACAGGGAAAAAAGCATTTTCAATGAAAAGGTAATAGTAATAAGTAATCATCTATACTAACTATAATGTCAAAACAATATTCTTTACGTATCTGAAAAGTAAAATCATAGTTTCATAAAATATATCATTAGTAAGAACAAATTTCTACTTATCTGTGCAATAGAAAGATTTTACCGGGCCCAGGTAGCGCAGAGCACACAGTACTAAGCAAGGACCCAAGCGGAAGGATCTAAGTTTGAACCCCCGGCTGCCCATCTGCAGCGCCGGGGCGAGGGATTCACAAGTGAAGGAGGTCTGCATGTGTCTCTTTGTCTTTCTTCCCTCCCAATTCTCACTGTCCTATCAAATGAAGGGAAAAAAATAGCCACCAGGAGCAGTGGACTCTTAGTGCAGGCACCAAGCCTCAGCGATAGCCCTGGACGCAAAACAAACAACAAGAACAGAAGATTTTACTCTATTTTCACAGAATGAAAGTAGTAGGCGCTGGGGCCTGGCACACCTGTTACATGTACATGTTACCATGAGCAAGGGCCAGGTCTCAAGCTCCCACTCCCCACCCGCAGAGGGCAAGATTCAGAAGCAGTGAACCAGCACTTCCCTTCCAGTTTCTCTCTGTTCTATCAAGCAAAATAAATCTTAAAAGAGAAAGTAAAATAGTAATAATTATATTTTAGAATAGCAAGCTTTCTTGTAAGTTCACTTGCTTTAGCACTCTATTTCACATTAAGCAAACACTAAGCCAAACTAGTTAACCAAACTGAACTTTTAGATTTTAATAAGAACTATGGTGGAAGGGGTTTTGCACAGAACTCTGGTGCAGGGTGCAGTAACTTACAACATGTCTCGATATGAAAATTTCACTCTGAAATCTGAAAATTCTGTAAAGCATTTTAAAATCATGAACAGGGGAAAATTAACAAAACAGGAACTTGTCCTTAAGAAGAGTGCTTTATAACTTATGAAATGCTTTCACAAATGAAAGTAAATTACTATTATTACGTAGCATTTAAAGCAATTTTGTCTTATTAAGGATATTTTCACATAGTTCTCTTTAATTATTTTTAATATATTAAAATAAGTCTTGGGGCCAGGTAGTGGCACACCCAGTCAAGCGCACACATGATAGTGTGCAAAAGACCTGGCTTCAAGTCCCCGGCCCGCCTGCAGATGTGGGGGCAGCTTCACAAGCTGTGAAGAAGTACTGCAGGCATCTATCTCTTTCTCCCTCCTCTTCTATCTTCTCCTTCCCTTTCAATTTCTCTCTCTTTACTAAAAAAGAAAAGGGTGGGGGAAATGGCCAACAGGAACGGTAACTGATCGTACAGGCAGTAAGTCCCAATAATAACCCAGGTGGCAAGAAATAAATGAATAAATAAGCCATCTGTGTTTTCTGTGTAAGTACCGCACACTAACTGATTACACCACTGAAGCCCCCCCCCTTATGTGTTTTCTTAGTTGCTTAAATAATCATGCAGATGTCAATCACTGTGGGGGAGAAATAAATTAAATATATTAAATATATATATATATTGCCACAAAATGTTAGAATGCAGACAGTCATTTGGCACCTATGAATAAAAGCAAAAAGTATACAGCCTTTTAAATATCAGAAATCTTTCCATTTTTTCATAAAAGTACCCAGGAAATTGGATTATTCAACTTGTCGTCAACTGTACTAAGCAGCAGTGAGTATCCACCGGTGCTGACATCACTGACAAGGAAGCCGGAAGCTCTTGATTTGCCCAAGTCTAAATAGAAAGCAACTGCTCGACTCAACTAAGGCTATAAATAGCAATAGGGTCATCCCTCTGTTTTCGGAAAAAATAGGCACTGTGAGGGGCCAGGAGATGGCTCACCTGGTAAGGCACACATTGACCTATGTGCAAGGTTCTAGGTCCAAGCCCCAGCATCCTATGGGAACACCGCGGAGGACACTAAGTGCAGTTTCATGGTTGTTGAAGCAACATTATGGGAACTACTCCCCCCCCCCCCGACCCTTGAAAAAACAGTGAGAAAACTGGTCCAGAGAAAGCCAGTGACAGTGGTAATGCGCACATGTGTGAGACTCTGGCACTACCCAAAAAAAAAAAAAAAAAGAAAAAAGAGAAAATGAGGCACTCTGAAATACTGTACTAAAAACTAATAGGATACACTTAACAAAAATAAACGTAAAAGCCTGTGCTTATATTGAAAAACTGTGCAGGATAGCCAAATATATAACTTAGCAATGGCCCATCTGAGAAGACAGGTGTTAGTTGACTGCAAGTTTAAAATGAATTAGCAGTATTTTATTGCTCTGTCGAAAGAGCTACTTTTATCTTTAAATGCATTAAGAAGAGTATAGAACAAGCACTAGAGAGGAAAAGGTAACAGTCCTAGAAAGATGATGAGGACAAAAAGAAAGTTATGAACAGTGAGTGGAAGTAGCTGAAAAAAGGAAAGGCCCAAATACTTAATGCGTTGTCAGCTATTAGAAAGACTGGTCTTCTTTCATATGGCATAAAAAAAAAAATGGAGCTAAAAACCAGTGGGTGAAAATGAAGACAGGGAGCAGGGCAGTGCCGCACATGGTTGAGCACATGCATTCCCATGTACAAGGACTGGGGTACCAGACCCTGATGGTCCCCACCTGCAGGGAGGGCACTCCATGAGCAGTGAAGCAGGTGTCTATCTTTCTCTCTCCCTCTCTCTCTCTCCTCCCTCTCTCAATTTCTCTCTGTCCAGTCAAATGAAATAGAAAGAAAAAAATGGCTGCAAGGGGCAGTGGATACATTAGTGACAGGCCCAACCCCCAGCAAGAACTTTGGTGGCAATAATAATAATCAATGATAAGACGTATTATAACGCAATTGCCAAAGACCCCTTTTGTAGCTATCCAAAAATGAGATGGGTTTGCTAAATGAGCTACTTTTGTGTTGGTAAATCTGACTGTCCTTTTTCTGAGAAAGTAAAAAAGATACAGGATAAAGATAGGAATAAAGAGTTATAAGGAGTTTACAGGATAAAAAGTTTTCATCCAGTAAAAAGAGATTTGAGCCGGAGGACTTTCAGAACACCTCCCAAGTGCATTCTAGTTCTTTTATTCCAAAGATATGGCCCAAAGACTTCCAGATTAACAGAAATACCTGGTAAAAGAGTCTGAGATTAGACATAACTCTCCAAGATTAGTCCATTTTATCTATAACTATACATCAAAACATCCTTCAGTATCTTCCTCAACAAAATTCTAACACTCCGGAGGTAACACACTATATCCAAATGAAGCACAGGAGAACTGGTAGGCTCACTTGTCCATGCCGGACCTAAGGCAATTTGGTAGCCACTCTGCTCCTTCACTCAAACAGTAAGAGAATAAAATTTGTGTTTCAAGAATATGAGTCTGTGGGTCCTACAGATCAGTGTGGATCCATGTCACACAGCTTCCAACACACACACACACACACACACACACAATAATAAGATAATGCATGCTACCTATACCCATCAGAAAGAAAATCTGTCACTAAAAGTCAAGGCCAGATATAATCAACTGACTCCATGTAAATTGGTTCAATGACTACATTCAGAGCTAGCAGAGTATGAATCAATAAAGACAAAGAGGTGTATCACTATAAAACTCCATTTAAAAATATGCAATTTCTAAACACATTTAGTCTTTCCCAATTCCTCCAGATGTTAGCTTTGGAATTGCTCTATCCTATATTAGTTTAATCCTTTTAACCTAATCTACCCTATAATTAGAAAACATACTTTATATTCCAAAACAGTTGAAGAGGATGAATCACACTGATTTTGACAATTACAAAGCCAGCTAAATAGAAAATATGTTCTAGTAGGTTCATGATACTAAATCTGATTGATATACCATTTCAGTGTTTTCTTGGCATATCAAAATATAATTTATAGAATGTGAGTAAAACATTTCACTAAAGGTCTGCCTCCCATAATGGACTGTCATAAATGTCTGCCAGATTAAATCTGTTTCAAAGCAGAATGGTTTGCAGATCAAAACATTGTCAGGTGCACAATCTATTTCTCTTTATCCTTCAACAGTTCCTTTGACTTATCTACAGTAATGTCCAGAAGAAATAACATAAAGGTATTTGTAAGACTTACGAGAACTCTGATGAATTTGCTAAAAGTTCAAGAATGATCTTTTCAGTCTTTTCTTGGACATATCCACCAGACTCTTCCTTAGGCAACTGAAACACCACATGTCTCTCTATTCCTCCATCAACACTAATATACATCTATCTCTTCACTGCCATTCCTGCTCCCCTAGTCTTGCTTGATGCATAGTTAGGCACTTAGCAGTCTAGGCTCCAAGTCACCTTCTCTGGAAATATCCACAGTGTCACTTGCCAATATGATTGTAAGAACAATTAAACAGGTCTTCCTTTCTTCTGTCCTTCCTCCTTCTCATAAAGATGTCTTTCAAAAATTCAGTAGGAAGCATTTATTTAAGTTACTTCCTTGGGATTAAGTCAAGATTGCTAAACATAGCAAGCATGGCCTACTAGGATGGAGCACTTGCATCTTTCGAAAATTTTATGTATCTTGGGGGCCAGGTGGTGGTGCATCTGGTTAAGTGCACATCTTACAGTGTGCCATGTTCTGTGTTCAAGCTCCTGGTCCCCACCTGCAGGGGGAAAGCTTCAGGACTAGTGAAACAGGGCTGCAGGTGTCTCTCTGTATCTCTATCTCCCCCTCCCCTTGCAATTTCTCTCTGTCCAATAATAACAGTAAATAAAGAGAAATGTTTTTTTTAATAAATTTTTATGTATCTCTACTCACCCAGCATACCTACATGGAAACCAAATTGAACAGTTCCCTGAATGAGTAGCATTATTTGAAAGCTCCCTTCTTTGTACCATTCCACTGAGTGAAAATCTCCCTTTCCGTGCTGAGACACAGAACAGCTACATGCAAAAAAAAATAAATAAAATAAAATTATATATATATATATATATATATATATATGTTTTAATCAAGACAAAAGAACCTCCTGTCTTTCACAGAAATTAACTAAAAGTCAATCACAGACCTAAAAATAAATCCAAACCTTGGCCATGCAATGACTTCTTAAATACATAGCAAATGTACCACCCAAGAAAGAAAACAAACCAAAAAAAAAAAAAAAGATAAACTGGACTTTATTTAAATGAAAACCTCTACCAAAAACAAAACACACAAACAAAAAACCATTGTCAGAAGACAATGATAAGACAATCTGCAGACTGGGTGAAAATACTTACAAAAGACATGCCATCTCAAATCTGCAAATAGTGTGTAAAACTCAACAATAAGGATGGAAGTCATTTAAAAATGGACCTGAGTACTAAATGAATTTATCTCCAAAGAAGCAGCGGGCAAAAGTGCATATGAAAGACAAGTCAACATTGTATGATAGTTGGAAATAACCAGGATTCAGAACACTAAGAAAACCAAACGCTGACAGGGAGTAAAACAACAGGAACTCCATTCCTAGTGGGTATGTAAAACATGGGAATAAAAATTTTAAAAAAAAAAACAACAGTGACAACTTCATAAACACAATTTACACTAAAAGAAAAAGTGACGAAATTTCATTCAAAGTCTTACCCTCTTATCCCAAATTTCTCTCCTTCATCCATCCCCACCTTAAGTGATACGATTTTTATTTTTGAAAAGATTCCAAAGATTGTGCATCTTAATGGAAAATCTAATAAAGAATTTCAAGTGGGGGCCGGGTGGTGGCACACCCAGTTGAGTGCACGTCACAGTGCACAAGAACCCTCTTTGTAAGTGGTGAAGCAGTGTTGCAGGTCTCTCTCTTTCTCTCTTTCTCTCTATCACCCCCTTCCCTCTCGATTTCTGGCTGTCTCTAGCCAATAAATAAATAAAGATAATTAGAAATAAAGACCTTCAAGTGGAAGAAAAGGAGCCTTTTAAAAGC
This sequence comes from Erinaceus europaeus, assembly GCF_950295315.1. NCBI lineage: Eukaryota > Metazoa > Chordata > Mammalia > Eulipotyphla > Erinaceidae > Erinaceus > Erinaceus europaeus. Next base: position 7,009,250 of record NC_080172.1, read on the forward strand.
GTAACCATGGGGTTGGGCAGTAGCGCTGTGGGTTATGTGCTCAGGGCGCAAAGCACAAGGACTGGCGTAAGGATCCCGGTTCAAGCCCCGGGCTCCCCACCTCCAAGGGAGTCGCTTCATAGGCGGTAAAGCAGGTCTTCAGGTGTCTATCTTTCTCTCCCCCTCTCTATCTTCCCCTCCTCTCTCCATTTCTCTCTGTCATATCCAACAATGAACAACATCAACAACAACAATAATAACCATAACAAGGGCAACAATGGGGGGAGGGAATGGCCTCCAGGAGCAGTGGATTCATGGTGCAGGCAACAAGCCCCAGCATTATCCCTGGAGGCAAAAAAAAAAAAAGCGTAACCATGTGATATGACACATGGTTATTTAAATATTGTGTAATGGTATTACTGATGAAAAAAAGGAAGTGTCAATAAAAGAAAACAGTGTCCAGGCAAAAACCAACTTGCAGATGTCCATCCTGCAAATCTGCTGCATCTGAGAAATTCAAGTCCCTTCTAGGCTGGCTGCCAAGATTCCAGTTCCCTTTCATATAGCTGTTGTTAAACATTCCTCTCCAGTTCTGCTCTTGGCGACCTACTCTACGCTGGTCCTTTCCGCTAACAGGATCGATTCTTGGAATATACCATCTCCCCTGGTGTCCCATTCAGCCTTATCTGGATGCCAAAGATTCAGCAGCACCAGAAGAGCTTTCATCAATCTACCTCACAATGTACCCTTTCTCCGGTCATAGCTGCAGAGGACACTCATTCTTCTCTTGCTATTGTCACTACCAGAGTAAGCAAAAAAGAAATCTCGATGGAGTATATATATATCCTTCCTGTTTGGGAGCTACTCTCTGCCCTAATCCAGCTTTCTAGTCCTATTCTCAACTCTGACACCATCCTCTCAGACAGTATCTTTAGTCCACCTGCATGTTAGCTATTAGGCTCAGGAAAAAAAATAATAAGGTCACAGGCCAAATGGAACATACCTAAAATAGACTCCCTAGCTTTTTCCCACCAGAAGACTTCTAATTTCATCTGCACTGTTCTTACCTTTGGGTTCTTGTTTATTAAACAATTTGTCCTGCTTTATATCTTGCAACCTTTCAGTCACTAAGTTGCAGATGCTACTAGGATTCCATTCTGACTTCCCTGGGCAGATGACCTCACCAGTGTGTCCCAAAGTCTCACCTCTCCAGAGCCCTACTAGGGAAGACAGAAAAAGGCTAGGGATATAGATTGACCTCCCAGTGTCCATGCCCGCTGGAGAAGCAATTACTGAAGCCACAATTCCCACTTTCTTCACCGCCTATTTTGGTGCAGGGGGGTTAGGCAGTGGCACAACCGGTTAGGCGCGCATATTACAGTGCGCAAGGACCAGGGTTCGATCCCCCAGTCCCCACCTGCAGGGAAGAAGCTTCACAAGTGGTGAAGCAGGTCAGCAGGTATCTTTCTGTCTCTCTATCTCCCCCTCCCCCTCTCAATTTTTCTCTGTCTCTATCTCATAATTATATATATAATTTTGGCCCATATTCCCAGAGGGGTAGAGAACAGAGAAGCTTCCTATGGAAGGGATGGGACACAGAGTTCTGATGGTGAAAACTATGTGGGATTGTGCTCCTCTTCTCCCACCAGAATCTTGTTAATCATTATTAAATCACTAATAAAAAACTGAAAACAAAATCCCAGTGTCATGGGTAGGAAGAAGCAATGAAAAGCATTCCTGCTGTTGGGGGGATATGGAAGTCAGGAGGAGGGAAAGAAGCATTCTCCTGGTTTTTGAGAACTGCTTATAAAGTTAAATAGACTGTTTAAATTTTTGACTTTTCAGTAGGAACTCGTATCCCCAAAGGCTATGGAAAATCATGATATTGTTAATTTGGGAGTTCAAACTGTAATATGGGTAGCATATGGGAATATAATTACAATTTATAATATTTTCTCTTTGGGAATATGATTCTCTCTCTACCAATCAAACCATTTTTAAAACAACACCTTTTGAAAAACCACCTGCTTAAGCACTGTGGGCCATCGGTAGAGTGATTCCTTCATTGTCCTCTACTATCGAATAGAAAGTACCAGGAGACAAAACTGTAGGCGACTGAAACATCTCATTGTATCTCCAGCATCTGACACACTTCAAAGCATTCAACAAGCATTTGAAGAAAGTGGGTGGGTACAGACTGCGGATGGGGAGAGGCCCCACTTCCTCATCAGTGAAGACCTGGTATCTATGATTAGTGAAGGCAGAATATCCTCAGCGTTTGAGAAGGAAAAAGTTTGCTTTATTCGTCAGGTTACATGAGATAAGTGGGAATTCCTTTCAATTATCGTAACTGGCCATGGCTCAAATCCTGTCTCCTCAGGACAGACTATCAAAAACTTTGGTCTGTCCAGTAGAGATGCTAAGTCACCTTTCACGGTAACACTATAAGATAACAAACTGAAAAATGCTCTCAATTTTTATCCAGTCATAAAAATTAAATGAAAGACTGAAAACATTGTCTGCATATCAAGTCTAGAAAGGTAACAAACTATAACAAAACACTCAGACTAAATTATCCAGAATGGCTTAGGTTCTACTTATTTCATTCAAAATAGTTATGCTTTTAAGTATGCCTTTATTACAATAGTCTACCATGGTTTCCATTGTAGTATATAACCTAGTGTTTAGTTACGTCAATGCTTCAACAACTTCTTCATGATTTTTCAACTATATGAATACCACTCAGAATAACTCCACTATTTAGAGAAATAAAGCATTAAAAAGTAAAGTATAGGAGGGCTAGGTGATAGTGCACCCCATTGGTTCAAACCCCCAGCTCCCCACTTGCAGGGGGTTGCTTCACAAGTGGTGAAGCATGTCTGTGGGCGTCTGTCTTTCCTCCTCTCTGTCTTCCCCTCCTCTCTCGATTTCTCTCTGTCCTATCCAACAACAACAATAATGGAAAAAAGATGGCCACCAAGAGCAGTGGATTCATAGTGCAGGCACCAAGCCCTAACCCTGAAGTAAAATACAGTAGTTAATTACTATGAGTAAACAATTTTTTAAATATTATTTTTTCCTGAACTTGGAAGATTTTGAAGAAATTATTTAAGTAGGTCCTAGATTTCATCTTTGCTGCCTCTTAGTCTGAAGAGTGCTTAAAAAAAAAACTTAAAGAAGGTACAAAGTTCTTTAGACCTGAAGGATAAAATATTAGTTTACAGGTCCAGGTGGTGGTGCACCTGGTTGAGCGCACATGTTATAATGTGCAAGGACCTGGGTTCAAGCCCCTGGTCCCCACCTGTAGGGGGAAAGCTTTGCAAGTGGTAAAGCAGGGCTGCAGGTGTCTCTCTGTCTTTCTCCCTTTCTATCTCCCCTCCTCTCTCAATTTCTCTCTGTCTCTATCCAATATAAAAAAAAAAAACCTCTGGCTCCTAAATCCTGTAGTAAGTACTCAAATCTTCAAATGATGCATTAAAGTAATTGAAGAAATGAGTGAATAAAATGGAAAAAATTATAATAAAATATGTAATGATAATCATTTCCCTTCAGATAAAATTATTTTGAAAATGAGTTTTTCACACTGTTTTCTATTTCAACTATTTTTTAATTAAATAATGTTTAACTAAAGCACTCCTCACCTCCAAATGATGATGGTGCAAGGCCTGAACCTACAATATCTGAGGTGGTACCTCAGACAGCAGAATCCTCCACACTAACACTGGTGCTAGTTCCCTGGGCCTGCGACTAATCTGCATATTCAATTTCTCTTTGGGAACACTGTATCTTCTCAACAGTTAAGGGCAATGTTGGGAAATATTTGTTTCTACTTAAAATATCAGACTACAATGTAGAGAGGAAGTACAAATAAAATACACATAAAGGGTTTCATTATAAAATACCCATCGTAAAAATCAGTTTAATCAAAATCAATTTAGACATTTTAGTAGATTAAGCTTAATTCCCCTATGTGATGTGCTAATAATAAGACAGGTGACTGAATACTGTGTGTAATGCTGTGTAAACTGTAACTATGTAACAAATAATTTTTGTTTGGAGGTTCCATTTATTTCTCTGTTTCTGAATTTATTCTGGTGGCCAAACAATGTGAACTACTGAGTTCAAAACAAAACAAAAAAAAGAAGAAGAGATAAGAATAATGAACAGCAAAAGTTACTTTTGTTAATGTGGACATCACTCAATGAACCCAGGACCTCAAGCACACGGTACTGCTGACTAGGCTTCTTAGCCAACTTCCTAGTCTCAAATTTGAATGGAGGGTAGAAAGGGGTGTGGCCTGAGGAAAGAGGGTATAAAAACAAAAGAGGTAAGAGTGGCATGAGGAAAAGATACTAAATCAGTGCTCCACCATGGAATTCCCTTGGTGTCATTCATAATGTGTCCGTGTGGTTATCAGGGACAAACCTAGGGTGTCAGTACGTTAAGACATACACTTAATGTTAGCTTTCATGCTAAGGCAAAAATTTGTAAAGTCATGGGCTCCTCAGAATGGACCTAAAATAGACCTACTAGCTTCTTCCAAAACAGAGAGCCCAAATCTCATCTGCTCTATTCTTGCCTTTAGGTTCTCAATTATTAAACAATTTGTTCTGCCTTATATCTTAAAGTTTTTTTCGGCCACCACGTTGCAGGTGCTACCATGACGCCAGCCTGACCTCCCTGGGCAGACAATCTAACCAATGTGTCCTGGAACCTCACCTCCTCAGAGTCCCGCCCCACTAGGGAACGATAGAGACAGACTGGGAGTATGGATCCACCTGGCAATGCCCTGGAACCTCACCTCCTCAGAGTCCTGCCCCACGAGGGAACGATAGAGACAGACTGGGAGTATGGATCCACCTGGCAATGCCCTGGAACCTCACCTCCTCAGAGTCCTGCCCCACGAGGGAACGATAGAGACAGACTGGGAGTATGGATCCACCTGGCAATGCCCTGGAACCTCACCTCCTCAGAGTCCTGCCCCACGAGGGAACGATAGAGACAGACTGGGAGTATGGATCCACCTGGCAATGCCCATGTTCAGCTGACTGAGTGCTACTCAGTCAGCCTCCAAGGCCTCAAGACATACTATTTTAATAAATCATTGGGGACAACAAGGAAGGGTTAATTAGTAGTAAACAGAGGGGGAAGAGGCATTCATTTAAACTTGTTTAACCATGTAATCCCGGCTTGCTTGCCAAGTTCCAACGAAATAATAAATGCCAAATTCCATAGTGCAACTTGGATAAAAAGGAAATAGCCAATGGCTGGGAGTAGGCCTAGTGAGCCTTGGACTTTACTTTTCGAAGACTACGTTTAAGAAAATAATGAACTCTGGCACGTAATTTAAGCTCTGAGATTTTGGCAAAAGATTCTGGTTTTTGGTGCTTTGAGTGACACTGGCATCCATTAGTCAAACTATCAAAACTAACAGAACATCTGACCCCAATTGCACATTGTAAAGTGTTAATTTGAGATTATGATTAAAGATCAAAACAGGAAAAATAGTGTCAGTCCAAATAAATAACAGCTACAAGTAGCATAAGGCACAGTGTTTATTTTATTAGTAAGTGTTCACGGTCACTACCTGAATAGTTATACTATGATTTCTACATCAGCTTTCTTAAATCCACTGGAGAAAAATTGCAAATGATTATTCCCAGGCAGCCCTCTAGAGAAATGCAGTTACTAGTTTTGTCCATAATGATAACAAGATGGTAAATTAAAATAATTATCTCACCATCACAGCTTTTATATTCCATCAATAGTTCTGATTTTTGCAGTAACTGCCACAGCCTTATCTATGCCTAACTTACAGAAATTTAAGAACTAGAAGGAGGCAGAAAAGATGATTGGGGAGTCGGGTGGTACCGCAGCGGGTTAAGCGCACGTGGTGCAAAGCGCAAGGACCAGTGTAAGGATCCCAGTTTGAGCCCCCAGCTCCCCACCTACTGGGGGTTTGGTTCACAGGCAGTGAAGCAGGTCTGGAGGTGTCTGTCTTTCTCTCCCCCTCTCTGTCTTCCTTTCCTCTCTCCATTTCTCTCTGTCCTATCCAACAATGATGATATCAACAACAACAATAATAACAACAATAATAACAACAACAATAAAAAAAAAAAAAGATTGACCTCTTGGTCTTCTACAAGCATATTTCTGTGCAACTGTATTACTTCTAACAAGATACATACAAAACAGGAAACCCAAAAATGTCAAATCCCATGGGTTAGTACCAAACATGGAAATCAGTTTTTTCTTTAAAAAAACAAAGTGAGTATATAAAAGAAGAGAAATATATAGGGGGTCCCTATTATTACTGTCAAAACTATTGGATCCTAAAGGTTTTTAAACAGGTTTTAAAAATTAAGGATAATTTTATGGGAAGAATAACAATAAATACACACACACACACACACACACACACACACACATCACTCCAAGTCCACATGATATAACCTGCAACACTTAGCTACCTGGTGTTCCTACGGTTTGCTGTGACCATTGCTTATTATCTAAATAAAAGAACCAGCACAATGTCTGGCACATTATGGTTAAAGTAGTCATCATTACTGATGTGGCAAATGTCTTATCTATACTGGTAAATAGATGAACTTGACCACATTATGAAAATATGATTCATCCCCCTTCAAATAGGATTTAAGAGGCAGAAACATGACTCTCCACACTGTGAACATTTTCAAGATTTCTGAAATAAAACACACCACCAGTACCTTTCACTATACCCTCTAAGGATACAAACAAAATAATCTTCATGTCAAAAGCAGAAGGATAAAAATTAGTCTTAGATTGAAAAAAAAAAAACCTTTTTTTTTTTCATGGCATCTGGGCCCAGGATTCCAGAGTTCCTGGTTCTCCTTACTCTAGAATCTCTTTACATACACACCTCAATCCCATAGATGAGGTCTAATAAAGTTAGAGGAATAACTTTTAAAAAAATACGTGTTTCATACCAAATGATATTACATCTGCTGATCTCAACCTAATCAACACAGAGAATACCACCTCAGCATGCTTTACTTCAGACTGTGTGCAGAGATGTCAGGTGTGGAATGTCAACCTTCAGCCTCATTACTCGGGTGAGACCTTTCCTTCCATAGGATTCTCTAATTCCATTCCAGGTGGTTCACTTCCTAACAAAGTCCCAAAACCTAGATATAGACCAGGCCCCATGAAATATGGCATATGATCACATGTATCCGTAAGTTAGGGCAAAATATATACCTGAAAGCAAAAATGCACAATAGTCTGCAGTGAGTCAGTATATGCAGCAAGCAAGTAGAAAAACCTAAAAAGACACCATAAAGTTCCTAATGAAATAGTGTCGACTTAGAAGTAGATAACCTCCTCATCTGCCACCTATTACACTTCTCTCACTCACTCCAAAGCTAACTTTATCAAAGTAAGGTCTACAAAAGCTGTATAAGGACAAGAGACTGGCATACTTTAATAAAATTAAAGTATGTTGCTTTCATCAGCTGGGGCCCTAGTCGGGGAGTCCTGAGATTCCCAGACAAGATGGGCCTAGACCTCAAATAAATCCCTCTCTCCTCTCTCTATTGTAACTGGTCATCTCTATCAGGAACAACAAAATAGACCCCTCCGTGGGCCCCCACAGGACCTTGTCGTCAGCTTGGATCAACTATGGTAGAGAATGTTCCATCCTCGGAAGGGAGGCTGGGCAACATACTTTATCTTCCACCTGAGGATGATGGGTTCTGAAATTGGGGCAGCTTGGAACGTTCCTACTCATGACCACAGAATGTGAGCTCAGCTCTACAGGGATGCAGAGGTCACATAGGCTCCTAAGCTGAATATGGGCCTCTGGATCAGATCAAATCGATGGGGTTTACAGTCAACAATATTTAGACACCTTTCCCATATTTGGGAGCTACTTTCTTCCCTGATCCAGCTTTCTGGTCCTTTTTCCAGCCATGACATCATCTTCCCAGACAACAACTTGGGTCCACCTGCATATCAGATTTCAGGCTCAAAGAAAAAAAAAAAAACTAGTATAGTCATGGGCCCTTTGTAATGTAACTAAAATAGGACTAACTATCTATAAAATGGAGATCCCCAAATCTTTATCTGCACTAATCCAGCCCTTAGGTTCATGATTAGTCAGCAATATGTTTGGCTCTATATGTTAACTCTTCTTTCAGCCACCAGGTTCCAGATGCTACCATGATGCCAACCAGACTTCCTTGGACAGACAACCCCACCACTGTGTCCTGGAGCCCTGCTTCCACAGAGCCCCACCCCACTAGGGAAAGAGAGAGACAGGCTGGGAGTATGGATCTACCTATGTTGTAGTATTTAGAAGGCAGCAAACCTGAAATAAAAATTCTTCCTACTACTGGGTCCTACTTATATACAGGACTTTCAAGCAACGAATAAGAAGCAAAATAATAGAAAATCCAGTCTAAATCTAAACAAATGCTAAGTAGGTGAAGCACACTGCCAATTAGTTTTGAACAAAAATGGAAATGCTAATTCTTAAGCTAGGCATATTATTTTACACTTTCCTTCAGATCTTTGAGTATTAACTCTGTGTTTAAGCTTAATTTCAGTAGGAGCAATCTCTAGGTCACACAACCCAAATAGCAACTTAACTGGGTCACTATGGGTTTTTTTTGTTGTTGTTATTTTATGTAAATAGTCAATAGACCATTTACTTGTTAACTCTTTCCATTATGTTCTCATAAACAGCTACAAAATGCCATCAAGCCTCTAGTCAACTAAGGAATCAGTGATCTACTCTAAGTTATGATTCAAGTCTCATGTTGAACTACTACTGAACACTAAAACAACTTTTACTAGGGAACTGGCAGTAGCGCAAAAGGTTAAGCGCACATGGCACTAAGCGCAAGGACCCGCACAAGGATCCGGTTCTAGCCCCCGGCTCCCCACCTGTAGGGGCGTCACTTTACCAACAGTGAAGCAGGTCTGCAGGTGTGTTTGTTTTTCACTCCCCCTCTCTGTCATTCCCTCCTCTCAATTTCTCTCTGTCCTATCCAACAACAACAGCAATGGTAACAATAACAACAGGAACAAGGGCAAAAAAATGGGGCAAATGGCCTCCAGGAGTTCATAGTTACCGGTACCCAGCCCCAGCCAATAACCCTGGAGGCAAAAGAACTTTCATGTTATGGCTACATCCTTCGTGTATCCAAGCTCCAATAACCGAGAATGCGAGTAGATATTTAAACCAGTTCCCAGGACTTAAGATAAGTAGGTGGATCTTTAGTCTTCTTCCCCCCCCACATATCTTATTCAGTATTCCTTGTGTGATGGCTACTTTATTGCAGTGGTTCAATATTTAATTAAGGATTAAATAGTAAAGCAGTGTGACCATTAAATTGTTTTCTTTTAAAAAAAAAAAAAACTCCAATGTTTACATAGCTTTCCTTAATTAAATCAACTTCATAGAAGTTTAAAAAAATAGATTTAAAAAGTGAGCCCTATGAGCAGTCATGTATTTTGAAGATATGAAGCCATTGCAAGTCCTGTGTGCCAGTTATGACAGGGCACATAAGTAGCAACCCTGGGTACCCCTAAACTTGGGCATCTTGAGCCATAATCCCCAGTATACTAGAGGCCACATCAGCTTTGGCATCAGGATAGGGATCCCCTAGACCATGACCAGCACATGAGGTTATCTGAGGCAACCCAAGGGAAACACGACACTTTCTTCCAAGAAAATGGTCAAAATACTTATTCTTTAAATTCAACTGTTTGTTTAAATTCTATTCCTTTAAGTCCATTGTTAGATACTAGGTCTCTTTGTGTCTAGTTTCCTAGTCATTGACAACACTGGGTTACTACTAATGTTTATTAATGTTTTCTCTTAAGAGAGAAAGACCAAAGAATCCTAATGAAGCCAGTTCATGTAAGATGATCTTTCAGGGGGTAGGTCGGTAGTGCAGCGCGCATGTGGCGCAAAGCGCAAGGACCGAGTAAGGACCCAGGTTGGAGGACCCAGGTTGGGCCCCCAGCTCCCCACACCTGCAGGGGAGTCGCTTCACAGGCGGTGAAGCAGGTCTGCAGGTATCTGTCTTTCTCTCCGCCTCTCTGTCTTTCCCCTCCTCTCTCCATTTCTCTGATCTATCCAACAACGAACGACATCAACAACAACAATAATAACAACAAGGGCAACAAAAGGGGAAAAAAATGGCCTCCAAGAGCAGTGGATTCATGGTGCAGGCACTGAGCCCCAGCAATAACCCTGGAGGCAAGAAAAAAGAATAGCCCACATCTACAGTCAAACTGATTAAGAACTCTTAATAGCTAAAGATTTTTTAAAAACCTTAGCAGACTATCATTGACCCAGGCATGTGTATATCTAAATACATGAAGAATAATATACCAGTTGGTCTTTAGCTGTAGAGAGAGAATAGCTAGGAGAGGTAGGGACTACGTCTACTTAGTGACAATTTGAGGCCCTAAGAGATAGCTTACTGGGTAGGTCTTGCCATGCATGTGGTCCAGGCATACGACCTGGCCCCAATTGGGAGGCACCATGGCATCAGAGGAAGCTCAGATGTGGCATCTCTCCCTTTCTGTCTCTTCACCTGACTGAAAAAGTTGCCTAGAAAGGGTTAAGCTACACATGTGCCCTGAGTAGTAGGGTGCATACCTTACCATGTGGAAGGCCCTGAATTTGAGGCTCAGTACCACATGACAAGAGCATGGATGCTGAGGACATCTCATAAATGGTGGAGCAGTGTTGTAGTACCTTCCCTATCTCTAAAAAATAAATCATAGAAAATTAGGGGGGTGGGCAGTCGCACACAGAGTTAATTACGCACACAGAGTACTGAGCACAAGGATCCCGGTTGGAGCCCCTGGCTCCTCACTTGCAGGGGTGGGGAGGGTCACTTCACAAGCTGTGAAGCAGGTCTGCAGGTGTCTGTCTCTTTCTCTCTCTCCCCTCTCTGTCCATCTCTCTCCCCTCTCTGTCCTATCCAAACAAATTGAAAAAAAAAATGGCCACAGGAGCAGTGGATTCATAGTGCTTGAACTGAGCCCCAGTAATAACCCTGGAGGAAAAAAAAAAAAAAGGCCAGGATGGTTGCTCAGAATTACTGTATAAACTCTTAAGCACAGGGTTCATTCCCCAGTATTGCATAAATCAATTTAAAGATTAATTAATTAATTAAAGTAAAATCCACAAGAAATATGCTTTCATTTTAACAGTTTTTTGTTTGTTTTAAGAAAAAGTATAATTGTGGTCCAGTAGATAAAACATTGGACTCTCAAGCATGAGGTCCTGAGTTCAATCCCCAGCAGCACATGTACCAGAATGATGTCTGGTTCTTTCTCTCTCTCCTATTTTTCTCATTAATAAATGAGTAAAATACTAAAAAAAGAAAAGAAAAATATAACTGATGCATGTTGAATCACAGGGAAAAGATGAATCTCCATAGTTTGATCTCAGAGCCAGGCAACACAGGAGTGTAAGAGTAAGCATGAAATCGTGAAATGACTCCAAAAGTCTTTATCACCTTCTGTGTTTACTTATGTCAATAAGAACTTAAGAGCTTTATTTGCAAAGTTAAAAGACAAAACAGATAATCTCTGGATGGATAATTGAGTTGACACTATAAGGATCAGGGCTTCGCAGTTAGCTGAAGTGAGGCCACCCATTATGGATAGTGAATGAAAAAAAGAACAGGAAAGGATACCCATTGAAAGAGAAGCAAATCCATAACCAACTTTGTTCATACTTTTCTTGCCATTTTTTTCACCTGCTATCCATCTTCCAGTCTCTTTTCCATATGTTACCTCCACCCCATATCTTGTTTTATCTTTAGCAACGTTAAAGTAAACACCTTTCCTAAACTCACGACCTTTAATATTTCCCACTTCTATATACACAAGGCTCCCAGAAATTCCTTCATCACAAATGAAAATATAACAATGAATTTTAACCTGGCTCATCTCTCACAGAAAACGCAGACAGGTGAGGATGCAAGAAGTAAGAAATCAGATAAATGCTGGAAATCTGACATACTTTTAATTCAAATTCCAATTTTTAGGAAATTCAAACAAACAAGAGAAAGAAATTCAAACAAAAATGTAGAAAGGGAGATTGAATAAGATCCTCTACCTATCACCCATGATGGGTCCTGAAATTGGTGCAGCCTGGAATGTTCCTAGTCGTGACCACAGAATGTGAGCTCAGACCTACAGGGATGCAGAGGTCACACAGGCTCCTGTGCTGAATATGGGCCCCAGATCACATCCATTCGGTTTACAGTTAACAATATTTATATACTTTTCCCATATTTGGGAGCCACTCTCTTTCCTGATCTAGCTTTCTAGTCCTTTTTTCCTACTATGACCCCATCTCCCCAGACAATGACTGAGGTCACCTAAGTCATGTTGTATGTCAAGCTCAGAAAAAAACTAGTAGGGTCATAGGCCCCTTGGAATATACCTAAAATAAACCTACTAGCTTTTTCCAAAACTGAGACCCCAAATCTTCATCTGCAGTATTCTTGCCTTACATTCATGATAAGTCAACAATTTTATATCTTAACTCTTTTTCAGTCACCAGGTTCCAGATGCTAACATGATGCCAACCTGACTTCCCCGGGCAGACAACCCCACCAATATGTCCTGGAACCTTGCTTCCCCAGAGCCCTACCCCATTAGGGAAAGAGAGAGATAGGCTAGGAGTATGGATCAACCTGTTAATACCCATTTTCAGCGGGTAAGAAATTACAGAAGCCAGACCTTCCACCTTCTGTATCCCATAATGATCCTGGGTCCATACTCCCAGAGGGTTAAAGAATAGGAAAGCTATCAGAGAAGGGAATGGGATATGGAGTTCCGGTGGCAGGAACTGTGTGGAACTGTACCCCTCTTATCCTATGGTCTTGTCAATACCTCCATTTTATAAATAAATAAATAAAATGTAGAAAGGAAAAAAATATATAAATTATATATTATCTCTAAGTATCTAAGACAATTTTCCTTCCTAAAATTTTTTCTTAAATATTAGATGAATTTCTTATAAACTTTTCTTCTGAAAAGTAAAAAAAAAAAAAAAAAAAAGTCACTAAAGTAGTCAGATAAAACAAAATATGTGAAATTCACCGTTATCGGGTTCCGGGGGTGGGGGAACGAGCCAGCCCGGCTCCGACTTCGCCATCTGGCCTGTTGGCCACCAGGAGACAGACGGAGAGCAGGGAACCTCGGGCCAGCAGAGGCAGGAGCGAGTTCACTGAGGGGTCTTCCAGCATACCGTGGTGGCCAACAGTACGACAAACCCCTGGGGTACCGGGGCGGAGGACGGGACCTTTTATTGTCGCAGTTACAAGTTTATAAAGGGGTAGCTGTGCAGGGGACATGACCAAGCTGGCCAGTGAGACCAATATCTCCTTATAAGGGAAAAGAGAGTAAGGCGATGAGAAGGTGTGGATGGTGATGCAGGAATGGGGAAATAGAAATTTAAGGAAGGCGAAGCCCACCAGAGGGAGGAGGGCGGGGTGATGATGAGGCTGACAGGAAGGCTGGAATCCCCCCGCGTGCTCTGGCCACATCTTGCTCGACCCCAAGGCTGGCATGCTAAGGGGAGTCAGACAGACGAGCCTCTGGGGGGTCAGCCATCCCTGCTCAAACAGGCATTAGACCCACACACCCTATCCCAGTGCTTTCCAGCACTCATTCTGCAGCATTATGAGTCAGTCTGTCTAGAATCGTCTCCCCTTAAATTAGAACCTCACTGTTCTAATTTAAAATTTGTAACTCATCAAGAAAAATAAATAAGTAAACACATATAAATTCTTATCAACACTTTTTTGTTTGTGGACCTAATTTTACACTATCAAGTCAAGTATTCAACTGAAGAGATGATCCTCACAAAACTTCCTCGAATGTAGCAGTACTATTAATATGCTTTGTGAACTTACAAGAGCAAAATTTAAGAGGATGAAAGTTTTTCAAAGAAAGCAAACTCATACCATTCAGTTAATTAAAAAAAAAAAAAAAAGACTCGACATGATCAACTGTCATGACTTGAGGCTTTAGGAAGGAGGTGTCATGTTATGTACAACAGAACATCAAAAATAAATATGTGTGAATGGGAATCATCTTGTAGATAATTTAGGGGGGTGTGGGGTTTGAGCGGTGGCACGCTGGGTGAAGTGTACACAGAACAAAGCAGACTGACCTGAGCAAGGCTCCCAGCTCCCCACCCGTAGCACGAATGCTTCACAGGCAGTGAAGCAGGTCTGCAGGTGTCTTTCTCTCTCTCTTCTATCTTCCCTTCCTCTCTCAATTTCTCTCTGTCCTATCCAAATAAATAAATAAATAATTTTTTTTTAATGGGGAGTCGGGCGGTAGCGCAACAGGTTAAGCGCGTGTGCTGCAAAGCACAAGGACTGGCTAAGGATCCCGGTTGGAGCCCCCAGCTCTCCACCTGTAGGGGAGTCGCTTCACAGGCGGTGAAGCAGGCCTGCAGGTGTCTATTTTTCTCTCCCCCCCTCTGTCTTCTCTCTCCATTTCTCTCTCTCCCATCTAACAATGATGACATTAATAATGACTACAACAATAGAACAAGGGCAACAAAAGGAAATATATATATATATATATATATATATATATATATATATTTTTTTTTTTTTTTAATAAAATGCCCACAGAAGCTGTGGATCCGTAGTGCAGGCACCAACCCCCAGCGATAAGCCTAGAGGCAAAAAAAAAAAAAAAAAGAATGGTACATGTTCATAAATGGAGTGCTCTCTGATGTTCATATTCATTTGAATATGCCTTTGATCTTACATCAATCAGTTTTACTTAGTAAATGAATCCCAAACAAGGAATTATGTGATCAAGACTAGCACTGGTTAGTGTTACTTTTGACAAGAACTGGGCAGAAGATGTGTTTTTATTTATTTATTTATTTGTTTGCTTATTTATTTATTATTGGAAGGAGACAGAGAAAGATTGAGAGAGGAGAGGGACACAGTGAAAAGAGAGAGAGAGATACACCTGCAGCCCGCTTCACCACTTGCAAAGCTTTCCCCCTGCAGGTGGGGACCCAGGCCTACCACGCTGTAATGTGTACGCATAACCAGGTGCACTATCTCCTGGCCCCAATGATCAGTTCTTTTTTTTTTAATAATTATTTATTTTCCCTTTCACTGCCCTTGCTTTTTTATTGTTGTTGTAGTTATTATTGTTGTTACTCGATGTCATTGTTGTTAGATAGGACTGAGAGAAATGGAGAGAGGAGGGGAAGACAGAGAGAGGAAGAGAAAGACAGACACCTGCAGACCTGCTTCACCGCCTGTGAAGCGACTCCCCTGCAGGTGGGGAGCCGGGGCTCAACCCAGGATCCTTATGCCGGTCCTTGCACTTTGCGCTTAACTTGCTGCGCTACCGCCCGACTCCCGGATGAGTTCTTAAGGACATGAGAAGGGTTTATATAATTACAGAATTTAGTCAATACCTTCTGTGGAATCACTGTCCTGAGATAAACTACCCTCCTCCTATAAGGTACAGCACAGTAAGAGGTACTGATGAGTTGGGGAGGAGGGGAATCAAAGAGCCTAAATTAGAAAGCAACTTTTCATTCTTTTAGATGAGTGATTTAATAATTATTGACAAGACTGTGGTATAAGAGGGGTACAATTCCATACAAATCAATTCCCAACACTAGAGTTGCATATCCCCTCCCTTCTAATGGGAGCTTTCCTATTCTTGATCCCTCTGGGAGTATGGACCAAAGATCTTTATGGGACAATAAGGAACTAAAAAAAGCACATTTCCTTGGAAACAAAGCATAGCTTTAAATATAGTATGAGTTCTAAGGGAACTCCGGTATCAGTCTTAAAAGCGAAAGTTGAAACAAGTGATAGATGAATCCCAAAAAGAAATGAATGAGATATTTTGTAATACAGGAAACAGGCAAATTGACAGAGAGGGAAGAACAGGTCAGTCATTGGAACAAAAACAGAAATCTATCAACTCTGAGGCTAGGATTTGGTTATTAAAGTATTTTTAGGGGAGCAGGTGGTAACACATCTGGTTAAGAGCACCTGCAAGGATCCCAGTTCAAGCCCCCAAGTGCCCACTTGCATAGATCATTAACCAAAAATCTTAAAGAGTACACTGGGGGGAGTCAGGCAGTAGAGCAGTGAGTTAAGTGCAGGTGGCACAAAGCACAAAGACTGGCATAAGGATCTCGGTTGGAGCCCCGGCTCCCCACCTACGGGGCGGTGGGGGGGGGGGGGAGCTGGTCGCTTCATAAGCATTGAAGCAGGTCTGCAGCTGTCTCTCTTTCTCTCCCCCTTTATCTTCCCTTCCTCTCTCCATGTCTCACTGTCCTATCCAACAACAACAACAGCAGCAACAACAAAAATAATGGGAAAATATGGCCTCAGTAGATTTACAGTGCAGGCACAGAGTCCCAGCGATAACCTTGGAGGCAAAAAAAGAAATAACGGGAAAAAGAATTTTTAACATCTTTAACACAGCACACTAAGAAATCCTAAAGAATCCAGCAAAAAAATATTTCCAGATGTAGAATTGAATATGACTATGCCTCATGTTCTTAAGTTTCATTTTTTTCCTCCAGGATTATTGCTGGGGCTTGGTGCCTGCACCATGAATCCGCTGCTCCTAGAGGCTATTTTTTCCCCTTGTTGCCCTTGTTGTTTATCATTGTTGTGATTATTACTGTTGTTGTTATTTATGTTGTTGCTAGATAGGACAGAGAGAAATGGAGAGAGGTGGGGTAGACAAAGAGGGGGAGAGAAAGACACCTGCAAACCTACTTCACCACTTGTGAAGCAGGTGGGGAGCCAGGGGCTCCAAGCTGGATCCTTAAACCCATCCTTACGCTTCACACCAAGTGTGCTTAACCCGTTGCGCTACCGCCCGACCCCCCTGAAGTTTCATTTAATAGCAGTTTGAATAACAAACTCGAGGGCTGGTAATGTTGTTCCTTTGAGAGGGTACTTGCTTTGTCACACATGACCAACGTTTGAACCTGGCCCCCAAGGTACTGGTACAAGTGTGGAGCTGCATTGTCTTTCCTTCTCCCCTTTAGTCTCTCTCTGACTCTCTATCTGAAATGTTGGCTTGGAATAGTGAACACGCCCTCACCAACACCACCAGTAAAGGTCAAAAAGAAGGGGGCGCGGGGGGACGGGGGGACTTGAGTCTACCCTTTCAATCATGAACTAAAATAGATTAGATGATGCAAAAGCCTACAGCAAAGTAAATGGAGTTGTATTTAGTTGATCATTCACGTTGTGAAGCGGTAAGGGTACTAAATAATTAGGTGCTTGTCTTAAAGAGCATCTTTCAACTTCTTCTAAAACGAGGGAAAGAAAAAGCCTTTTTTATGTTTTACAGGACTCTGTTCAATAAGTTCTCAATGTAAGATCTGTTCCAAAATGTGGTTAATTCCCTTCAAATTAAATAACATTTGAAGTCTGAAAAGGAGACATTTCCCTGTAACTCACCACTGTGTCAGATATTTACTCTATATTTAGTAACAATAGAATTAAGCAGGGGTGGCTGGGCAGTGCCGTGCCTATATTATAGTGCACGAGGACCCAGGTTCAAGCCCCTGGTCCCCACCTGCAAAGCTTCATGAGTGATGGAGCAATGCTGCAAATAAAACTGATTAATTCATATATATATAATGAATCAGGTTCATGAAAAGTTTCAGCAGGCCCTGAAAAGTTTGAATCAATGACAGTGCAATAAAAGTGGGTCATCAGAAATAAACCCTTTACAGGGCAGGGATGAGGGGTAGCTTAGTGGAAGAGTTCCTATTTCCCATGCGTGAGGCACAAAGCTGGCGCAGCAAAGAGAAATCCATGAGTAGTGTGAGTAGTGTCATGCTCTCTCCCTCTCTCTCCTCTCCCTCTCCCTCTCCTTCTCCCCTCCCCCTCCCCCTCTGATCCCTTAAAGAAATAGAAAAAAATGTCTGAGTGGCTATAATTAGAATAAATAACTTCAATATTATCCATCTAAAGTTGGATTTCAGGGGGCTGGGAAGTGGCACACTGAGTTAAGTACACATGATGCGAAGCACCAGGGCCCACATAAGGATCCCAGTTCAAGGCCCTGGCTCCCCATCTGCAAGCAGAAAGCTTCACAAGTGGTGAAGCAGATCTGCAGTTGTCTCTCTGTCTCTCTCCCACTCTATTGCCTCCTCCCTCCCCTCTCAATTTCTCTGACTTTATCTAATAATAAATAAATAATATTTAAAAAAAAAAGAATAGAGAACCTTCCAGTGGAGGGGAGGGGATATGGAACTCTGGTGGAGGAATTGAATTGTATGGAATTGTACCCCTCTTATCCCACAATCTTGTCAATCATTATTAAATCACTAATAAAAATACAATTTAAATAAAAAGGTTGATACAGTACGTAAAGGACAACTTGGACAATGCTGCCTTAGGCAGATATAAGCTATGCCAGCTGGTTACTGCGGTTGTTGTGGTCTATACTGAGGCTTCAGTTTTTTTCTTTAGTTACCTGCAACAGTTATAACTAATCATGACGTTCTTCTTCTAGCGTTTGCCCTTCTTCCGTAGCCAGTCAACAGCATCAGGTTGAGCCTGATGTCAAGTTTCGAGACCTCCTTTGAATCTGGAGAGGTGGCAGTCGTTGACTATGTGGGTCATAGTCTGTCTGGAGCCGCAGGGGCAGTTCGGGTCGTCTCTGGCTTCCCAGCGATGGAACATAGCGGCGCACCGGCCATGGCCTGTTCGATAGCGATTGAGGAGGGTCCAATCATAACGTGCTAGGTCAAAGCCGGGTTGACGCCTGCAGGGGTCTGTGATGAGGTGTTTGTTCTTTACCTCAGCTGACTGCCAGCTCTGTTTCCAAGAGACTGGAACAGAGAAGTTCAGTGTAGGCGTAGGGGACCAGATTGGGTGACGAGACGTCAAGCGTTGGACAGGGTGGGCGAAGATCTCCGCGTATATTGGCAGGTCCGGTCGAGCGTAGACGTGGGAAATGAACTTAGATGATGCCGCATCCCGACGAATATCTGGCGGGGCAATGTTGCTAAGAACTGGCAGCCATGGAACCGGAGTGGAACGGATGGTTCCAGAAATTATCCTCATGGAGGAATAAATTTGGAATGGACATGGGGGCTACGGAACCATACTGGGGCACAGTATTCTGCAGTGGAATAGCAGAATGCCAGAGAGGATGATCGTAGTGTGGAAGCGCTCGCGCCCCATGAGGAGCTGTAAATGACGTTAATGTAAAATATCACGCGTTCTGGTATGAATTAGCTCTAAAACAATTATAGTTGAAACAGAACTTAGAGGTACCATAGAGTGGCACACGTTATACACAGCAAGAAGTAATGACAGAAGTTTGTCACTTGAAGATTTGATAGAAAAGACAGCACAACACTTACAGGCAGCTGTCCCTAAGAAACCATGGGTGGCAGCAGACAATGTGATTTTCCCATTACAAACCTCACAGTTACTTGGCTTGCTTAAAATTCATTAAATTTTGTCTATCTTTCTCTCCTCCACTCCGTCTTTCCCTCCTTTCTCCATCTCTCTCTGTCCTCTCAAACAACAATGATGTCGATAACAATAATAATAACCACAACAACGATAAAACAACAAGGGCAATAAAAGGAGAGTGGGGGCCTCCAGGAGCAGTGGATTCATAGTGCAGGCACCGAGCCCCAGCAATAACCGTGGAGGAAAAAAAAAAAGAAAGAAAAAAAACTCATTAAATAAAGTATTTGTAGAGCATTGATAAAATGCATAAAGAAGAAAGAAAGAAGAGAAAGAAGAACAGAAAGGGAAACTAAAAGCAGGATCTGATTAAATCGAGAGTAGGATACCAAAGTGAAAAAAAAAACCCTGTGGTGTGGGGAGGGTGGACATTCGGCTTCCCGGGGCAGCAGGGGGGTGGGGGGGATATGGGATGGGACACAGTCTTTTGGTGGTGGGAATGGTGTTTATGTAAAAAAAAAAAAAATGCAGATAGACTACTGATAAAATTAAATTTATTTATTATTTACTTTTTTTTCCACTATGGTTATTGGTGGGGCTTGGTGCCTGAACACTACTGATAAAATTAAATTTATTTATTATTTACTTTTTTTTGCCACTATGGTTATTGGTGGGGCTTGGTGCCTGAACAATGACTTCACACTCCCAATGGCCTTTTTTCCTCCTTCTTATAGAGACAGAGAAATAAGGTGAGAGAAGCAGAGAGGAAAGAGAGGAAGACAGCTGCCACATTGTCCCACTGCATGTGGGGGCCAGGGGCTTGAACCCAAGTGACCACACATGACAACATGTATAATTTGCTTGGCGTACCACCATCCAGCCCCCAAATTTTAAAATGTCTGGCTGCAGTCTAGGGAGGTGGCACAGTGGGAAAAATGCTGGACTTACATGCACGAGGTCCCAAATCCATTCCCCACATTTCATGTGCTCTAGTTTCTTCTCTCGCTCATTCATATTAATAATTCTTTTAAATTTTTGTTGTCACATTATACATGGTCATATGATCTGAAGACAACAGTAATAACAAAAGAATTCTGCCAAGCAGATAAAGCCATTACTACTATCTTTGAATATATTTTCACAGGTCTCTCCTGCATAACCATACTCTAACCATATTCTTATATGTAGATTAAAATTTAAAAAAACTTGGGTTCACACTATGTAAATTCCAAAAGGCTTCTTATCAATTGACATTTTCAGATATGCTTAAATATTCATTAAAAGCACTGTCCTATCTACCTTCTTTTCCCTTTCAAGAATCCTTCCCTCTCAAGAATCCTTTCCTCTCCCTAGCCACTGTCTCTCTGTGGAATTCTTCTCTGAGTCTACACCTGAAATAAATACTGTGGTCCTACATATTGTTTCTTTTCTCGCTCTGGGTAACAAATGACCAGTCACTGAGTTCTGCTTTATTCTGTTTTAAATAATTTGCATCTACCAGTATCCGTCTTGTCTATTACCATCCAGTCCAAATCATCATCCTCACCCTAGAGTAGAGTGCTCATCTCCCAGACTCCATTTCTACTTCCTGCCAAAAGCAATCATTCGCCCACAGAAAACACAAATCTAATCATCTAGAACCCTTCAAAGAATCCTCGAGCAGTTTACTGTTGTGTTAGAATAAATTCAGAATGCTTCCTTGTCCACCGGGTCTTACAGAGTGTGGTCCCTGCCAACTTTCTAGACTCACCTCTCTCTCCCTTCTCCCTCTCCCTTTCCCTCTCTCTCCCCAGTTCTTCATCCATACTAGTCTTTCTGTTCTTTGACCATACCAGGAGCTCTCTTGCCTTAGGGCCTTGGCACATGCTGTTCCCTCTGAGGTTATTCCCTCTCCCTCCAAGTCCTTTCCTGGCTAACTCCTAACAATCCTAACCAAAACCTTCAAAGTGTTCATTTTACTCTATATAAATGATGACCCAGGAAGTGAGGCAATATTGGCATTTTAGCATATAAGACAGACAAATGTATATATATGTTGTTTCTCTTTTTATCATTATTATGTAGCTGCAAAAATGGGTCAATTTAAAACTTTCTGTGTAATACCTGTATCTCATAACACAAATGACAAAGTAAATTGTTTGGAGAACAAATCTTGTTCAAGGCTTACTCCTCAGCACCTAGAAGGTTCCTTAATAGACAGCAGATGTTGACTATGTAACATCCAAGCTGTATCTCTGCTTAAAATGCTCCCAGGTTCTATGTCCCCATTACCAGCTCCACCTACATGCCCTATGCTTCATCTCAAACCCGACATCTCCAGGGCCTAAGATGCCTTATTTCTTTATACCAGGAAGGCAAGATCGTCATCATCCATAGTCATGTCTCGTCTTAGGGCTGCATTTGCCGTAAGTAACCTTGAGACGCAAGACAAAGTGATCCTTCAGGACAAAGGGCAGTCTTGCTCATTAGAAAAGTAATGAGGGGCCAGGTGGTGGTGCACCTGGCTGAGGACACACACTACGAGAAAAGTCGTGAATTAGGGGACAAAGCGTAAGCAAAGAGACTCTCATGCCTGAGGCTTTGAAGTCCTAGGTTCAATAGCTCAAACCATCATACTTATGCAGCTTGCTGTGCCGTGAGGCATTCAAGTCCTTCTTCTCTGATCAGGTAGTCCTGATTTCTGTTTGCACCCATGAAGAAGCTTACACTTACTTGTAAGTCAGTGAAACCAAACCCCAGACCTCTGAGCAATTCACAGGCCTCTGAGATCATGTATCTATACAACACTTAACCATAGAATAATACCGCCCAGTCTGTGCCGATCGTCCACTGTAAACAAGCATTGTATTAATTTATGAGAAACTTCATTCCTATAAAATTCACCTGGGGTACCAGGTGGTGGCACACTGGGTTAAGTGCACATAGTATGAAGCACAAGGACCTGAGCAAGGATCCAGGTTCAAGCCCCCACCTGCAGGGGGTCACCTCACAAATGGTGATATGGTATGGTATGATAAGCTGTGGTATCGGAGTCGGGCGGTAGCACAGCGGGTTAAGTGCACATGGCGCAAAGTGCAAGGACCAGCGTAAGGATCCCAGTTGGAGCCACCAGCTCCCACACCTGCAGGAGAGTGGCTTCACAAGCAGTGAAGCAGGTCTGCTGGTGTCTGTCTTTCTCTCCCCCTGTCTTCCATTTCTCTCTGTCCTATCCAACAACAATGGCATTAATAACAACAATAATAATAACCACAACAACAATAAAACAACAGGGGTAACAAAAGTGGGGAAAAAGGGCCTCCAGGAGCAGTGGATTTGTGGTGTAGGCACGTAGCCACAGCAATAACCCTGGAGGCATAAAAAAAAAAGCTGAGAAAAATTAAAGATAATGGCAATAAGAAAAAGCTAGAGATATTTGTGAGCTTTGGAAGCTGGCAGAGCAGGGACTCCCAGCAGAGGCCATTCCCCTAATTACCAATCAGCCTCCTACTGGAAGCAGAACATTCAGGCTCTGGTGGGAAGCCTAGTGAAAAGAAGTTTTAGCATCTTTGCTTAGCAAGCTTTGAGTTGCTGCTGGACATTTGTTAATTCTGCATTTCAGATACACCCAGGAATGTCACACATGAAAAAAGAAATGTGTCAACTCATGTGTGTAAGAAATACATTGGCTAGGTCTCCACTAATATGTAGGTCGAAGTAAAATGATAGCAAATCAGTCGGTAACTTCCTTAACTCATAAAAGCACTGCAGACATTTTAATGTAGATTTCTAAGGTCATTTCTCATCTAAACCCCTTCCATAAATCTTCCACTAGAAGTACAACTAGCATTTAATAAACTAGTAACTTGTGCTTTCTTTCCACTTTGCCTTCTATGACATATTATCTCAAAACAAGAATATAGTTTATCAAAATTATATAATGTCCTTTCTCAGGAAACATTTATTATGCTTATCCTGACAGTGTTTCTTTTTTTTTTAACCAGAGCACTGCTCAGCTCTGGCTTAAGGTGGTGTGAAGGGTATTGAACCTGGAACTTCAAAGCCTCAGGCATGAGAGCATAACCGTTATGCTATCTACCCCCCTGACAGTGTTTCTACTGGAGCATCCGTATTTATACATTAGGATTCACACAAGGTCATCACAGGTTTCCAACCAAAATACAAGAAGGTTCCCTGCTACCAAGTACCAGGATTCATACCCTGTTTTCAGGCCATAAGCAGTAATAGTATGGGGCATCTGGCTCTGTGTCAGCAGAATAGATGCTGGTGGAACTCCCTTGGAAGTTACCAAGCCCCACATCATCTCCCATCTCCCCTCTCTTGTCACCCCCCCCCCGCCAGAAAAAAAAAATTAAAGCAGATATTTTTTAAAGAAAAAAAAAAGGGGAAAGAGAAAGGGTGATGGCAGCAAATAACTCTCTTCATATAGCAGAACCTGTTAATTCTCAAAAGAGATGGACCCTCCCCGTGGACTTCTCAATAAGCACTAAGGGTGGGGAGAGCTAAGCAGTAGGACCATTCTTACAAAAACCACAGTGTCTATCGACCCATATTGAGGATGAACTTGAACTGAGGCGGAGAGTCAAAATAAGCTTGGCGAAGGGGACACCAAGAGGAGCTGGGCCAAGGTTTTGCAATAAACTCAGGGTTGGCTTATATCTGTAAGATAAGATGACAGACACAAGAAAACGAACTGCATCTGAAAAACAAGAGTTTATCACTCACACTTCCCAAGAGGAGAGAACACCATACCATACTGGGGCCCCAAGAGGACATACCAGGAGGCTGAAAGGCCATCTTCAAAGGATGTATAAAAGCCTTTATTGTGGCTTTTCTCAGAGAGGCAAAGCAGGAAAAGATAAGTCCAAGTCTGTAAGTAAGGGGGCCAGAAGACAGCTCACCTTCCCTGTTTTGTCATGCCCATGCCCCAGTCTTTCCTTCTCTCCCTCTCCTCCTCTATCTCTGAATGGACCTGAGAAAGTCAACCCAGGGCAGTAAAACCTAAGGTGACTTGGGGGCAGGGGTGAAGGTGGAGGAAGATGAGCAGCTGAGGAATGGCCATTCTGAACAGCAGGCTCTGGGAAGGGGGTTGTGAGCTGAGCACCTAGCCGCTTGTTATCTGGCCCTAAGTGCTAAGAGATGGGCCTGCAAGAATATCAGTTTGGTTGGCTTGCATACAAAAGGCACATTCACAAGGAAGTGCTAGCCCTAGGAATCCTAGCAAATTAAAGGAGTTAACCCTAGAGAGGCCATCTCATCTAGTCTAGCCAGGATGTCCCAAAATGTCAAAGTATCTATCCTAGGATGCAAAAAAAAAAAAAAAAAAAAAGACAACATGCCCATTGCAGCCCAGATTGCACATCTGATGGCAAAGCTCCTTGTCTAGATTGCAGAAACTCTGCTAGCACTGGCCGAGCTCTCTCAAGATTCAGAGTTTCACTAGACTAGAAGACTTCCCTGGGGCACTGTCAACCCCATCGCCTTTGTGGTAAACGTATCAGAATGTTATTTCCCCAGATTTCACCCTCCTAGCTTCATTCCGCAGGTTGCATACTGACGGCAGGTTGCATACTGATCGTTCACATCACCTTGTTTTGTTTACATCACGGTTTGAAATGTGCATCACAGCCCATCAACATGATGACATGACCTTTGCTACAACTTCTCAAGTAACGGCATTCCTGTCGGAAACATCCAGGACACAAAGTTTCAGGTACTAAGAAGCCAAGCTGAACAGTTAGCATCCATTCAGATGTTCGCATAAAATCTGAACAAATGGAACACAAAAATAATACCTTGGGATTTCAAAGACATCTAGTGTTTATTATCTTCTGAAGGAAAGACATGAAAGCTGACTGCATAAATAACAAGGCCTCCCTGCCCCCTTCTCCTCTGCTCCTAAGCGTTTGAACAACATTTTTGGTCTACATTAAAATGCCATCAGTCAGGCACTCTTAGAACTCACACTCTGACTTTAACTATCATTGAGTGAAGTAGATATTTAGCCATAGGAAAAACATGAATCTGTGTGATCGATTTTTTTCCCTACTGGTGAGGTGCATTTCACTGAACTGTTAAATATGTTGACTGTTGCACCTAAAAGCAAAACTAGCTTTGTTCAACACACCCACACACACAACATCAGTAACCTGAGGTTCTCTTTTCACTGTATTGTTCTGAAAATCACAGGCATGTTTTCTAGGTAACATAATCATAATACAATTAAATATTGGGTAGAACATTTGTTTAAAACCCCATCTAAGTTGGGGGGGCTGGAGGGACTGAAAAGGGGTAAGAGATACACAAAAAGGGTTGCCTTCACAGTCTCGAGTACATTTGTCAACCCCCCAGCTAAATACTGTTTTCAAGAATTTTACAAAATAGTCACAATAGGGATCTGCAAATCAAATGCGGACAGCTAGCGCAAAACGGAATCAAGATTTCTGTTTCATGACATGGTTAGTCACAGCAAACTGAGAATGATGATGCAAGCTCAGTGCAACCTAATCAACCTGCTACTTAACCCTCCTTCCAGGACAAGGCTCCAGAAACACAAGAGCTAAAAATAACCCAAGGGTCGGGAACATAGCCCAGCATTAGCACACCAGACTTGAATGTCCAAGGCTCCCAGAGGACCCAGGTTCAATCCTAGGCAGAGCTGAGCAATGCTCTGGCCGTTAGCTCACCCTCTCCTCCCCCACCCCACCAATAAACAAATATACAAAATAAGATAAGTATTTATCACCAAATACCCTTTTCCAAAAGTTTATCAAAATATTATTTATTTATAATGAGAGAGAAGTAGAAGCAGAGCATGGCTTAGCTATGACATAAGGTAGTTTAAGGGATTGAACTCAGGTTCTGTGTTCTAAATGGCTGAGCAATATCACACAGGCTCCTCAAATATCCTTCGCTTCTAGAGAAATCTTCCAACACAAACAAGCAAGCAAATAATGGAGCTCTCCAATAGACTATGAGATCACAGATAAGACACTTTGGTTTCCTGGATCATTTCATCCATGTCATTTGGATGGGATCCAATACCTTAGCAAGAATGAAACCAAACAATGCCGACCTCACTAATGAGAAAGAGGTTCTATAAAAATCTGACTCAGGGATGTCACTTCCTTTTTAAGGTTTTCATACGTTCTCTGCTGTTTCTCCCCTACACAAGTCCACTAGGACACCCTGCTTCCAGCCCTTGGTTCTCAAGACTGTTCATTCATTCATTCATTCATTCATCCATTCATCCATTCATCCATTCACTCATTCATTTATTCTTTTTTTTTTTTTACGGGGGACTTAATGGTTTGCAGTAAATATACAGTAGTTGGTACATGTGTAAAGTTTCTCAGTTGCCTGCAGAACACTCTCACTCCCAGCCTAGGTCCTCCTCCACCATCTTGCACCAGGACCTGGACCCACCCCACAGTCCTTTACTTTGATGCAATACACCAGGCCCAGTCCGAGTCCTAGTCTGTGTTTTCCCCTTTCTGTTCTTATTTCTTAACGTCTGTCTATGAGTGAGATCATCCCATAGTCATTCTTCTCTTTCTGGCTTATCTCACTTAGCATGACTCCTACAAGCTCAAACCAAAATGAGGTGAAGAAGGGGGAATCCATCATTCTTAGTAGCTGAGTAGTATTCCATTGTGTATATAGATCACAACTTGCTCAGCCACTCTTCTGTTGTTGGGCACCTGGGTTGCTTCCAGGTTTTGGCTATTAACAGATTGTGCTGCTATAAACACTGGTATACACAGATCGTTTTGGATGGGTGTATTTGATTCCTTATGACACATCCATGTTTTACTATGCAACTACTACATGCCAAATCCTACATCATTCATTGCAATGTCCAACAACATTTTAATAAGTGTTAACAGAAAAAATAGATGAATGGATATTAGTATATACACATAGATGTATAATTCTGGCTTACATTCTGTTGGGTTATCTGAAAAGTCATAATGTCTTTTCTCTGTTTTTCTATGCAAAAAATGTGTCGGGACTTCCCCAACATCCCAGTAGTTAAGCACTAGGACCTCTCTAGAAATAGCAGGCCTCCATGGCACCAAGGCCTTATCGAAAATAATGCTGAGACAAGTGTGCTATACTACAGCCCTCTAAAGCCGAAATACAAGTATGTATGTACACTGCAGTGCTTCCTTGCTTTATAGCTAAAGGTCAGTTTCCTTACTTTTCTTGGCAAGATTTATTTCTCTACATATCAAGGCCAAGAGAACAATTCTAATCTTATCACTTAGTTGTCATTCCTGGGCCACCTTCCTACTTCTCGACAATGAGAACCCTCTTTGATACACCTCTTCAGCTACACCTTGCTGAAGAGGCAGAGAGGTGAGAGGAGCCCAAGGAGAGGGTAGATGGGATGGGGTTGAGGGTGGGAGCTGACACATGGCTTTTCCTCAGTCACAGGTAAACCCTTTTAAACATTTATGTTATAAAACTCTGAACAATGATCTTGGTATAAGGACAGAGTCCATTATGTTCTGAGGTAGTAATCACCTTAACTTTTCTGGAAACACCCAGATAACAGCTAATAAGTGTACATCCTAAGATTATCACAAGAGAAATTACTCTAGTCACCAGTAACCTGATCTTAAGCAAGTGATTTATTTTTGTAAGCCTTTGTTTCTTCATCATATGGTATAACAAGACGTCCTTATATGGTAGAAACACATAGTAGCATAGTAGGTCTCTTGTATGTATAAAAAGTATGTATAAAAGTCACTTGTCACAGAATACAGAAGAATGTAACTCATCTGTCTTACAGTTTGCGTCCATAGCCACGATATCAAAATTCTATTTATTTGAAATGTTCATCTACAGTGATTCCTTCCACTATGTATACAGCAAAAGCACTTTGTTCACTTTTTGAAACATGACGACACTTTGCTAGTATCTTTCAGTAATATGGTTGTATATGTATATATTTTAGCTCTCTTCTGCGAAGAATCAAGTACAGCCATAAATTTCATTTTCTCTTTATTTGTGCTAATTACGAAGCTTGTGAAAGGTAAATTTTTTAAATGGAGAAAAGACCTCAATTGGTAGAGCATCAGACTTGCAGTTCTGAGGTTCCTGGGCTGAGCCCAGATACCACAGTCTTGTTATGGTGCACTGGCTTGCCTCTCTCTCTCTCTCTCTCTCTCTCCCTCTCCCTCTCCCTCTCCCTCTCCCCCTCCCCCTCTCCCTCTCCCTCTCCCTCTCCCTCTCCCTCTCCCTCTCCCTCTCCCTCTCCCTCTCCCTCTCTCTCTCTTTATCTCATGTCAGATTGTGCCTCTTGCAATAAATAAAATAAATATTTGGGAGTCGGGTGGTAGCGCAGCGGGTTAAGTGCACGTGGCACAAAGCGCAAGGACCCGGGTTCGAGCCCCCGGCTCCCCACCTGCAGGGGAGCCGCTTCACAGGCGGTGAAGCAGGTCTGCAGGTGTCTGTCTTCCTCTCCTCCTCTCTGTCTTCCCCTCCTCTCTCCATTTCTCTCTGTCCTAGCCAACAACGACATAAATAACAGCAATAATAACCACAACGATAGAAGACAACAAGGGCAACAAAAGGGAAAATAAATAAATAGAAAAAAAGAGTTAAATAAATAAATAAATAAATAAAATATTTTCAGATACTTAATATATAAGCAAATAAAAAAATACTTCTTTTAGTAGTCATTTGCCTTATAAGGCTGGATTAAACTGAATAACAAAAGTTTCCATATTAGAAGCTAGTTACTGAGACCTAGAGCTCCTTTCCAAATTGTTGTACACTTAGTAAAACTTATTATACAGGGGCCAGGCACTTGTGCACCCAGTTAAGTCCACATACTACCAAGCACAAGGATCTGGATTTGAGCCCCAGCTCCCCACCTACAGGAAGGTCGCTTCACAAGTGACAAAGCAGGTGTCTACCTTCCCCTCTCTCTCTCTCTCTCTCTCTCTCTTCCCATCCACTCTCAATTACTCTCTGCCCTATCTAGTAAAAATAAATAAATAAAAACTTATTGTACACAGTGATTTGTGACTTAAGGAGGTTCTTGGTTTTCGGGAG
The DNA here is from genome assembly GCF_950295315.1 of Erinaceus europaeus. Lineage (NCBI taxonomy): Eukaryota > Metazoa > Chordata > Mammalia > Eulipotyphla > Erinaceidae > Erinaceus > Erinaceus europaeus. The sequence goes on from NC_080172.1 coordinate 7,038,751, forward strand.
AGGAAAAAAAATCATAATAACCAGCTAATACAACATCAGTGTGTTTGGCTATTTTTTTTCTTTTTGCAGTAAGAGTACAGAAGCTCATTCCTCTAAATTCTATTTGCAGTGCCCATAAAAACAGCCTAATTCTATGATCAGACTGTGACTATCCACCAAGTGTTTGTATACAAGAAAAGGAATGAAGGTCGGCTCTATGCAAACAAAGGAATAAGTAGCTCTGGATGCCTTAGTTTTTGCAAATGCAAGAACACAGACTCAAGTGCAAACAGTGCTTCTACTTTTTACTGGAATTCCCTAACACCCATTTATTTGCCACTTTAAACACAGCATCAGTAATACTTTAAACTCTGCCAATTACTCAAGGCTCCCATTACTTCCAAGTGTCAGAGACACCTGCTACCTGATGCCGACCCCAGAGAGCTTAAGTATGCTATCTGAACCATTAGACTGGACATGCTATATGTAAGTCAACATGGCATAAAGACATTATTCTAGGGGGCATTTGAGATGATGCTTGTCCTCTATTCTTATTCATTTGTCTCTGCTAAGAGAACTGCCTGTTCCCACTACTAACAGCTACTATCACTGCTCACCAAAATACTTATCTCTGGGGCTGTCTTCTCTCAGCTGTCTCTAACTGCTTATCCATGCAAATGCAAAAACTAGTGACTAAAAAACACAGTATATACAGTACTCTGAGAGTATATGCATCTTTCGAAAAATTGAACCATATTTATAAAAAATATATATCTTTTTTTTAGAAGCTTTTATTTTTTTTAATTTATTTTATTTATTTCCTTTTGTTGCCCTTGTTGTTTCATTGTTGTAGTTATTATTGTTGTTGTCGTTGTTGGATAGGACAGAGAGAAATGGAGAGAGGGAGGGGAAGACAGAGAGGAGGAGAGAAAGATAGACACCTGCAGACCTGCTTTACCGCCTGTGAAGCAACTCCCCTGCAGGTGGGGAGCCGGGGTTCGAACCGGGATCCTTATGCCGGTCCTTGTGCTTTGCGCCACCTGCGTTTAACCCGCTGCGCTACAGCCTGACTCCCAATATATATCTTTTTAACCAACGTGTTGAGATTTACAAAACTCTTGCAGTAGTTTTTAGTATAGTTGCACTGAATGTGTAGATTAATTTGGGTGAAACAGACACCTTTTTAGGGTGTCACCTCAAAGTATTCTTATTATGTTTTCTTATGCTCTTGAGTAATCTTAAAAGTATTTTTGCATTCTTTTGTAGGTTACTTGATCTCATAAACTGCCAAATGGCTTGCAGAACCCGAGAACATACTGAAGTCATCGTAACAAAAACATCATGAAACTAGACAGAAATAGGTAACTGGTCAATGAGACAGGAGGGGGAAAAGTCATAGATGATAAAGGTGTATTACAGATCAGCAGGAAAAACACAATGTGCTTATATTCTCCAGCAGAGGTGAAACTTTTCCCTACCAAGGGCCATTTGGATATTCATTTGCAAGCCATACAAAATTTGGAACTTGAAAATTAGCACTTGGAGAAGCAATTTCAGAAGCCAGACCTTCCACCTTCTGCACCACATTAATGATCCTAGGTCCATACTTGCAAAGGAATAAAGACCAGAGAAGCTATCAAGGGGAACGGATTGGACATGGAGTTCTGGGGGGGGGGAATTTTATGGAATTGTACCCCTCTTATCCTATGGTCTTATCAATATTTCTATTTTATAAATAAAATTTTTATTTCTTTATTGGGGAATTAATGTTTTACATTTGACAGTATATAAATAAAAAATTTTAAAGGAAAATTACTGTAAAAAATTAGCACTTAATGTTGCTTATTCAAACAAAAGCTAACAGAGGCTCCTGTATTTATTGAATTTCAAGTCCTCTCTGCACTAGCTAGAGGTTCCTGTATTTATTGAATTTCAAGTCCTCTCTGCAGTAGCTTTGGCAGGACCAGACCAGATGATTTACTGGCTGTGTATGGCTTCTGGGCTGTCATTCCCCCATTCCAGCCTTAGTTGGTCAGTTGGCTCTCTTGCTTCATTCAGATCTCTGCTTAAATATCAGATCCCATAAGAGACTTTGCAGATGGAGTAGGGCACCAAAGTAAAAACCCTGGGGTGAGGGTGAGGGTGAGGGTGATGGTGGATATTCGGCTTCCCGGGGTGGCGGGGGTGGAGGTGGCGGTGGGGTGGGATGGGACACAGTCTTTTGGTGGTGGGAATGGTGTTTATGTACACTCCTATTAATTTGTAGTCATATAAATCACTATTTAATTATTATGAGAGGGGAAAAATTGATTGTCTCAAACTTTTGAAAGCACAAACTGAGTCTTTTTTAATACATAAGCTGAGTCGTTGATATGTTGACTCTCTCAAAAGCCTAGACCAGGGAGAACAGAAGCAACCGGTGGCACAGCGATATACAAATAATGTCAAAGGACATAAATTATGGTGATGTTGGGTATGATACAGCAACTCCTAACAAAGGAATTTTTCAAAGTTAACCCAATTACCAAATAATGTGATTATAACAATAACTATCTATTGTCTTCTTGAGCCCTAAGACAGCAGGAACCTCAGGCTTCCTCTACAGAGCCTATATTTCCCCCAGTCCTGGAACCTCTAGGGTGGGGCATACTTTCCCGCATGCTTCTCTCAGTTCATACCAAATGATATTGTATCCGCCGATCCCAACCTAATCAACACAGCGAGTGACACCTCAGCATGCTTCACTTCACTTCAGACTGTGTCCAGAGACTTCAGGTGTGGAATGACAACCCTTCAGCTTCATTACTTGGGTGATACCTTTCCTTTCATAGTATTCTCTAATTCCATTCCAGGCAGCTCACTTCCTAAGAAAGTTCCAAAACCTAGATATACACCAGGTCCCGTGAGATAGAGCATAGGTTCACATGTATCTGTAAAGTAGAGCAAAATATATACCTGAAAGCAAAAGTACACAATAGTCTGTAGTGAGTCAGTATAAAGTTCATAATGAAATAGTGTCTATTTAGACTTAGATACCCTCCTCACCTACTTCCTATTACAGTTCTCTCACTCACTCCAAAGCTAACCGTAGCAAAGCAAGGACTGCAAAAGCTGAATAAGGGGGCAAGAGACTGGCATACTTTAATGATGACTCTTTAGTCACTATCAGGCCACCCCATCAGCTGGGGCCCTATTCAGGGAGTCCTGAGATTCCCAAACAGACATGATGGGCCTAGACCTCAAATAAATCCCTCTCTCCATTGTTACTGGTCATCTCTATCAGGAACAACAAAATAAACCCCTTTGTGGGCCCCCCTAGGACCTTGCCCTCAACTTGGATCAACAATGGTAGAGAATGTTCCATCCTTTGAAGGGAGGGTGGACAACTTACTCTGTGCTACACCTGAGGAAGATGGGTCCTGATATTGGGCGGCTTGGAATGTTCCTACTTATGACCACAGAATGTGAGCTCAGATCTACAGGGAGGCAGAGGTCACATAGGCTCCTAAACTGAATATGGGCCCCAGATCAGATCAAATCAAAGGAACTATCCCCCTTCCCCATATTAGGGAGCTACTCTCTTCCCTGATCCAGCTTTCTGTCCCTTTTCCAGCCAAGACATCCTCTCCCCAGACAATAATTAGGATCCTCCTGCATATCAGATTTCAGGCTCAGGGGAAAAAAAACAAAAACCTAGTATAGCTACGGGCCCTTTGAAATATAACTAAAATAAGCCTACTAGCTATCAACAAAATGTAGGACCCCCCAACACTTCATTTGCACTATTCCAGCCTTTAGGTTCATGATTAGTCAACAATTTGTTTGGCTTTGTATGTTAACTCTCTTTTCAGCCACCAGGTTCCAGATGCCAGCATGATGCCGACCAGACTTCCCTGGGCAGATGACCCCACCAATGTGTCCTGGAGCCCTGCTTCCCCAGAGCCCCACTACACTAGGGAAAGAGAGAGACAGGCTGGGAGTATGGATCGACCTGTCAACGCCCATGTTCGGTGGGGAAGCAATTACAGAAGCCAGACCTTCCACCTTCTGCATCCCACAATGATCCTGGGTCCATACTCCCAGAGGGATAAAGAATAGGAAAGCTATCAGGGGAGGGGATGGGAGATCTCGTGGTGGGAATTGTGTAGAGTTGTACTCCTCTTATCCTATGGTTTTGTTAATGTCTCCTTTTTTAAATAAAGAAAAAAAAAGAGACTTCCCAGAACCATTGCATTTCAGAAAATACATCTCATGGGGGAGTGGGGGGGTGGCACACAGGGTTAAATGCACATAGTACAAAACACAAAGACCCACACAATGATCCTAGTTTGAGTGGGGGGGGGGGGATGTTTCACAAGCGGTGAAGCAGGTCTGCAGGTGTCTTTCTCTCTCCCTCTCTGTCTCCCAGTCCTCTCTCCATTTCTCTCTGTCTTATCCTATAAAATGGAAAAAAAAATTGGCTGCCCAGAGGGATATAGCCAGATAGCAATAACCCTGGAGGCAAAAGAAGGGGAGGGGGGAGAATACATCTCATGTTCCTTCTACCTTATCTTCACAGAATTTTCTTACATTTATATACAGTATATTGATTGGCAAACGCTAGAAGAAGAAGTATATTGATTTATTAGTATTTATGTGTTTTTTTTCTTCCCTGTTCAAGTTCTTTGAAGGCTGGTAGGTATCTTATCTGTGTTATACACACCTGTAGCCCTGGTATTTTAAAAAAGCAGATGATACTCAACAAATATTGACTCAATGAAATAACAGTGAATTGCTTATTCATGTCCTTTGCCTATTCCATCAGCATTTACCCAGCAGGAGCCACTATTCCAAACGTTAAACCCGGCTGATTTTAGACATTGTGATGTGATCTGTTCATTTTGTCTGTGGAGTCCCCCTTTGATAAAGAATCTTAAATGGTCAAGTACTTAGATCCCTACCACCTGACTCACCACAGTGTGCTCTGTGTTGCTGCGGTGAGAAGAAATGCTTCTCTAGCCCATCCTTACAAATCCCCCGACATTTTCACCGCTTGGTTCTGTAGCTTCATACTTGACATGTGGATAAAGGCCATCTTTACACAGCACGTGACGCTAGTGTCTGGGTTTCCTCTCTTCCTGTACAAGGGTAGGGAACCTCAGGCCCAAAGGCTATAACAGGCCTGCGAAATCATTGCTCTGGCCCTGCCAAGGCAAATGCAGCTTTTTTTTTTCTCTTATATATATATTCCTTTGGGCATAGGATTAATGGTTTACAGAAGGCAGTAAAATACAGTAGTTGGTCCATGTGTCACATTTCTCAGTTTTCCACATAACACTCTAACCCCCCCCCCACCTAGGTCCTCCTCTGCCATCATGTTCCAGGACCTGAACTCCCACCCCCACCCCGAGTCCTTTACTTTTTGCAGTGCACCAATCCCAGTCCAAGTTCTGCTAAGGGTCTTCCCTTCTGTCTATGAGTGAGATCTTCCCAGATTCATCCTTCTCTTTCTGGCTGATCTCACTTCCCATCATTCCTTCAAGCTCCATCCAAGATGAGGTGAAGAAAGTGACTTCATAATTTTTAATAGTTGAGTAGCATTCTAGCGCTATTACTCAGCCGCTCATCTGTTGTTGGACACCTGGGTTGCTTCTGGGTTTTGGCTATAACAAATTGTGCTGCTATGAACAGGGGCATACACAGATCTTTTTGGATGTGTGTGTTTGGTTCCTTAGGATATATCCCCAGGAGGGGAATGCAGCTTTTTTTCATAGCATCGACATTAAGTGCTAATTTATTTATTTTTATTGGGGAATTAATATTTTACGGTCGACAGTAAATACAATAGTTTGTTGTACATGCATAATAGTTCCTAATTTTCCACATAACTTAAGTGCTAATTTTTAAATCTATAATTTCATATGTCCCATGAATGATGTTATAAATGTCAAATGGCTCTTTGTAGAAGAAAAAGCTTCCCCATTCCTGGAATAAGGGAAACCAATTTCACAGGGAGCTACAGAGATTGCTCACCAGAGAGTGCATGGGTTTTGCATATTTAAAGTCAGGTTCAAGCCCTGCACCATCTGGGAGAGGCTATGGGAACAAGGAAAGCTCAGGTAATGTGATGTCTCTCTCTCCCTGAATTAAAAAAAAAAAAAAAAAAAGCAGCCCAAAGTGGTAAAATAGCATATTTGTGAGGACCCTGCTACACACACACATCTTGATAGGCAAAAGAAACAACAAAAAAAAAGGAGCCTCTAAGGATATACTAGATAACTCATCAGCGAAGATAGAACTAACTTCACTAATAATCAGAGAAAAGAAATTTTAAGTAGTATCACTTTACATGTATCAGACAAGAAAAATAAAAAGTGCAAAATAAAGCCAGTGGTAGTGGAAATAGAGCCAAAGAGAACCCCTCACACACTACTGAAGGATATGGTGTCTCAGCCATCCAGGGAAGCACACAGCCATGACTTAGGGAAAAGAAGTGTGCGCGTAACCGACCATCTGACCCAGAGAGCCTGCCAACAGTTCCCCCTCAATATGTATTAAAGAGGACTGTATTATAGTAAAAATCCAGAGTTGTTCGTGGGAATAACTGTGGTTACAGGCAATGGAGGTGACTAGATACAATCATCAGAGGATGAGACAAGTCAGATTTGATGCTTTTATGCTGAAATGTCTACAACAGTTACAAGTTATTAAAAATATATCCAGAGACTCAAGTGGACGGACCTTTTTCTCAGACAGGTGAAAAATACAGAGGGGGAGGCAGGAGGAGAGACATCCCAGCACTCCTTCACCATTTGTGAAATTTGCCCTTAAACAGTGTTCTCCTAAGTGGTGAAGCAATATTGCAGGTGTCTCTCTCTCTCTCTCTCTCTCTCTCTCTCTCTCTCCCTTCCCTCTTGATTTCTAGCTGTCTCTATCCAATAAAGATAATAAAATAATTTAAAAAAAATTTTTGCCTCCAGGGTTATTGCTGGGGCTCAGTGCCTGCACCATGAATCCACTGCTCCTGGAGGCCATCTTTTCCCCCTTTTGTTGCCCTTGTTTTATTGTTGTAATTATTATTATTGTTGTTGTTGTTGGATAGGACAGAGAGAAATGGAGAGAGATGGGGAAGAGAAAGACAGACACCTGCAGACCTCCTTCACCGCCTGTGATGCGACACCCCTGCAGGTGGGGAGCCAGGGGCTCGAACAGGGATCCTCATGCAGGTCCTTGCGCTTTGCACCACGTGTGCTTAACCTGTTGCGGTACCGCCCGACCCCAATAAAATTTTTAAAAGAATATGCAATACTATCCTGTCCGTATTTGTAGATTCACTTTTTTTCACCTGAGGTCAAGAAAGTGAACACTAAGTAAATCCAACGTCTCCTGGAATCACAGAGGAGGAAGAGTAAACAGGCCACAGGAAGAAGGGGTATTCCTGGCCCACATGCTAGGCTCACTGAACTAAGATCTCCAATGAGGTAAAAGCTATTACTCTTTGATGACTACTTCACAGAGAAGCGGCAGGGTAATAAGGAAGCAACACTCCAATCTCAGAAGCCAGGAAGTAAAGAGAGAAAATTCAAGCCCAGTGTTAGAACCAGACACTCTCACCGCCCTACCAGCGTTCCGTGATTTCTCATTTAAAGCTTGTACGCTGCTGCCTGGTAGCTTCCTCATATATGACCTTATCCCACAGTACCACCATTCTTGAAAACATAAGGGAAGAAATAACTCTATGTAGATTATATACCCCCATTTAAAAAGATTTAAAAAAAAACCTCGTACATTTTGGAAACACCTGCAAACTTCTAAGCACTTTTCTCCAAGCTAAAACAATTCTTCCCTTCTACACTTATTTGTACTCCCATATGTCCTAGAAGATCCAATATTCAGAAGAATTTCACTGTATTAACTGAGCAAACTACAGTCCCACAGCTACTTAAAGGAGTCTCCCTGATGGGCACCGGGCAGTAACACGCATGGCACGAAGCACAAGGACCAGATCAAGGATGCCGGTTCGAGCCCCCAGCTCCCTACCTGCATGGGGGGGTTGCTTCACAAACAGAAACTATTTCTCTCTGTCCAATAAAAAAAAAAAATGGCCTTCAGGAGCAGTGGATTTGTAGGGCAGGCAAAAAAAAAAAAATTTAAAAAGGGAGAGAAGGAGAAGTTTCTCTGATATCTTCAGCATACACCTTTTCCTTCCTTAATTTCTCTTCACTTACTCTCTTCGCCATTCAATTAGCACATATTACAGTAACACCTCATTTATCCAGCATCATTGGGAAGGAAAGTGTTCATCAAAAGCGAATTTTTCCAGACAACTTAAGCATTAATTTAGGAAGCAGCAAAGTAGAGTGAAATTAAGCTGGGAAGCATCGAGGTAGCAGAGTGCTTACTTTAATTACAGGTAGGCCTAGGTTCAAATCGCAGTTGTCATGTTCTAGCTGTCAGCTGTGCTGTCGGTACTGATAAATCAAAAGTGCAAAATCTGTTAAAAAAATTTTTTTCAGTCCTGTGTACGACTACTTCAAGCTATTTTATTATTTTTTAATTACCTTTATTTATTTATTTATTGGATAGAGACAGCCAGAAGTTGAGAGGAAAGGGGGTGACAGAGAGGGAGAGAGCTTCACCGCTCGTGAAGCTTTCCCCCTGCAGATGGGGATTGGGAGCTTGAACCCAGGTCCCTGTGCACTGTAACATGTGATTTCAACCAGGTGTGCCACCACCCGGCCCCATCAATTCCTATTCTTCCCTAAAGCAAAATCATTTTTTCCCTTTTGTTACCCTTGTTTTATTGTTGTAGTTATTATTGTTGTTGTTATTGATGTTGTTATTGTTGGATAGGACAGAGAGAAATGGAGAGAGGAGGGGAGGACAGAAAGAAGGAGAGAAAGATAGACACCTGCAGACCTGCTTCACCGCCTGTGAAGCGACTTTCCTGCAGGTGGGGAGCTGGGGGCTTGATCCGGGATCCTTACGCCGGTCCTTGCACTTAGCAAAATCATCTTTATAGAGGCTTAAGCAGCTGTGAAACAGGTAGAGCACTGGGCTTGCGTGTTTGAGCTCATGAGTTCAATCCCCAACACTGTATATGCTAGAAACTAATTTTTCTCTCTCATTAATAAGTAAAACAAGAAACATTTTTTTAAATCTTTAAGTTTTTCTCAGAGAACAGTGAATGCAAATTATTTGTCTCTTGATAACTCATTACTATTCAATATTCCTTATTCCATAAAAATCAACTCAGCAAAGTGGCTCAATACAAAAAAAAATAAATAAAAAATAACTATGCAGAAATCATTTGTACACACTAACTACCAAGAGAACTAGTTTAAAAAAAAAAACCACTTAAAATAACATGAAAAATAATAAAATATACTGGAATAAATTTAAAAACCTGTACTCTATATGCTATAAGGCATTCATGAAGGAAAATGAAGACACAAGTAAATGGAAAGATACCCCAAGATCAGGGATTGATTAATTAATAGTTTTTAAATGCCTAAAATACTCCAAATCAAGCTACAGATTCAAACTACTCCAATCAAAACTTCAGCAGCATTTCTCATAGAAAAAAAAAATTCTATAATTTTACAGAATTACACCACCCTGAATAGTAACAGCAAATTGTCAGATTAGTAGTTTCTTTCTTTCTTTCTTTTTTTGCCTCCAGGCTTATTTCTGGGGCTTAAGAATCCACTGCTCCTAGAGGCTATTTTTACCCGTTTTGTTGCCCTTGCTATTGTTGTTAATGTTATTATTGCCATTGCTGTTCTTGTTGTTGGATAGGACAGAGAGAAATGGGGGAGGGCGGGACAGAGGGGAGAAAGAAAGACAGACACCTGCAGACCTGCTTCACCGCCTATGAGGCGACCCCCCTGCAGGTGGGGAGCCGGGGGCTCAAACCGGGATCCTTGTACCAGTCCTTGCACTTTGCACCATATGCACCTAACACCACTGAGCTACCGCCTGGCCCCCAGTAGTTTTCTTAAGAAAGCAAAGCTAGATGAATCAGTCTTTCTAATTTCAGTCTACATTAGAAAACTACAATAATCTAAACAGTATAGTGTTCCCATTAAAAACAAAAAAAGGCATGAAGACCAATGGGACAAAACAGACACCCAGAAATAAACTCAGGCACACTGATTAATTTATAACAAAGATGTCAAGAATGTAAAATAGGGAGAAGATAGTTTCTTTTTTTTTAAAGATTTTACTGATTGATGAGAAAGATAGGAGGAGAGAGAGAAAGAACCAGACATCACTCTGGTACATGCGCTGCCAAGGATCAAACTCAGGACCTCATGCTTGAGAGGCTGATGCTTTATCCACTGCACCACCTCCAGGAATATGAAAAGATAGTTTCTTCAATAACTAATGATGGAAAAACTGTATAACTGCATGCAAAAGAATGAGCTGGCCTCACTTTACACTCTGCACAAACAGCAACTCACAACGTATCAATGACCTGAGTGAAAGATCTGCAACAAAAACATTCCTGGAAGAAAGCAGAAAGCTCCTTGATACTGGTCTTGATGATGGGGTGGGGGATCTGACAACAAGGCAAGGACAGCAGAGGCAAAAAAAAGTGGAACTCCATCAAAAGAAAAAGTCACAGAGCAAAAGAAATCAACAACAAAATGAATAGTTAACCTAGGGAAAGGGGGGGACCTGCAAATCATTTTATCTGGTAAGGGTTTAATGCCCCAAGTAGATAAAGAATGCATACAAAATCAATTGCAAAGTAAGCAATTCAATTTAAACTAGGCGGTGGAACGGAATAATTTTCCCAAAAAGACATACAAAGGGCCAACGAGTACAGGAATGGGTGTTGGATGTAACTATCAATGGGGAAAGGCAGATCAAAACCACAAGAAGGCATCACTTCTTATCTGTCAGAATAAGTATCACCAAGAAAAGATAAAAGTGTTGGAGAGAATGTAGAGAGAAGCTAACCCCATGTTCTATTGAAACACACATAAAATGGAGCGGTCACTATGAAAAACAATAGAAAAGTCCCTCAAAAGATACAAGTTTGGAGGTCGGGTGGTAGTGCAGCGGGTTAAGCACACGTGGCGCAAAGCACAAGGACCGGCGTAAGGATCCCAGTTCCAGCCCCCGATTCCCCACCTGCAGGGGAGTCGCTTCACAGGCGGTGAAGCAGGTCTGCAGGTGTCTGTCTTTCTCTCCCCCTCTCTGTCTTCCCCTCCTCTCTCCATTTCTCTCTGTCCTATCCAACAACGAACGACATCAACAACAACAATAATAACCACAACAGGCTACAACAACAAGGGCAACAAAAGGGGGAGAAAATGGCCTCCAGGAGCAGTGGATTCATGGTGCAGGCACTGAGGCCCAGCAATAACCCTAGAGGAAAAAAAAAGATACAAGTTTAACTAGTATGTAATTTAGCAATCCTGCTTGTGAATGTATAGCCAAAGGAAATGAAAAAACCTTTAAGAGGTATCTGTACTCCCCAGTTAACTGCAAGATAATTGATAGTAATCAAGTCATAGGAATAACCTAATTACTGTTCGTAGACAAATAAGCATATGTACACACACGATGAGAATTTATTCACTCACAAGGACATTCTGCAGTTTTCAGTATGTATATGGAACTTGAGGACATTATGCTAAAATTTAACTTTAAAAAAATCATAGATATAGTATAGCCAGAGGTAGGAGATGAGGGGCAGGAAAAACGGGCAGGAATGGTCAAAAGGTATAAATGTTCAGCCGTCAATGTGTATGTCCTAGGGCTCTAAAGGTCAACAGTGATGACAGTTAATAATACTGTATTATATACTTAAAACTTGCTGAGAGTAGATCTTAAAATTCTCACCCCAAAAAACAATACGAAATGATACAAATGTTAAACACTGTGGCAGTGATATTTTTTTACTGTACGTATCTATATAAAATCAATATACATGGTCTGAGAAGGTAACATAATGGTTATGCAAAGACTTCCATGCCTGAGGTGACAAAGGTCCCAGGCTCAATCCCCACAGCCAGCATAAACCAGAGCTGAGCAATACTCTGGTAAAAATATATAAATCTATCTTTATAAAATGTAACAAGTGCACCTTAAATTTACGTCAATCGGGGAGTCGGGCTGTAGCGCAGCGGGTTAAGCGCAGGTGGCGCAAAGCACAAGGACCGGCATAAGGATCCCGGTTCGAACCCCGGCTCCCCACCTGCAGGGGAGTCGCTTCACAGGCGGTGAAGCAGGTCTGCAGGCGTCTATCTTTCTCTCCTCCTCTCTGTCTTCCCCTCCTCTCTCCATTTCTCTCTGTCCTATCCAACAACGACAACAACAATAATAACTACAACAATAAAATAACAAGGGCAACAAAAGGGAATAAATAAATAAAATAAAATATTAAAAAAAAAATTTACGTCAATCATATTGCAATAAAGCTAAGGGTAAAACCATATTAGTAATACTGCGATAATAATACATGCTCAAGAAAGTTAAGAGAGAAGTTATCCTATGTAAACAATATACAAAGTTACTACAGATCCAACAGTGAATGAGACAAACAGGATCTATCCACTCTAGAGTTTAGAATCCAATAGTTACTATGTAATTTTCCATTTGTGCCACAGGACTCTAGTTAAAGTAAAAAAAAAAAAAAAAAAGGTGCTGAATAAGACTCAATGGGGGGACCCACTTTAGAAAGGGATGAGGGAGAGACAGCATAGTGGTTTTGCAAAAAGACTTTCAGGTCTGAGACTCTGCAGTCCCAAATTCAGTCCCCCGCACCACCACAAGTCAGAGTTGAGCCATGGTCTGAGAAAGAAGAGAGGCAGGAAGGGAAAGAGTAAGGAAGGGAAGTAGGCAGGTGAGGGAAAGTCTCAGGGACATTACGGAAAACAGACTCAAGACTTTTAGGGGAGTGCGTCTTGCAAAGGTCTGGCCTAAGGGCCGAGCGGTGGCGTACCCAGTGGAGCAAACATGTATCCTGGTCTTTGGACCAGGGTTTAAGGTCCCAGTTCCTACCTGAAAGAGGGAAGCTTCACAAAATGGTGAAGCAGTGTTTCCCTCAGCCTCCCTTCCCTAGTTCTCTCTGTCTCTATAAGAAAAGAAACGGGGGAAATGGCTGCCAGGAGCTGTGAAGTCATCATGCAGGCATCAAGATCCAGGAATAACCCTGCTGGAGAAAACCCAAATGAAAAATCAACACAAAACAAGGACTGGGGAGCAGGGGTTGGGGGAAACTCTCGCAATAGTATGTCTTAAGGACTGAGATGTTAAGAAGCTAACAGATATGAAAGATATGAAAGAAAGGTTCTGGAGACTCCAGGATAAACAATGAGAAAAATATCAAGAGTGCAGTCAGAGAACTGGGAAAGAACCAGATCATCCCAAGGTCTGCAGTCCATAGCAAAATGCTTGTTATTCTACATGGAACTTGGCAGCACAAAACAGGTGACGAAAATACACCTCCTTTTGTTCATTCCTTTGCGCTGTCACAGTGACCACTCTAACTTGGAACTCCCACATCAAAACAAAAGCAGGAGCAACAATGATACAAAGCTATAGGCAACTTTCACAGCTTTTTTCAAAGAAGAAGTTGCTGATGGGAAAGTAAATTGGTCCAACCCTTGGGAAAAACAACCTAAAGATTTCTCCTAACACTCAAAATGGACCTACCCTATGACCTAGCAATTCCTGTCCTAGGAATTTTTCCAACGAGAAAAGGCCTACCCAAAGAGGTCTGTGTCCACCTATGTTCACAGAAGTACAATTTGTAGTTGCCCAAACTGGGAAGTGACCCATATTCCTATCAGCAGATGAGTGGCTGAGAAAGCCGTTTAAAATGATGAACTCATTCCCTTTAGCTCCTTTTGGAAGAAACTTGAACGAATCATGCTAAGTGAGATAAGCCAGAAAGAGAAAAACAAGATACCAGATGGTCTCACTTATAGATGGAACTTAAACACTGAAAGAGAAAACACAAAGTGATAGCTGGACTGGGTACAATATATTGCACCAAAGCAATGGACTCTGGGGAGGGAAAGGAGGCGAGAGAGTGGAGAGGTCTTGGGGATCTTGATACATGAACCTCCATTGGGGGTGAGTGTTCTGCAGGCCACTATCACAGGGAAATGAGAAATCATACCCGTGCATCAACAACGATATGGTAAACCCGTAAGCTCCCTGCCCTCCATTAAAATCATTTACACTGTTTTCTTATACTCCGTTATATAAGAACACTAACAACAGAACGATTGTAAGATAGTCTCATTTTATATTGTGTAATGACTTTCAGTTCTTTCTTGAAAAGGATTTGGAAACCATAATAGAATTAAGAGTAATGGCTCAAGAATCAGAAAACTCCAGTCCTTGTCCCACTTGACTCTGAAGCAGAATAATCTTGCATAAGCCAATAAATTCCTTGTCTCACATACTTACTACAGGCAGTAGTATAGTATGGAGCAAATGTAGTAACCCTGAGGTGAGAGGATTATCATCAAATACAAGTAAATGAAAATCTACTATGTTTCATTTATTTTGTAGTAAATTCTGGTTTCTTATTAATGTCCAAATCATACAGATTTTTATGTCTTTTCTATTTTTTTCATCTTACTCACTAGGACAGAGAGAAATGGAGAGGGGAGGGGAATATAAAGGAGAGAGAACCTTGCAGACCTGCTTCACACCTGTGAAGCGTCCCTCCTAGAGATGGGGAGCAGGGGCTTGAACCTGGGCCCTGGCACAGGTCCTTGCACAGAGTACAATGTGCACTCGGCCGGGCGCACCACTGTCCAGCTCCTCTGAATGTCATTTTGAACAGAGGCAGAGAAGGCAGAGAAGCAAAGTGAAAGAGACGTCAACATAGTGCAGTAGGGGCTGGGCTTGAACCTGGGTGGCCACTTGGCAGAGCAGCATACTCTCCAACTGAGCTTCTAAATCACACTGAAAATGAAGAAATCCAACTACAAATTAACTTTTCCAAATGGCCACGTCCATTTACAAATTGGTGAGTGACTTCAAATGGAATCAACGTAGTGAATCTCCTCTACATTTGAAGTTCTACATAATGGTATAGTCAACTGCAAAGAATAGCTAAATTTGCTCTGAATGGAAAATGAACTTTATCTTTTAATTGCTTATTGAGCTATGAAAAAAAGGCTATGAGTTAAAGAATAAGTAATAAATTCTCTTAGATTCCTCAATGCTTTCAACATGCTAAGCTTATTTCCTTTTTATAAATCACCGAATTGGGTATCTTTTCTTAAAATATTCATTTGAACTAGTCTATCTCAAGAAGGTTAGATTCCTCTCTTTTCAGGAAGAAAAAAATTAACTTGAATATAGAAACTCTCAGACTTAAACAATATAGCCGATCGTCACAGCAGTTAGAAACATTGATAATAACAAAATGAATTTAATGGATGTATGGTCCTTTTGTTATAATGTTGATATAAGAGAAAAATATAGAGAGATGTATATGTTTATTTATTCATTCATTCTTGCCTGCGTGTGATTTGCACATTCTCCTCTACTCTGATTTCTTCCCACATCCCAAAGATTAGCACTCCAGATTCACTGTGTATCTAAATGATTGTGGATGGGATTGGAAGTGATAGAAATGAAAATTGGAAGTATCAATATGTAAGAGTGAGTATGAATGAAAGTAAATATGAATGTATGTATGTATGTATGAATGAATGAATAAAAGTAAGATAAATACAAAAAAGCCTACATGCACCAAAGATAACAATGCACTGTGAACTAAGTATTATGAACTCAACCCTCTATAATTAGCCAAAACACATATAGGCAGATTGATCTGTAGCTAAAAGACACTAAACCCCTCATTTAAGTGTCAAGTTCTAAAGGACTGGCCTGATAGTATTTTTTCTTCTTTCCTTCTTTCCTTTTTTCTTTCTTTCTTTCTTCCTTTCTTTCTTTATTGACTGATTGGTTGATTACTGGATTGAGACAGAGAGAAATTGAGGGGAGGGCAAGATAGAGAAGGAGAGAGACACAGAGACACCTGCAGTCCTGCTTCACCACTTGTGAAGCTTCCCCCCTGCAGGTGGGGACCAGGGGCTTGAACCCGGCTCCTTGTGCACTGTAATGTGTGAACTTAACCAGGTGAACTACCTCCTGGCCCCCAGCCTGACAGTATCGATCTCTCTTTCTAAGATTTATTTTTATGAGACAGAGAGACCAGAGCATCACACTGTTATATGAGATGTCAGTTATGGAACCAAGAGACTCATCCATGCAAAGAATACATACAACCCACTGAACTACATCCCAGGTCATTCGCTATCTCTTCTAGATAGTTATGGGTAAAACAAAACAAACAAACAAAAAAATGAGCAGCTGTAGGTGCAGAAAATACATCTTGGCAGAGATGACAAAGATACAAAAAACTTTTTTTTTTTTGCTAGTGGTTGTTGTTTTTAAATTAAGATATTGCTATCTTATTACATGAATAGGCCTCACAAATAACTTAGTCGTCACTAAAGTGCATATAGTTCTTTTCATTTAATTTTTTTTCCACTAAGGGTATTATTGCTGGGGCTTGGTGGTGGCCGTGTTTAAAATAAGGTGAGAAGCAGAGGAAGAGGGGCAGAGAGGGGAGACATCACTCCGCCACTTGTGACGCTCCCACATGGCCAGTAGAGGCTGAGGGCGCGAACTGGGTCCTCCTATGATAACACAGATAATGTACTGAATTAACCACCACCCAATCCTTAAAAGAGATGATTCTTAACAAATACACATTTTCTATTCTATTTTCTAAAACAAAGGCTTCATTCCCATGACTCAGATACAGCTGTAGAGTAAGTGTATTTTTAAGAGAATTGTGTTATCAGTCAAAAGCTTCCAGAACTCGAAAAACCAGTAGGTTTACTTGAATTTTGTCACTACTGAACAGTGGCCTCCTCATTCAAAGTAATCTGAAATGCACTTATTGCCTGGTACCATTAATGATGACTTATCTTTAGCTTTCCGGTAGTAAGAAAAGTTGACTCTTTGAAAAAAAAAAAAAAAGTGGGGGGGGGGAGCTGGGCGGTAGCACAGTGGGTTAAGCGCACAGTGGGTTAAGCGCACATGGCGCAAAGTGCAAGGGCCAGCGTAAAGATCCCGGTTGGAGCCCCCAGCTCCCCATCTGCAGAGGGTCGTTTCACAAGTGGTGAAGCAGGTCTGCGGGTGTCTTTCTCTCCTCCTCACTGTCTCCCCTCCTCTCTCGATTTCTCTCTGTCCTGTCCAACAACAATAGCAGCTATGACAACAATAACAACTACCACAAGAGCAACAAACAGCCTCCAGGAGCAGTGGATCTGAGCCCCAGTGATTACTCTGGAGGGAAAAAAAAAATCTGGCCCTGTAAAGCAATATTACCTCTATAAAAGAAAAGAGTTTTTTAAAATGACTCTTTATACTCAATACAAACAGAAGCAGATACTGGGTTTCTTCTTAAATGGCAAAATTTTTGTGATTTCACCTTATACAAGAAATAAAGCAAAATGGTGAACATCTTATAGCCATTATTCTTCACTAAAACTTTATTTTAAAAAATTTTTAAATCATTTTTTGTAGATCCCTTACTACAGCAAAGCACATATGACAAAGATGATCATATTAACTACATTTTTAAGTTACAGTTCAGTAGTGTTATATATGTTCACCTTGTTGTAAAACAGATCTCCAGAACTTTTTGATCTGGCAATACTAAGATTTATACCTACTAAATAGTAAATGTTCACTGGAAAGAAAAAAAAAATTGGTTCTAATTATGGATTTCCTAAATACCCAAATGTATGATCATAATTTTCTGTTTCTGCATCTGATTCCTGTCTATATGGTATACTGCCTACCTCTTTGGGACTGCCAGACAATGAACAAAGGCGTCCATTTTTAACACCTTATCTTCTTGAGACTACTAACATATTAAGTTGGGAGGCAGGAGATGGTGCACCAACAAGAGTCTTATCTTATACGTGAGGCCCTGGGTTTGAGCCTCTGTACTACTTGGGAGCATCATGATGGCACCAGGAAATCTTCATGGGTGATGGAGAGATGCTGTCTGTTTCATCTTTCTCTTCTCTCTCCCTTTCCCTCCACCTCCCCAGCCTTCTCTCTCTTTTCAAAATAAAGAATGAAATCCTTAGCCCTGAATTTCTGCTCTGCAGTGGCAAGATGTATGCACAAGGCCTAGGGTTCACTCCCCAGCCAAAAAATTACAAACATGTAAAATTTATTAAGAAGTTATATATTAACCCTTTATCTTTTCAAGATGGCCATAGATTTCAAGAATAACAAATATCTCGTAGCATTGAATTACTATCCTAAACAAGCCATCACGGAACAGCTGATGAGATCGCCAAGCCAAATGAATCTTTGGCAATATCCTCCGGAAAAGTGTATTTACTTATGCCAAGTAAGGGAGAAATAGTTCCTGGCGGCGTTAATAAGCATCAGACAAAAATGCTCATCCATTTCAAATGTTACAGAAACCGTCACAGAGTCTTCAAAAAAATAGAACTTACCTTATCCAAATAGAGTTCAATTAATTTTTTTTTCCAAATTCTACATTTCTACAAAAGACATCCTCATCCAAATTATAAAATATTCTTTCCCTTTGAACCATTATTTCTTGGTTGTTATACCTGAAACAGTTCTCTTCACCTAGCTGGTTCTGTAAAGGAAATTTTCTTGTGCCTTAACACTAGCTCATATGAAAAGCTCTGGCTTTATTTTCATTTCCAAGTTAAGAGAGAAAAAACGGTTTCTGCTTTACCATTGCAATACACTGGGACACTGGATTTCTTTTTTTTTTTTTAATTTTTTATTTAAGAAAGGATAAATTAACAAAAACATAAGGTAGGAGGGGTACAACTCCACACAATTCCCAACACCCAATCCCCATAACCCACCCCCTCCCATGATAGCTTTCCCATTCTCTACCCCTCTGGGAGCATGGACCCAGGGTCACTGTGGGTTGCAGAAGGTAGAAGGTCTGGCTTCTGTAATTGCTTCCCCGCTGAACATGGGCGTTGACTGGTCGGTCCATACTCCCAGTCTGCCTCTCTCTTTCCCTAGTAGGGTGGGTCTCTGGGGAAGCTGAGCTCCAGGACACATTGGTGGGGTCTTCAATCCAGGGAAGCCTACACTGGATTTCAAGACCTTAAACTCAGTTTCAAAAGATGGTCTTTTGGTCTGATTATTAAAAGATGGTCTTTTGGTTTGATTATCTTATGGTAAAGCAAAGTTATCTTTAATATTACCCACTGTGAAATAGGAGATCTTACTAGTAGATAATACATTTCTAAAACGCTAGTTGAAAAGTTAAAATCCAGAGTCAGAAACAATACAGCCAATAAGTTCAGCAGTTAACATACATAAAAATAACTGGTATCTGTGGTCCACAATCTGGCACAGTGGATAAAGCACTGGACTCTCAAGCATGATGTCCTGAGTTTGATCCCCAGCAGCATGTGTACCAGAATGATGTCTGGTTCTTTCTCACCTCCTATATTCTCACTAATAAACAAAATCTTTTTTAAAATAATAATAATAGTAATAATAATAATAAACTTGTATCTGATGTTAAATCACTTGGCTCTTGAATTTTTTTAAATTCTCAATTTCTAAATGTAAAAACTAGGATTTCATTTTTATAACATAGTGGTAATCCATAATCCACAATATGGGTAAATACTTCAATATACACAAATATGAAAAGCTGTCTTTATGGAACAAAGTAAAGCAGGTCCTTGAATAACATCATTCAATGTGGTTTTGCCATAGCAGTGGGGTAGGTGTGTGTGTGTGGGGGGGGACTTATTCCCTGCCAGACCCACAACCAATGTGTAGTTTGCACATTCTCATCCCAAAGATATGCACTTCAGATTCACTGCACATCTAAATTATCTGACTGTGTGCGCTCTCTGGAACGGATGGCATCCTATTGAGTTTTGGGTCATGCCTGCATCTCAGCTACTGAAATAGGCTCCAACCACCCAACCCCCAGAAATCAATAACATGAGGTCAGCAGAGGAAAGAATGAGCACAATCATATGGTACCAGACACAGCAAGTTGGGTATTTCTTTAAGATTTTGGTGATGTTTCTATGACCAGAAATATGTCTTAAGAATTTAGCTATTGGGAATCAGGCGGTAGCGCAGTGGGTTAAGCGCATATGGCGCAAAGTGTAAGGACCTGAGTAAGGATCGTGGTTCGAGCCCCCGGCTCCCCACGTGCAGGGGAGTCACTTCACAGGCGGTGAAGCAGGTCTGCGGGTGTCTCTCTTTCTTCCCTCTCTGTCTTCCCCTCCTCTCTCCATTTCTCTCTGTCCTGTCCAACAACGACGACATCAATAACAACAGTAATGATAACTACCACAACAATAAAAACCAAGGGTAACAAAAGGGAAAATAAACAAATACATATAAAAATTTTTTAAAAAAAGAACTTAGCAGAAGCATCCAATAGCACAGCTATATACAAGATATACTGGATACTGTACAGCAAACCATAACAAAAGGACTTTTCAAAGTTAACCCAATTACCAAATAATGTGATGATAACATTAACTATCGATTGTCTTTTTGAACCCTAAGACAGCAAGAACCTCACATCTCCACTATAGAGCCCCTACTTCCCCCAGTCCTGGAACCCTTGGACAGGGCCCACTTTCCCATATGCATCTCCCAATCCAAACCAAATAATATTGCATCCGCCGATCACAACCTAACCAACGCAACGATTGCCACCTCAACATGCTTCACCTCATACTGTGTCCAGAGACTTCACATGTGGAATGACAACCCTTCGGCTTCATTACTCGGGTGAGACCTTTCCTTTTATAGTACACTCTTAATTTCATCTCTGGTAGTTCACTTTCTAACAAAGTCCCATAACCTAGATATACACCAGTTTCTGTGAGAGAGAGCTTATGTTCACACGTATCCATAAACTACTGCAAAATATATACCTGAAAGCAGAAGTACATTAGAGTTTGCAGTGAGTACCTCCCTAACACTTCCTCTCCACTATTCCAAGCTTGGGATCCATGATTGCTCAACAAATTGTTTGGCTTCGTATGTTAACTCTCTTTTCAATCACCAGGTTCCAGATGCCACCAGGATGCTGGCCAGGCTTCCCTGGATTGAAGACCCCACCAATGTGTCCTGGAGCTCAGCTTCCCCAGAGACACACCTTACTAGGGAAAGAGAGAGGCAGACTGGGAGTATGGACTGACCAGTCAACGCCCATGTTCAGCGGGGAAGCAATTACAGAAGCCAGACCTTCCACCTTCTGTAACCCTCAATGACCCTGGGTTCATGCTCCCAGAGGGCTAGAGAATGGGAAAGCTATCATGGGAGGGGGTGGGTTATGGAGATTGGGTGGTGGGAATTGTGTGGAGTTGTACCCCTCCTACCTTATGTTTTTGTTCATTAATCCTTTCTTAAATAAAAAATTAAAATAAATAAATAAATAAGAACTTAGCTATTATTCCTATCGGTAAGTCTATGCGTAAACTGTTCTCATTATGTACGTCATTTCATTTTTAAAAAATTGCAGTTTCCAAAAATCTGTCGAAGATGTTCAGATGACATACTGTAATGATAATTCACAGCTTCTAATAAACAGAAGCACATGCACTAAGTGACTCTATTCTTATGTTGCAAATGTTTTAAAAGATACCTTTGTGGGAGTCGGGCGGTAGCGCAGTGGGTTAAGCGCAGGTGAAGCAAAGCTCAAGGCCCAGCATAAGGATCCTGGTTCAAGCCCCCAGCTCCCCACCTGCAGGGGGGTCCTTTCACAGGCGGTGAAGCAGGTCTGCAGGTGTCTGTCTTTCTCTCCCCCTCTCTGTCCTCCCCTTCTCTCTTCATTTCTCTTTGTCCTATCCAACAACAATGACATTAATAATAACAACAATACAATAATAACTACAATAAAAAGGCAACAAAAGGGAAAATTTAAAAAGATACCTTTATTTTCTACATGTTCAGCTTTTTAAATATATGTTTACCGATTTATTATAGAGACATACAGAAATTGAGAGGAAAGGGGAATATAGGCAGAAAGACACCTGCAGCATTACCTCACTGTTTCGACTTAGCAGTGCTGGCACCAAGCTCAAGCAATAACCCCGCTGACCGTAAAAACCAAAAGAACAACAAAACAAAATTGTTGTGACACAGGACATTGGGACTTGACAGCTGTGGTTAAGCTAGGAACGTAACTAACCCATAGCTGATAAAGACAGTTAGCAGACAATTGACATCAGCCTACAGAGCATAGTAGGAACTCACACAAACCCACAAGGGACTGTGGGTGCCTGGTAACTAATTTACTTTACGGAAGTTGTGCTCTTTCTTCTTTCTGTTCCTGCTCCACTTCCAGCTCCCGGCTTTCCTGCTCCTCCTGGGACAGGAACATATGTAACTGAGCTCAAGCTTGGTAAACTTAAGCTTATACTAAGACTCTCCTCTACTGCCACAAAGAGTAGCCTTGATCTCTGCCAATAACTGTCTACCTTGCTGTACTTAAATATACGTACTGCTATACCACCATGTAATAAACCTTTGATTGTCTTAAACCCATTCCCAGCAGTGCCCCCTCTAGTTTTTTGTTATTTTAATTAAGATACCAAACAAAACATTTGGGATGATTTACCACCACGGTTTAAGAAGTTTCTCCCTTGCAGGTCCTGGGGCAGGGGGCCTGAACCTGGGTCCTCTTTGCACACTCCGATAGGTGAGCCCAACCAGGAGCACCACCACCTGGCCCCCATGTTCAACTTTCTATCAATCTTTAATCATAGTAGTGTCTCTCTCTCTCAGAAGTAAATTTTTAGTACTTTATTTTAATTGTGTGTGTATGTGTATATGTGTAGGGACACACACACACACACACACACACACACACACACACCAGAGCTCTGGCTTACAGTGCTGCTGGGGATTGAACCTGGGACCTCAGAGCATCAGACATGAAAGTCATTTGCAAAACCATTATGTTATCTCCTCAGCATCAGACTTATTTAACAAAGCTCTAAATCATAATCTACCAGAAGAAATGAGAATTTGCTTGTTTTCCTGCTTTGTTGCTTTTTATAAGAACTTCCCTTTTGGGGAGTCCAGCGGTAGCGCAGCAGGTTAAGCGCACGTGGCGCAAAGCGCAAGGACCCGCATAAGGATTCCAGTTCGAGCCCAGGCTCCCCACCTGCAGGGGAGTCGCTTCACAGGCGGTGAAGCAAGTCTGCAGGTGTGTCTGTCTTTCTCTCCCCCTCTCTGTCTTCCCCTCCTCTCTCCATTTCTCTCTGACCTATCCAACAATGAACGACATCAATATCAACAACAATAATATCCACAACAAGGCTACACAATAACAAGGGCAACAAAAGGGGGTGAAATGGCCACCAGGAGCAGTGGATTCATGGTGCAGGCACTGAGCCCCAGCAATAACCAAAAAAAAAGAACTTCCCTTTTAACAAATACAGTGAATTATATATGCAAACAAATAAAAAATAAACAAGTAAGCTGAATGCACTTTTAATAAATGTCATGAAAAGCTCTCTAGCCTGGCCACTTTGAGTAATTTGTATGGAGGGTGGGGAACTGACTACAGATAGAACTGAATTTTGTGTAGATGGACCTATCACTAAAATAGAATATTTTAAACCTTTTGTAGTAAACATAAAAAGTAACTCCCTCAGCTATGCTAGTGTCCTTGTATATTGTTAAGAAGGCATTTCTCATTTCAGATAATTAAAATCTGTGAAATACCCAATTTCTACTTTCAAAAAAGTTAAATGAGAAATTCATCACTAGAAAGTTTTTAGAAAGTACTTCTAATTTATATGATACTCTTCCTTGAATAATTTCAAAAGATTAAAACTTCTAAAATATTCTAATAGACTTTTTAAATATTGTAATCCTCTTTGTCAAACAAAATAAATATACTCAAAATCTCAAAATCCCTCAATCATAAAAGTCTTACTAAGCTCATTTTCACATGAACTAACCAGCTAAATAGAACATTACTTATCAGTCTACATCAGAAAAATAAATAAGTAAGAGGCCTCAATAACCCAGAACTTCACTGAATACAACAAAAAGTTAGAGAATGGGAATCAGTCACATGTTTAAAAAAAAAAAAAAAAAGAAGATACAAGAGACAACTCCTCTGACTTTCAAACATCCTTACCAATGGGTCTCCTTCAATTACAATAAATTATGGTTATAGGAATTCCCATCAATTTATCAACACGTGGGAAGAAGGTCAGAGAGTTCCATGACAGTCACCCAGGTGAAAATTCATGAGACTTGAAACTGAAATATTCTCACCAACAAGCTATACATTTCACATAATGTCAGTTTATTATAATAAACTAAAATCACATGACTTAAAATCAAAGAGATTCAAAAACATGAATTTAGGAGTCAAAATTATTACAAAGTGGGAGGGATTAGGAAAAATTAAATCACTTGGTATTTTCCAAGTTGATAGCATGTTACATAAATCAGAATTTATGCCTTCTGGTTTTGTGGATAGTTTACATCTATTAGGAAATGAAAGAAATTAATAATATTAGATTTCTACATATCTCATCTCCGTTTGATCAAATGTCACAATGATTATTTTCCTGTAGCAATACAACTTAGAAAACTGAGATCTTTGATAATCGCCAACCACAGGGTAATATCTGCGTGAACAGTGCCTATAGTATTGGCTAGCTTTATTTCAGCTAAATTTCTACACATTTAAAAAGATGAAACTATTGTCTGGCCTATCAAAAAGAAGGATGTTTTTTAAAAAAAAATGATTCTAAAGAAACAAAACACACCCATCCAAAGAGATCTGTGCATAACTATGTTCGTGACAGCACAATTTTAATAGTCCAAACTTGGAAGCAACCTAGGTGTACAACAACAGATGAGTGGCTAAGAAAATTGTCATATTGATATATATATTCTTCAGCTATTAAAAATAACGAATGCACCATCTTCACCTGATGGAGCTTGAAGCAATCATGTAAAGTGAGATAAGCCATGGATGTGGGGTGGTTTCACTCACAGACAGAATTTAAGAAACAAGAAACAGAAAGGGAAGTAAAGTAAAAAAAGGGGGGGGGGAGGGGCTGGTTTAGTGTATGGCTCCAAAGCAAAGGACTCTGAGGAAGGAGGAAATGGAGAGGGGTAGGAAGAGGGGAAGCTTTTAGGTCCTGGTACATGACAATGGACTTCATTTGGGCGTGATAGTGACTTGCAAACACCTATCTTACTGAGATGAGACACTGTACCCTTGTGCAAACAACTGTCAACCTGACCTGAACATTAAAATTGTAAAAACATTAACCTCCTAATAATAAAAAAAAAAAAACATCAATCTTCCTGCAATTATCTGAAACAAAACATAAATAAATAAATAAGCAGGTACTAATCAGAAATGTGCATGTTGTATTAGAAATACTTCTTTTTTTCTGACACTGTCAGGGTTTTACCACTCCAGGCCAACTTTTTCAGAAAGAGACAGAGGAAGAAAGAGCCCAGCCTCCACCACATAAGAAGCTTAGATGTTGTGATCTTTTCCACTCTCTCTCTCATATATACACATACACACACATATATTCATCCCAGAGTGGTAAAGCTTCAGTGATAATGGAAAGAAAGAAAAAAAAAAGGCCTGCTACCATCACAAGCCAGACCACCACTGTCACACCTAACAATAACTGACCTCAGGACCACTGCCCTTATGGGGAGATTTTTCCGATAAATATCACTTTATACAGGTTCCCAAAAGAAAAGTCAAACTGACCTGCAATTGTTGATTTTCCATGAATACAACATGCTAAGTTAATGATCAAATGGAAGTACTTAAGAATTTTTCTTATACCAGCAATGGTTATAAACACTGGTTAATTAATCTCATGTTGGATATTGCCAATTATATTAGGTATATATTGACAAAATGTAATTGATTTTATCTTTTATAACTATATAGCAAAAAGCAAATAGCAACCCTAATCTTGTCAAGCACATTTCAGAATGGCAGTAAGTCATGAGAGCTACGCTTTAAAAACAAATACATTGTTAATTAAATATAGCACAGAACTTATTGTAAGATATTTCGATTTTTCAAATTTATATGTACTTTTAAATAGGAAAGTTAGTGTTTTGCAATCTTTTTTTTTTAACTTTTCCCCTTTTGCCCTTTTGTTGCCCGCTGTTTATCGTCTGTTATTACTGTTGTTGTTGTTATCACTGGCGCCTGGTGCCTGCGCTACGAACCCACTGCTCCTGAAGGTCATTTTCGCACTTTGTTGCCCTTATTGTTGGGCTTGTTGTAGTTGTTATTGTTGTCATAGCTGTTATTGTTGTTGGATAGGACAGAGAGAAATCTAGACAGGAGGGGAAGTCAGAGAGATGGAGAGAAAGATAGACACCTGCAGACCTGCTTCACCTTTTGTGAAGCGACACCCCTACAGGTAGGGAGCCAGGGGCTCGAACCACGATCCTTATTCCGGTCCTTGGACTTTGCGCCATATGCGCTTAACTCGCTGCACTACCGCCCAGCTCCCATTTTGCCAGTTATAATCCAGAGCATAGTCAGTAAACTTCCTTATTGACAAAAGCAAAATGTTAAACTTCATTATGATACATTTTACGAAAAAGAATTTTAATACTAAATCATACTTTCTATTTCTTCTTTTTGTTTTTCCTCTGAGTTTGAGCTTACCCGGTTAAAAAAGAACAAAACACTTTATCAATCTATCTGCATTTTGTTACCCTGATAAAAGTAAAATTAATGTTTTTTAACAACCAGATGACTGGTTTTCTGTTCTCAAAATGGTAGACAGTAAACTCCCAACCAAGTGACCTCCCAGCTCCATAATGGTAGAGGGAATCTTCAGTGGCCTCAGAATGAATTCAGAATTCTTCAGCTGGCTTTTTCTGTTGCCTCTAACACTTTTCCAAAGTCACCCTTCCCCCCCAACACACATGGTAAAGTGCTACTGAACTTTCTGTTTCTAAATGGATCATAGTCTTTCACACTTCAAGACTTGCTCCAAAGCACAAACTGTTCTTTTGTCAAAAGCCCTCTTTACTCTTCTGGCAATGTTTATCTTGTTCACTCTTGTATTCCCAATGCCTTGTACACAGCCTGGAACAAAGCATGACTTTTTACACTGAATTAAGCAAATGACTTGCAAATCCTGTTTGTTTGTCTGTTTGTTCGAACTAGAGCACCACTATCTCTGGCCATTGGTGGTACTCTGGGATCAAACCTTCAAATCCTGTGTCCAATCCTACACTGTCTTCCAAGCCCAGCAAATGATGTTTTTAAAGAGTTTTACTTCTTTGAAAAAGAGTTTACTTTTGGCTTTCGAAAGGAATTTCTTGCTAACTTGGAAAATGATAAATGATCCCAAATGTTGTTTTTTGTTGCTGTTGTTACTTTGTTTTGTTGTTGTTGTTGTTGTTACTTTGTTTTGGGGTTTTTTTTGTTTTTTTTAATTGCCACCAGGGTTATTGCTTGAACTTGGACCAGCACTACTAATCCAAAGCTCCTAGTGGTCATATTTTTCCTTTTTCCTTTTTCCTTTTTTTTTTCTATTTTATTGGATAGGACAGAGAGAAATTGAGAGAAGAGGGACTGAAAGGAAGAGAGAAAGATAGATACCTGCAGACCTGCTTCACTGTTCATGAGGTATCCCCCCTTACAGATGGGTAGCAGGGGCTGGAACCCCATTCCTTTCCAAGGTACTATGTGTGCTTAACTGGGTGTGCCAATGCCCAGCCTCCCCCCCGCCAATGTTATCATGTGTTGCCATCAGCCTCTTACTAAGAAGAGTACACTTTAGCCATGGGCTTTGATCTTTTTCTTATAAACAATACCTAAAATTTTGGATGCATGTATAGACATAAGAAAAAACAAGAGGGAGTAAGGTGGTAGCGCAGTGGGTTACGCGCACGTGGCGCAAGGACTGGTGTCAGGCTCCCTGTTCGAGCCCCCAGACTCCCCACCTGCAGGGGAGTCACTTCACAGGCGGTGAAGCAGGTCTGCAGGTGTCTGTCTTTCTCTCCCCCTCTCTGTTTTCCCTTCCTCTCTCCATTTCTCTCTGTCCTATCCAACAACGACAAGGACAACAATAATAACTACAACAGTAAGACAACAATGGCAACAAAAGGGAATAAATAAATAAGCAAAAGAAAAACCAAGAATGTATCCAGATTATTTTAATTTTGCTTGTTTGCATTTTTACTTTTTTCCCCTACTTTAAATAGTGTTATTTAAATACTAAAAGCCATGTTAGTGGGGTCAGGTGGTGGCGCTCCTGGGTAAGCACACACATTGCAATCCACAAGGACAGGAGTTCAAGCCCCTGGTCCCCACCTGCAGGGGGAAAGCTTCACGGGTGGTGAAGCAGGTCTGCGGATGTAGTTCTGTCTCTCTCTCTCTCTCTCTTCCCCTCATCTTTCAATTTCTCTCTGTCTCTATCCAATAATAAACAAATAAATATAAGTAAATAAATAAATAACACATCAGCAGCCCAAGAGGAGGGACAGTAGCTAGATCATTGGACTTACAAGAAAGAAGTCCCTGGTTCAATCCCCAGCATAGCAAGTACCAAAGCAATTCTGCCTCCTCTCTCCCTCTAAATATGTAATATAGATCATTAACCAACAATCTTAAAGAAAAAAAAGCATTTTACGAGTACACTGGGGGGAGTCGGGCGGTAGATCAGCAGGCTAAGCGCACATGACGCAAAGTGCAAGGACCGGCATAAAGATCCCAGTTCGAGCCCCCAGCTCCCCACCTGCAGGGGAGTCGCTTCACAAGAGGTGAAGCAGGTCTGCAGGTGTCTTTCTCTCCCCCTCTCTGTCCTCCCCTCCTCTCAGCAACAACGTCCAGCAACGGCAAGATCAATAACAACAGCAATAATAACTACAAGGTCAACAAAAGGGAATAAATATTTTTTAAACTTTATTAAAAAACTGTCTAAAAAAATAGTACACTGGGGAAAGGTTTCGTGAAGTATTCTCACCTTACATTTTACCAATTTTCAGAGCATACAGGAAACTTAAATAAAGGGAGACATTAGAATTGTTGGCCAGGGAACGCTTCTAAAAAATATTTTCTAGTAAACTTCTGGTTTAAAGGCTAACAGCCTACTGAACTGAAAGGCACATCAGACAGCTACTTACTTCATTTACTCATGTGTCAAAGTCACTTCCCAGTCACCACCTGAAAATGTTGTCTTTATTTTATTCTAATATTTAAAAAAGCTTTTTTAAACATCAGAGTTTTAGGTGGGTGGGCGGTAGCACAGCTGGTTAAGCACATATGGTGCAAAGTGCAAGGACTGGCTTAAGGATCCAGGTTCGAGCCTCTGGCTCCCCATCTACAAGGGGGTCCCTTCACAAGCAGTGAAGCAGGTCTGCAGGTGTCTATCTCTCCTTCTCTCTGTTTTCCCCTCCTTTCCCTATTTCTCTCTGTCCTATCCAACAACAACAACATTAATAGCAATAATAATAACCACAACAACAATAAAACAAGGGCAACAAAAGGGAAAAGAATAGCTTCCAGGAGATTCGTGGTGCAGGCAACTGGCCCCAGCAATAACCTTGAAGCCAAAATATATATAAAGAAAAATCAGAGTTGTGTTTGTTTGTTTGTTGTAGCATTTCTCCACTCTCTATTTGCAAACTCGATTCCACCCCAGGCCCCCAGCATGTGGCGCAAAGCAAAAGGATCGCAGTAAGGATCTTGGGTTCAAGGCCCCGGCTCCCCACCTGCAGGGGAGTCGCTTCACAAAGAGGTGAAGTAGGTCTCCAGGTGTCTATCTTTCTCTTCCCCTCTCTGTCTTCCCTTCCTCTCTCCATTTCTCTCTGCCCTATCCAACAACAAAGACATCAATAACAACAATAATAATTACAACAATAAAAAAAAAACAAGGGCAACAAAAAGGGAAAAATGAATAAATAATTTTTTTTTTAAAAAAGAGCTCCTCAAACACTCATAGCCCTAGGCTGTGTTCAACAGCACTTCCTGCATACCATCACTCCATGGTCTATTCAGGGCGTGGACAGTGAGCACCCCACCCACAGCCCACACTGGCTTTTCCTATCTACCTTGTGGTCAGGCAGATGTTGCTGTGCGATTCAGATTTGACTCAAGACCTCAAAAAGAAGCTGACCTAGAAGAGGTGGATCACACTTATCAAAGGAATAAAGGACTGGGGAGAGAGACAACAGAACACAGAAGGTCTACACCACACAAAATGTATGGTATAAAAACAAAATAGTCCAACTTCTTAAAATTAAATTTAAATGGCATTTTGAAAAGCTTTCTAATGCTATGTCGCCCTTGCTTCCACTTTTTTTTTAACTTTTTAAATATTTTTATTTATTTATTATTGGATCGATAGAGAGAGGGAAATTGAACAGGGAGAGGGGGATAGGGAAATTGAGAAAGGAAGGGGAGATAGAGAGGGTGAGAGAGAAAGAGAAAGAGACACCTGCAGCCCTGCTTCACCACTCATGAAGCCTCTCCCCTGCAGGTGGGGGAACTCTTTTTTTTTTTTTTCTCATTAATGTTCTTTCTGTCAGGCCAGCAAAATAGTTCACTTGGATAGTATGCTGCTTTGCTCTGACATGTATTCAACCCATCTACACAACAGTCCCCATTTCATGGTGGTTTCCTTCTCTCTTTCTCTATGAAGGGGAAAACAAAAAAAGCTTCTTTGTTTTTTTTCTGATGTCATTCTACCAGGGGTGGAGAGCACCTGACCACCTACAGGCCATTCACAGCCTAAGGCATCATTTGGTCTGGCCCTACAAGGCAACAGCAGGCGAGACTCAATTCAATAAATCTAGGAGCTGTTTTCCTTAGCAGCATTAAGTGCTAATTTTTTAGCCGGTAATTTTATGTGACCTGCAAAGTATATTAGAAATAGCCAAATGGCCCTTGGCAGAAAAAAAAAAAAGGCTCCCCAACCATGCTCTATACAGAGAACTAGAAGGTTTGTCTCAATCTTTTATTAGTGACTTAATCGTGTTTTACAAGATCATAAACTTACAGGGATATATTTCCGCACCACACCCAACACCAAAGTTCTCTGTTCCCCAACTCCAAATGACTTCCATAGTTTTCACAGTCTTAAGAGACAGATTGACTATTTCTTTGTTTTGTAAATCCACGCATTTTTGAATTTTTATTTATTTATTATTGGATAGACAGAGAAATTGAGAGGGGAGGGGGGTAGAGATAGGGAAAGAGACAGAGAGAGACACCTGTAGGCCCTGCTTCACCACTCATGAAGATTTCCCCCTGCAGGTGGGGACCAGGGGCTTGAACTCAGGTCCTTAGGCACTGTAATGTGAGCATTTAACGAGATGTGCCATTGCCTGGTCCCCAAAGGTACATATGTTAATTGTATTTACCCCACACATAAGCAAAACGATCAAATAGTTTGCCTTTCACCCCCTTACTTACTTCACTAAGCATAATCACTTCTAGTTTGACCCATCTTGTCCTGAAGGATACAATTTTAGTTCATTAAGATCTGTGCACTGTCCTTAATATTCTCCATTGGCCCTGCCAGGTCTGCTTTCTCTCCTTCCAGCCCTGAGGTGACCTCGGAGGCTGATCCCTCAGTGCACATTCTACGCCCTCAGATTCCCAGTTGGGTTCTACAGAAAGTTAGCAGCATCTGTTCAGAAGGCAAGAGAGGGGGCAAAAAAGGGACTTTCTCATGCCGGAATCACCAAAGCTCCCAGGTTCAATCCACAATCCCACCATCAGGCAAAGTTGAGCAGTGCTCTGGTGGAAGAAAAAAGGGAAGGGAAGGAGAGGAAAGGGAAGGAGAGGAAAGGGGAGGAGAGGGGAGGGGAGGGGAGGGGAGGGGAGGGGAAGTGAGGGCAAAGGGAGGGGAGGGGGAAGAAGGAGGGAAGGAAGGGAGGAGGGAAGGAAGGAAGGAGGGAAGGAAGGAAGGAAGGAAGGAAGGAAGGAAGGAAGGAAGGGAGGAGGAGTCGGGCGGTAGCTCAGTGGGTTAAGTGCACATGACACAAAGCACAGGGACTGGCTTAAGGATCCCAGTTCGAGCCCCCGGCTCCCCACCTGCAGGGGAGTCTCTTCACAGGTGGTGAAGCAGGTCTGCAGGTGTCTGTCTTTCTCTCCCCCTCTCTGTCTTCCCCTCCTCTCTCCATTTCTCTCTGTCCTATCCAACAATGACGACATCAGTAACAACAATAATAACTACAACAACAGTAAGGGCAACAAAAGGGAAAATAAAAAATAGATATTTTAAAAGGAAGGAAGGAAGGAGAGGAGAGGTTAGACCTCCAGCCTCTGTTTATAGAGAGTTGACAATGGGTTTGACAGCAGTTCTGGTCCACTTCACAAAACCACAGCAACTAGAGTTTTGGCCTCTCTGCTATAAGCATAGTGCTCACAAGATCCTGTGAAATAAACCCTCCCTTTGCCCTAGCTCACCTAAGAACAGCAAAGTGCCAACTCCGCTTATTGCTGATGCTCGACTGTTCCTTCATCACTTGCTAAAGATGACACATAAATAAACTCTCTTCAATTACCCCATTTAGAGGAGCTGTCCTGTTGTGGATAAGACTACAAACACAAGTCAACGTGCAGTGCTTGGTATATTATGAGTTCTCTAGTTACTGATACATCCATTTTACAGAACTGGAAGAGCATTAGCCAGTCTCGTTTTAGTAACAACTTGCCTATGCCCTCATCTTTCTTGCCTTAAATTTATAAGTCCACCTTACTTGTGTAACTGACCAACCCAGTACTAACTTAAATGTAAAAGGAGTGAAGAAGCCAGGCAATAATTTCAGTGGTAATGTGCACATTTTGTCCTGTTTGGGGACCTAGATTTGAACCCAGTCACCACCTGAGAACACCTCCATGGGGAAGCTTCTTAAGCAGTGTTAACACAGTGTAGTCTCTCTTTTCCTGTTTCTCACCCTCTTTCTATCTAAAAAAATGAAATAAATAAAAACAAAGCGGCTGGTGGTAGCGCACAGTACAAGCGCAAGGATCAGCTCAAGGGTCCTAGTTCGAGCCCCCGCTCCTCACCTCAGGAGGGTCACCTCAGGAGCGGTGAAGGAGGTCTGCAGGTGTCTGTCTTTCTCTCCTCTATCTCCCCCTTCTCTCTCAATTTCTCTCTGTCCTATCCAATTAAAAATGGAAAAGGAGGCCAGGCAGTGGTGCATCTGGTTAAGCACATGCCCTACAGTGCACAAGGACCTGAGTTCAAGCCCCTGGTCCCCACCTGCAGGGGGGGAAGCTTCAAAAGTGGTGAAGTAGAGCTGCAGGTGTCTCTCTGCCTCTCTTCCTCTCCATCCCCCCTCCCCTCTCAATTTCTCTCTGTCTCTATCCAATAATAAACAAACTAAAATTTTAAAAAGTATAAATAAATGAATAAGTAAGGGGCAAAAATGGCCACCAGGAGCAGTGGATTCATAGTGATGGCACCAAGCCCCAGTGAAAACCCTGGAGGCAAAATAAATAAATAAATAAACAAACAAACACAAAGACCTGTGTAAAGATCCCAGTTCCAGCCCCGGATCCCCACCTACAGGGGAGTCATTTTACAGGCGGTGAAGCAGGTGTGCAGGTGTCTATCTTTCTCTCCTCCTCTCTGTCTTCCCCTCCTCTCTCCATTTCTCTCTGTCCTATCCAACAACGGGAACATCAATAACTACAACAATAAAACAAGGGCAACAAAAGGGAATAAATTAATTAATTAAAAATAAATATATATAAATAAGAGTTTGCTGGGAATGGTGCAGAAGCTAAGCCCCAGCAATAACCCTCGCCAAAAAAATAATAAACATATAAAACAATTTTTAATGAATTAAATTACTTTCCAAGATAAACTCATACCTGAAGACAACTCCCAGTACATTACATATACAAGTGTGTATATGTATTGATGTCTTTTATAAGAAACCTCACCCAAATGCTTACTTGAAATACCTTTAATAGCTTTCTAAAAGTAGTCATTGTTCAAATGCACTGATAAAGTATAATCACATGATTTTAATTCAGTTATAAATGACAAAGTGATACTGTAAAAATTGAAACAAAGAAATGACTTCTATCCTTTCAAAAAGTATTACAAAAATGATCGTGTAATTGTTTCCTATAATAGTACTATTACTCCCAAGTCATATAGACTTTCCAAATGCCCATGTCCAAAAACACTCAACCATTTATATGCTGACTGAAAAACTTAAGTAGAATAGAATCATAATTAGAGAAGGGTTTTTCTAAACATTACCTATTCCTTTCTAACCCAATTCTGAGTGCAAAATTTACACAGCAAAACAACTTATATCAAATTGATTTGCCTCTAGATACGGAAAAGAGTGGGAAACAGCTCTGCCTGGAATAATAACTTGAGCTCCTATTTGGCATTTTCCAAGTCAGCATATCTCAAATACCAGCTAGAGTTAGAGCTAATTGCAGCACCTTTTTGGAAGCTATAATACTGCCCACCTCTCTGGCAGCTGTGAATTGCCTTTAATCTTTCCTTAATCTCTCTTCTCCATTACCTACTATCCCAACTATAAGTGGCAGATACACAGGGGGGGTTGGTGGTAGCACAGCGGGCTAAGCGCACGTGGGGCAAAGCTCAAGGACCGGCGTAAAGATCCTGGATCCAGCCCCAGCTCCCCACCTGCAGGGGAGTCGCTTCACAGGTGGTGAAGCAGGTCTGCAGGTGTCTGTTTTTCTCTCCCCTTCTCTGTCTTCCCCTCCTCTCTCCATTTCTCTCTGTCCTATCCAACAACGTCGACATCAATAACAACAACAATAACAACTACAACAACAATAAAAACCAAGGGCAACAAAAGGGAAAATAAATATTAAAAAATAATAATAATAAATAAATTCTCCGGTGGTCCAGGAGGCAGTGCAATGGATAAAGCACTGGCTTTCAGGCATGAAGTCCAGAGTTCAACCCCTGGCAGTACATATACCAGAGTGTTGTCTGGTTCTTTCTCTCCTATCTTCCTCATCAATAAAATAAATAAAATATTTTAAAAATAAATAAATAAATAAATTCTCAGCATGAAAATAAATTAGACTTCTATCCTGTGTTGGGATAGACTCAATAGACTACACCCATAATTTAATTATTCTGTAATAAATAGCTAATTTCAAGCACTGTGCTTGAAATGCGCCAAGAATACAGTGATGATGATGAGACTATGGTTCTAACCCTGAGGAAACTCCCATTCTAACCAGAAAATGAGACATTAAACAAAACATTGAACAATTAATCCATTAACTTGTAATAGGTGGGGACCAGGAGCTTGAACCAGGGTCCTTGTGTCCCTATAATGTGTGTGCTTAACCATAAATCCTCAGTCCAAGTAGCCTGATGTTGAGATGTCCCATTAATGATACTTCAGATCTGATTGAAATGCCCTACCCCCAAATCCTCTCACCACGTATCTTTTCCATATTACTCAGCTATCTACTTAAGAGTCCTCCTTCTCCAAGAACATTCCTAAGTAGTGGATCTGATAGTCTCTTGGCCCTGTTGCAGTATTTCTTTCATAGCACTTAAAACCCTCTGAAAAGTGCCTACAGCACTTAATGTGTTCATTAGTATAGATTTCCTCTCCCAAACTTGAAAATAAGTTTCACGAAAGCAAGGGTTCATTTTACTGACCCCAGATCCTCAAGATACATTTTCTTTGCCAAAGACCCACATTTTGTTTCCGGAATTCCTACACATGGGAATGTAATGAATGATGACTGACTTAAGTCAATTATGAAACCTTTCCCCGACGTTAACAGACTTAGGGAGAGAAATATTGATATGCTGGGGGCCAGGCAGTGGTGCACCTGGTTAAGTGCACACATTACAGTGTGCAAGGACATGAGTTCAAGGCCCTGGTCCCCACCTGCAAGGGGAAAGCTTCAACAGTGGTAAAGCAGGGCTGCAGGTGTCTCTCTGTCTCTCTCCCTCTCTCACCTCCCTTCTCAATTTCTCTGTCTCTATCCAATAATAAAAATGTTTATATATATATATATATATATATATATATATATATATATATATATGGCTAGCCAGTGGTGGTACACAAAAATACCAAGCACAAAGAACCCAGATTCAAGATCTCCGTCCCCACCTACAGAGGGAAGCTTCACTAGCAGCACAGTTGAGCTGCAGCTGAGTCTCTTCCTCTCTCCCTTCCCTCTCTATCTCCTCTTCCTCTCCCAATTTCTCTCTACCCTATCAAATAATAATAATAAAAGTTATCTGCTAAGCTCCTTCCAGAAAATGTCTCCACCCCCCCCCCACCCTTAACCCCTCACCTGCATGCAACCTTTGCTGACTTGATATTTGGTTTTGTGCAGAAGTCAAACTGAGAACCTGAAGGAGGAATGTTGTTTTCCAGAGGGAGAGCATGGGCAAAGAAGTTGATCCTAAGCTCGGATGTTCTTGACTCACTGAAACTACCCCAGGCATCCTGTTAAGTGAGGTTTATTTTTAAACTCTAATCAATTAGGCCACTCTCTACCTCCTGTTCAGATACCTGAAGCAAAAACATGATAAATTTCTCCCCCCCCCACCCCGCCACCAAGGGCTCCCCTCTACAGAAATAAATCCTTAAGTCTCTGTTCCTTTTGTAATAGTAACAGAAAAAAGTACATATGGCAAGTCAACCGGATTCTTGAGAAAATTAAGACTATGCAAGGAAAATACCAAACAACATTCTTAGAGTACTGTTGTGCTACTACTAACTATTCAACTTTCTATGATAAAACCACAAGTTTCGTATAGTAGTTAGGATTTTGTTAATTCACAGAATTCACTTAATTCCTGTTTAAGTGAAATGACCTTTATTAGACTAATCCCTCCCCTTCCTCCATCAATAACTGTGATTCTCAAATATGAAGTAAGTAAATATAAGGAGAATCAAGGCAAATATCAGATCACCACAAAAAAATAACCATATTAATCTCAGGTGAGTCTGTTTAATGCATTAACTCCAGTGTTCACTTTTATTAACAAAGTTACATATGAAATCCCCTCCCCGTGATCCTCACAAATTTGTATGAATATTTGGCTGTGGCTTGCATTCTATTAATTGAAATGTAAACTGCATTAACCATCAAAATATGAATAGCTATAACTAAATACTAAATATCGAAAAAGGGACAAAAGTGCTCTACTTCAGTCTATACAATTTTTTTCTGTGCTCAACTATTTGCTTGATATGCCATGAAGCAAAATTACTACCTAAGATGAGCAACAGGAGATGGAGAGGGCACTGGTTCAATCTCATGCCAACTGAATTGTGATTTAAAATGATAGGAAGTGGAGTCGGGCGGTGGCGCAGCGGGTTAAGCGCACGTGGCGCAAATCGCCAGGACCGGCTTAAGGATCCCAGTTCGAGCCCCTGGCTCCCCACCTGCAGGGGAGTCGCTTCCCAGGTGGTGAAGCAGGTCTGCAGGTGTCTATCTTTCTCTCCCCCTCTCTGTCTTCCCCTCCTCTCTCCATTTCTCTCTGTCCTATCCAACAACAACGACATTAATAACCACAACAATGTTAAACAACAAGGGCAACAAAAAGGAAAATAAAAATAAAAATAATACTAATAATAAAATGATATGAAGCTCATTACTGTCAGAAATAGAACCAAAAGACTTCAAGTGAAATCAGGAGAGAGTTGGCATTCCCAGAGAAACAACAAAAACTCAAGTCCCTCCTAACGATAAACAAAGGATAAATATTCCAACATTGGTTTTTGTTGTTGCTGTTGTTGCTTTTGTTTGCCTCCAGGGTTATCGCTGGGGCTCAGTGCCTGTTCTACAAATCCACCACTCCTGGAGGCTATTTTTCCCATTTTGTTGCCCTTGTTGTTGTGCTTGTTGTAGTAGTTGTTATTGTTGTCATAGCTGTTGTTGTTGTTGGATAGGACAGAGAAATGGAGAGAGGAGGGGAAGACAGAGAGGGGAAGAGAAAGACAGACACCTGCAGACCTGCTTCACTGCTTGCTAAACGACTCCCCTGCAGGTGGGGAGCCGGGGGCTTGAACCCGGATCCTTACGCCGGCCCTTGCGCTCCTGCATTGTTTTAAAACTTTCCAGAGTCTTCTGAGTCCATATTAATTATTTTGTCATGTCAACAGTAGAAAAGTATTGGGGCTGGAGGGTGGTGCACCTGGTTGAGCACACATGTTGCAATGGGCAGGACCAGGGTTCGAGCCCCCAGCCCCCACCTGCATGGGGAAAGCTTTACAAGTGGGGAAGCAATGTGGCAGGTGTCTATCTGAATCTCTTCCTCTCTGTCATCCCCTTCCCTCTCAATTTCTGGCTGTCTATCAAGCAAATAAAGACAATACAAGTTTTTAAGTATTATTATATATAAATTATATCATACTGTATTATATTAATTATATTATATATATTAGCTCTACTTTTCAAAAATATTCAAGTATTAACCTACTCAGTTACTCATGATGATCAACTCTAAATTTGAGCAGTCTGCAGGTCTCTTAAACATTACGTGTATTCTTTTCCTGTGTGCATAATTTGTCCAACTATCTTTCAGAGTCTTCACACCATGTTAGATATACAGATTGGAGAAAATATGAGTAGCCTCTACTACCTCTCTACCATTAATGAAAAACAAGTCAGGCAGAAATCTTGTTGGACCACCTTTCAAATTACTATTTATAGCTGAAATGGGAGTTTTGCGAGAATAGTCAAATAATTCAACCAATTCAAATAATTCAACCAATTCAAATTATGTTAAAACTACACATACACACACATAGGTAAAAAAAAAAAAAATCTTACATGAACAGATGTTACATGTTACAGGCAAAATCTGATGGGCAAAGTTTAAATTTAAAAACATTTTGATTAGTGATTTACAAAATAACAGGGGTACAATCCCCCCACCAGAGTTCTATTTCTCCATTCCCTCCATTAGAAATTTCAGTGATTCTCCCAAAGTCACAGATACAGGTTGGCTCTTATTTCTGTAACTTTATTTTTTCCCCTTTTTTTTTTCTATGTCCCTGCCTTCTCTTCCATTTGAAGTCACAGCTTCATTTATCGCTATTTCTGTCTTTCCATCATCTTTCCCTAACATTTCTCCCCCTCTGAAAGTGTGGACCAAAAAACCTTTGGGGGATGCAGAAGGTGGGAGTTAAGACTTCTTGCTTCTCGGGAGTCGGGCGGTAGCGCAGCGGGTTAAGCACACAAAGCTCAAGAACCGGCCTAAGGATCCGGGTTCGAGCCCCCCGGCTCCCCACCCGCAGGAGCGTTGTTTCACAAGCAGTGAAGCAGGTCTGTGTAGGTGTCTGTCTTTCCCTCCTCTCTCCATTTCTCTCTGTCCTATCTAACGTCGACAGCATCAATAACAACAAAAACAATAAAATTTAAAAAAAACAAGGGCAACAAAAGGGAAAATTAAAAAAAAAAAAAAAAAAAGACTTCTTGCTTCTCTACTGAACAGGGGGTGCTGGCAGGTTGGTCCATACCCCTAGCTTGTTTCTTTCCCTAGGGGAGTAGGAATCTGGAGAAAACCATTTTTATTAATTAACAAATGTATCCTACTCTACTGTTCCGGTGTCATTTGAAGCCTCTCCTTTAGAAAACTGTAAGACACTAATGAAATCAACGCTTTAGCATATGCTTACAGATGCATACATATTATTCACTTAGCAGGCAAATATCTCATATAATTGATGTACCCCCAAACCAAAGCAATTATTCACAGACAACAGAAAACATTACCATTGTTCCAAAATAAAATCTTCAATACATATTTAAATATTTCCAGATTCATTATTCCATCTTTTAAACCCAGTGCATTAACCCTCAATTGTGTATCTATTCTTAATCTAAAAATTGTGATCTCTATGGGGGAAAGAAAAATCTTCTTAAGTTCAAACTTCATTTTTCCCTGTATTTCATTGCTAGTTCTATGTCACTGGAGTCAATGTTAAGAAAGTATAAGCTAAGTAGTCTAACTCCTGTCCCGGTGAGTATT
The DNA here is from genome assembly GCF_950295315.1 of Erinaceus europaeus. NCBI lineage: Eukaryota > Metazoa > Chordata > Mammalia > Eulipotyphla > Erinaceidae > Erinaceus > Erinaceus europaeus. The sequence continues at coordinate 7,078,746 of NC_080172.1, forward strand.
TTCAAATTTTAAAACAGTAACTCTGTTCTCCAGTAGTAAATGTGATATATTTGATCCACTGCTACAGACCAACTAAAATATCATGATTTTTTTTTCACCTTACATTGACTTTATATGACAAACTGGCTTTAAAGTGTGAAAATAAATCTCATTTTAATTGTTTTTAACTTTACAGATGTGAAAAAAAACCATGACAATATAAATACTATTGTAAGAGCATAAATAAGCTCTGAATAAACAATACTAAAATTTAATTTTCAACATCTTACAAATTTCCTTCAAGTTCACTCCCTAAAATAATCAGTTTTTATACTTCTAAAACAGGACAAAAGAGGTCAACAAAAGAAAACTATTACAATTAAGATGATTGGGTAGAAAGTTGTTTAATATGTTTTAAGTTGTTTCATATTTTGTAGCAAACATCATGAGGATTGGGAAGGGGACAGTCAATTAGATAATTGAGATATAAGCTCATTCCCACAAAGGCATTTCATTAGCTGTAGAAAAGTTGAACTGTCGTTACTACTCATAAATCAAGTTTCTCAAAAACCTTTATTGTTTCACTAGTCTTTATTTCCTTCAGAAAAGGAAGACAGTTTGCAATTTTTTTATAAAGGGGGGGGAATAAAGTGATGCTGGCAGTTACTAATGTCATAAATCTTACATAGAGAGCAGTAAATATTCATTAGACTATAACCACCAAAAAATGAGCATATGGTATTTGTTTCCTGGTATATTCAAGTAAAAGACCCACAATTTGTAAACTAAAGTTGCTTTGCAGAGCCTGAATAGATATGTTTGATTTTTGATATTTTTAGGTGAGTTTACTTAATGTCATTGCCTACTGTATATCATAAGTACGCTTTATCGTAGATTCACCTTTCTGTGTTATCACATAATTTTAAAGGATAAAAATTATGTAGTGAAAAATATCACTATTTGTAGGGGCTAGCTACTCTTCTTGGAGTATTCAGCAGTGTGTCAATGTTTCTAAACATTTCATAATAGAAACTGTTCACAACTATATAGTCTAAACTTAAATAAACCAAATTCCTGGGAGAAAAAAAAAGCTAAAGAAAAAATTATTTTTATTATTTTAGACTACCACCTTTCAGTCCTAAAATATCTATGTCTTCCCCAAACAAAACCAGTCTGTCCAAGTGGAGGGCCTACACATTGGGTGAGACAATGATTAAGAGAGAAAATCTTTAGAAACTATTATATGTGGTGAGGTAATGTTGTTCCCTCAATCTCTAGCATCCAACCCTAAATCAGGAAGGCAATCTACTATATTGAAAAACGGTAGCTTTCAGCTTCAACCACAATTTCTAAAGTTAGGAAAAATTTGTTAGAAAGCCAGCTAGCAAAATATCCCCCAGATAAGTTGCTTGCTAAGTTTCAGTTTTTATTTTTCTAATGAAAAACAAGGAAGAAGTCACCACATCCTAGAATAATTGACAGAATTGGAGAAATTAGCACTGAACACAGTGACTGGCACACAGAACAACACACAGGTCAGTAACAACAGAATTTGCTGTTACTATTTTTTATTTCAAACTTCCAGAGCCCTTATTTTGGAAATCATTATTTTTCAGATGGAGAAAGCTTGGAGTCTAATCATTTTCATTCAATAAGTATTTAGTTGGTTCTTTCACTACTCGGAAGCACTATTCTCTTTTTCCTTCCTCCACCCTCCTTTTCCCCTTCAGAGTTTCACCACCTTAGATTGACTTACTCACAGTGGGGGAGGGGGGAGGGAGTGCGGGGGGGGGGGGGGGGGGGTGTTGTGGGAGGAACCCAAAACCTAAACCAGTACTTCCTCCAATGTGATGGTGGGTCAAAACCACGGCAGAGCAGGCGCACTACTCAGGTGAGTTCTTTTGCTGGGCAGTAGACGACATAGCTATCCTTAAAGACTTACTTACTTTAATAAGAGAGATAAAGAGAAACCAGAACACTGCCAGGGATCAACCAACTCCATGACAGTCCTTTCACTCTGCCACTAAGCAGCTTCACCAGCTGCGAAAGTCAAGGCAAAGATACCTCAAAGAAGAAATTGGAAATCATCCCTTCCCCTCAAGAAACATACATTTTTAGAGGCAGTTATACATTAAATGGTCAATTACACAGCTAGTTAGTTGTAATTGTGATGGGGTTACAAAGAAAAGTCTGCTAAGAGGGGAAATGATCTAACAGGATCAAAATTTAAATTTCTACACAAAAATCCCACCTCCAGACAAATGTTTTCAATCACTCCCCTTTATTACTGAACTTAGTCTAAACCTTTGTAGACTTGATAGGTCTGCTTTTAAATTATTTCTCTACAACTAAATCAACTTGATTCACGCTACTTTTATGTTCAGAACTATATTCTGAAATTACTGAAACTGTAAAACCTACAAGTTAACTTCCAGTATTCCATTTAACTTCTTCATTTAAAAAAGATTCATACAGATAAGAATTTATCAGCTATCCACGATTGGGTCAGCTTGGAACAGACATCCCTTCATGATAAAAGCAGTATTTTCATGTGTTTGTGCAGTCCATTGTTCATACTAATAAATCATTCTCAGAATGCTCTTATTAGCATAAAATATTTTCACATTTATTACTGAAAATAAATTATTTGTGATTTTCTTTTTTAAGATCAGAGTGGTTCACTGCTTACTAAAAGAGAATTCTTCATCGAGGTACCTTTTAAGATTTACCACCAAAAAAAAATTTTTTTTTTAATTCGGTGACATTTAAAACACAACTTCAAGATTCCTGTTTTCACACATTGTTGTAGAGTGATGCCATTAGAACTATGACTAAAAATAAAGGGAAAAAAAACTGAGCAACCAGATCAGCTCTCATCCAAATGAAACTAAGTTCATTCTAGAAAGCAAGACCAAACTCCATGTTTGTATTAGATGCAAACAATTCAACTTAAAATGAAGACAACAACAATTAATCCATAACAGTCACTGCCAATTCTCCAAAAGTGGCCTCTTCACCTATATTTAGCTGGTAAGGCAAGCCAGACCAAGATTCCTGCTGCCAATTATAATGAATGGGAGAAATATATTTACATTGAATAGCTTCATCACTTGCTTACCAGAGTAAATGTTACTTAGTGTTCAGTTTGGCAGATTTGACTTTAGAAAATGGCATTACTTGTTGTCATGAAAAACTCACATTATCTAGATTTAGCAAGGACCACAAACACACTGGGTTCAACTTCTTATTATTATCATGTCAGATAGTTTTTAAAAATGTTTTTTCTTTAAAGTTATTTGGATATAGATTAGCTTTAGACGTCTCTGGGAGTCTAAAAATCCCAAATAACTTATGACTCTCAAATTCAACCACTCCCCAAATAAGATTTTAGTCGATACATTTTAATGTCTTCACTTCCAAAATTAAGAAATTCAAATAAGCTGCAACCATTACAGCATCCTCCTCTAAATGCTTTAAAAAAAAAAAGAATCAGATATTAAAAGCAAATGAGTAATGTTCCTAATGAGGGTGTTATCTCAAAACTTCAATTCTTTTAACTGCTGTTTTTTAGCCAGATTACAAAACTCTAAATTTCATGTGTTCCTTGTCACAACAGCAGCAATGAATGTACGTCCTCGGAAAATACCTGGGGTTGGGGAAGGAAGGGGGAGGAGGGCGAGGAAGAGAAGGCACAGCATCTCTTATTTTATTTGTTTTGCTACATCAAGGCCTGCCACCCTCACCCTCTCCCCCAAATCCTCAGGGAACCGTGTGTGTTGGTACCATCACGAAAATTAGGAAATGTTCCCATCCCTAGGGCACAAGAAACTTTCAAGAGGAGGCAAAACTAAGTGCCTAGAGCAAGCAGAGAAACTCGGTTGCCTAGGCCCTGGGTTTTTTATTATTATTATTTAAGTAGTTCGGTGCGCAAGGTAGGCAACCAAAGTAGCTTTTGGAGAGATGCTCTCAAGACTTTTCCTTGGTCTGAACCCCCTGGGACAGTGGAGCTTGGAGTTCAACGACAAGGACTCAACCTCACCCTAGGGTGGGGGGTGGGGTGGGGTGCAGGAGGTAACTGGGCGTCACCGATGTGGTGCAAAAAGAGGGGCTCTTCCTCAGTGGTCACAGTCAGCTCTCATTTTTAGTAACCACCAACTCACCGTTAGAAATACACAATCAATAGCAAACAGCCCTGCTTCCCAGCGTGCAAAGACCTTGGCATCCCGAGCCAGGAGGGGCGCTTTGCTCGCCCGCTTCTTCTGGGCTCCCACCAAAGTTAACACCTGTATCTCCCAGACCCCGGATCACAGAACCCGCCCCCCCCCACCTCCATGCTTCCCCCCCAGCCCCCCACTTCCAGCACAACCCTTCCAGGCTGCAGCCGCCGCGCCCCCAACTCCCCCTGCGGGCGCCCCTCAACCAGGGCCCCGCGGGGATCGCGCCCACCCCCCACCCACCCCCAGACTTTGTAAAGGCTGCAAATCTCCAAAGGAAAGAAAAAAAAAAAAAGGAAAAAGAAAAAAAAAGTTGTGCAGCCGCGGTGGAGTTGAGTCTGGTGCTGGAGGCGGAAAGCCCAGGCAGCTCGGGCAGCTGCGGCTGCTCGCCGGCACTTTTCCTCCCCGGGAACTCGGGGCCGCTCACACTCCCAAACTTGAGCTGCGCCCCCGCCCCCGAGCCCCGCGGGTGCCAGGCGCCGCGTCCCCCCCAACCCCGCGGGGCCCGGAAAGCCCCGCCACCCACCGGCCCACGCCCGCACACGCCCTCCGCGCCCCGCGGGGCCCCGCTCGGCCGCTCAGCGCCCGGCTTCCGCCCGCCCCGCCGCCCCGGCTGCGCCCGGGGGCCCCGCAGCGCCCTCCCCGGGGCGCCCCCTCGCGCGGCCCGCCGCGCCCCCGCATTCCCGCCGCGCGCCCTCCTGCACGCAGCTGCCCCGCTCCCCTCCCGCCTTACCAGCAGCCCCCCCACACACACACCCATGGCAGCCCCCCCCAGCCCCCCTGGCGGCTCCCTGGGTCCCCGCCCGGCCCGCACCTCCTCCGCTCTAAAGTTACTTTGTGAACCCGCGGTTGGTTTCCCTCGATCACCCAAACAAGTTTCCATCCTCGCTGCAAGCACTGCCGCCGCTCTCCAGCCCCCCCCAGCAACACACACGCACACAACCACACGCACACACACACACACCAATTGCAACACACTCGCTCCCGCCTTCCCACCCGCAGCCCACCCCGCGCCATCACCTCCAGGAACACGGCCGCTCCCCGCACCGCACGCCCCCACCGCGCGCACCCCTCCCCCTGCCAGCCCACCCCCCTCCCCGAGCTCTCCCCCGGGCGGAGTGTCCGTGTGTCTGGGTGTCTCCGGGAGAGTGCGAGTGCGTGCGTGTGCGCGCGGGTGGAGGCGGAGGTGGGTGAGAAGCGGAGACACTTACTTCTCCCGGGCCTGGCTGTCGGACGGGACGGCGCTGCTGTTACTCTTGCCTTTGCCGTACATGCTTGTGCCGAGAGCAGCTCCCACTGTCACGCACCTGTCAACCCATCACAGCCTCCCCGGGAACAGCCCCGTCCCCATGGCGACCCACGCAGCCACCCCCACTATTGGCCGCCCCGCTCGCAGGCCCCGCCCCCGTCGCCCTGGCAACGCGCGTGATGGACAGGCCTCCCCCTCCCTGCGGCCTGCCGAAGCGCGCGGTGGCGGCGGTGGCGACGGCGGCGGCGGCGGCGGCTCCAGCCTGAACGGCAGTCTCCTCCCTCCCTCTCTCCCTCCCCGGTTTCCTCCCTCCTTCCCTCTCCGCTCTCCTCCCTCCACCCGCTCTCCTTCCCCCCTCCCCCCCTCCGAAGCCCGGCGCAAGGGGGGAATTAGAAACTGCTCTAGAAGGATTTTAAACAACTGGCTGTTCTCGGCGGCGCCGGCCCTCCCCCCGCGCCGCCCGCGCCCGGCTCCTCGCCGGAGAGAAGCCGCGGGCTGCCGGCAAAGTGCGGCCTGGACCGTGCGGCTGCAGCCGGCGGAGCCGGACCCCGGCCGGCCCAGACTCGGGGGCGCCCGCCGAGCGTGCACACACCCCCGGCGCCCCCAGCTCCGTGCCCCTGGGGCGGGGGCTCCCCTTCCTCCACCGCCGGCACCGTGCCCCCCCCCCCCCGCACTGGCTCCTCTCCGCCGCACGGGCCCGCGCCGGGACCCGGGATTGATCGGGGCCGCCCCGCGGGGGGAGCCCCCGCCCTACTCCCCCAGGGGCCGGCTGGCTGGCGGGGGGACCCTCGTTCCGTTCCCTCGACCTTCTGGCGGAGCGACCCGGCGACAGTCGCCTGCCCTCCAGGGGTGGGACGGTGCCTCCGGCCCTTGGCGCCACCAGACTGGCGCCCCCACCCCCGGGGCCGCGCCCTGCACCCCAGGGGAGCACCCTGCCTCCGGCCTGCTGCCTTTTTGTTGTTGTAAAAGGAGAGCCCGCAGCTCCAGAGAATGCGGGGATTGCTGGGGAGGGGGGGAAGCGCTGGGACCCGGGTGCCCCCGTTTCCCGGAGCCCCAAGGCCCAGCAAGCCTTGTAAGTTTCACGAATGGAACTGCAGCAGAAAAAGCTGCCCCCCCCCCCCGCCCCGCCTTTGGTATCCTCCACCTGGCTGGTCTTGCCAACCTTGGTGGGCCATGCCCACTTCTTTTGACAACCCCCCCCCGAAATTGGAAGGGCCATAGAAGGTCTTGAAAGACACCCACATTCTTGTGCATTAGAACAGGCCTCAACGTCGCTCCGTAGTGTGCAAGGCTATGCCAGAGCTGAAAGACAAAAATATTTCTGGGTCCAAGCTCCCAATACTATTTCAGTAAATAACGCAAAAGTTTCTGAAACGCACAACCTGCTTCCTCCAGAGCCGTCCATGCTTCATCTCCTGGGAACCTTCAACTCTGAAAATCAGAATGCAAATGGGATTAGAAAGAGTTGGATATCAAACAGGAAGCGACCCAGGAAGAGAGGTGGGGAAAATGGGGGAAAACATCAGGACAGGATGTATACCCATGGAACAACTATGGAGGGGGAGAGAAAATAGAATTCAAACGGGGACAGGGAAACTTGCTGTCCCTCACACAACGTTAAGCGTTTAGTAGTAGCATCATAAAAATGCATATGGAGATGCAGACATACATGAAATGGAAAGGAATGGGCTTCTGTGGACACTGACAGCAAGCGATAGGAATAAAACATCAACAGAAGGTTAAGGAAGGACAGTTAGTAAAAACAAGAATCAGAAAAGGGGCTGGCAACCAAACATCAATCAAAAACTAGAAAAAATGAAGAGCTTGTTACACTGGTGTTGAGGAAAATGGGGGGGGGAAATTGAAAAGGTTAAGAGTATAAAGGATAAGAAAGAAAAAGAAAAGAAACAGGACCGGTGAAGAAACCACAGATGATAGTGAAAGAAGACAACCAAAGTAATAGAGAATGGGTATAAAGCAAGGACACGGCATAAGGATACGGCATAAGAAAAATAAAGCTACTTTTGTTTAAAATACCAAATTAACAATTTGATAAGAGAGGATAAGAAGAGTGAGGGGGAAAAATCACTTTTGTTTATGTTGATTTACTTATTTTAAAATGTAATCTGTCATTTCTAACTTGAAATTTTTCTTTGTTGGTTTGAATGTGTTGTCACCAGATGGTAATTTGGAACATGACATGCATAGACTAAAGAACTGGCAGTTGTTTCGGCTTAGCCAGTAAGTGCTTCTCCTGTGATGGACTTTTGCTCAAAATGCTTAAATGTGTCTGAAGTTGTCACTGTTTACAGACTCTACCACCAAGGTTAGGATCATGTAATTCGTTGCTCAATTATCTTTGGATTTCCACTGGCTTTAATCCAGATTATTATTAATATCTCAAGATTCTGTCACCCATAGACCAGGTGCCGCTCATAGAATACAGTCTAGGAACGAGCTTTGGCGGCTACTAATCAACCCTCTTATCCATACTTGGATTGGGAAAGGTTTTGTTATCAAAATGCAAATTGAAGATCCCCCCCCCTTTTTTTTTTTTTGGTCATTGTGATAAGGTATCACTGCCCTGGGCAAACATTTTGAAAGACACCATAGGACACTGAAGCATCTTCCAGTGCTTTGGTGGGGTGAGGTAGGTAGGGGGCATCTTTATAAGCTGAAAATAAATAAAAAAATGCATTCATCACACCTAATTTTCTGAATAGCACAGCCTAGCCTAGACCACCCTAAAGAGGCTCGGAACACAGTTATTAGCTTACCGTTGGGTAGTCATCTGATATAAAACCCATAGATAAGGAAGTATTGAATACGTCCTGTGATTTGTTGAATGCTGTACCAGAAGTAAAAAAAAAAAAAAAAAGTCTGTAGTTTTTCTGATGTTGACCCTTAAAATCTAGTGCCTGACAGAGACCAACATTAAGCTTTTACCATATCACTAGCCCAGGAAAAGGTCAAAGTTCAGAATCTGACGTGTGATTTAAATCAAACCATCACAAGTCTTGACTATCTGTAGTAGTTATTGTTCTTACGCAGATGTTCGAATTCTCTAACTGGCTGTCAGCATGGCTTGTTAGAATTGCCTTAGAAATACATATATGCCAGGGAGTCGGGTGATAGCTCAGCGGGTTAAGCACACGTGGCGTAAAGCACAAGGACCAGCTTAAGGATCCCGGTTCGAGCCCCAGGCTCCCCACCTACAGGGAGTTCGTTTCTCAGGCGGTAAAGCAGGTCTGTAGGTGTCTTTCTCTCCCCCTCTCTGTCTTCCCCTCCTCTCTCCATTTCTTTCTGTCTTATCCAACAATGACATCAATAACTACAACAATAAAAGCCACAAGGGCAACAAAAGGAAATAAATAAATATTAAAAAGAAAAAGAAAAAAGAAATATATACATGCTATTGTTCATTTATTTTAAAATGCAGCTTCTTGGGACCAAAGAAATATCTCAGTGGTAGAACACAGGGTTTGCATGCCTAAGCCCTCTTGTTTGAGCCCTGGCACAGCATGGCATAGGGCAGAACTGAGTGGTGCACTTATATTATCAGAAACAAATCTTTCTTTTTAATAAAAACATACAGTATCTAGGACACTACCCCAGACTAAATCAGAGACCTTGGGAATGGATCCAGGCATCTGTATTTCTTTTTTTTATTAACTATTTTATCTATTTATTTTTCTTTTTTGTTGCCTTTGTTGTTTTTATCATTGTTGTGGTTATTATTGTTGTTGTTGATGTTGTTGCCGGATAGCACAGAGAGAAATGGAGAGGGGAAAGGAAGACAGAGATGAAGAGAGGAAGATAGACACTTGCAGACCTGCTTCACAGCCTGTGAAGGGACCTCCCGCAGGTGAAGAGCCCGGGGCTTGAACCGGTTTCCTCGAGTTTCGCACCATGTGCACTTAACCCGCTGCGCTACTGCCCGAAGCCCCCACCCCACAGTCATCTGTATTTCTTGTAAATACCAAAAGATTTTTTTAGAGATACTTCTCTTTTTTTTACATTTATTTATTTATTTATTCCCTTTTGTTGCCTTTGTTGTTTTATTGTTGTGGCTATTAGTGTTGTTGTCGTTGTTGGGTAGGACAGAGAGAAATGGAGAGAGGAGAGGAAGACAGAGAGGAGGAGAGAAAGACAGACACCTGCAGACGTGCTTCACCGCCTGTGTCTGTGAAGCGACGCCCCTGCAGGTGGGGCACCGGGGGCTCGAACCCGGATCCTTACACGGGTCCTTGCCCTTTGTGCCATGTGCGCTTAACCCACTGGGCTACCACCGACTCCCACCAAAAGATTTTTTTAGATAACACATCTGACACCCCCCCACACACACCACACACACACACTCACATACTCACACATACTCTTAAATAACCATTTAGCAGGTTAAGCACTTGGCACAAAGCGCAAGGACCCGCGTAAGGATCCCACTTCCAGCCCCGGGCTCCCCACCTGCAGGGGAGTCGCTTCACAGGCAGTGAAGCAGGTCTGCAGGTGTCTGTCTTTCTCTCCCCCTGTCTTCCCCTCCCCTCTCCATTTCTCTCTGTCCTATCCAACAACGACAACAATAAAAAAAAGGGCAACAAAGGAGAATAAATAAATATCTTTTAAATAAACAAATAAATAAATAACCATTTAAAGACAACTCGTGGCACCATCAAACCTCAAAAAAAAAAAAGAATTTTAGGTTGTGACTATATACAGATGACCCCCTCTAGGTAAGGCATTACATCATCTTTATTTAGGACGTTACTTTCTTTCACTACACCAACACATTTGTTAAGATGATGAAATAAAAAAAAAAAGGTAATGAAACCGCATGCCTACATGCGTATATTCTTATAACACTACACCACAAATATTCATGGATTTGTTTTCTATTTCCTAAACAGAGGAAAATGAAGAAAGAGAAGGAGAAGGAGGAGAGAGAGACTGTTTGCTGTCTAATGCCACAATTTATCCACTTGGATATTTTACTCAGATTTGTTACAAAGAAGAGTTCTTTGGTTAGTAGCATAGTACATTTTTAGATATTTAAAAAATAAATTATAGATTTGCACAATGAAGTATGGAATTTAGAACAATTTGGTTTTAATATCTGGAAAAAGAATAAAATGCCAAAAGGCATTCAGAACTTGCCGAGTTAATGTCAAAGTTACCTTCTCAAAAATGTGTTATCATTTAACAAAGAGGCAGAGTGGAAACATGACTGTTTTTATGCGGTGGTAAACTTAAAGCTTAAGTAATCAAATCAATGATCATTGAAATGTCTCAGCCACTACCTGGCCATCCCTGTATTATTTTCCTTCTAATGTTTACACATGTAAGTAAAATGCTTCTTTGCTCTTGTTCAAATTATTTTGAGTATAAAGAGTGTTCTTTGCATCAGCAACTGTATCTCATGGGGCCAATATTGTAATTAATGAGATTTGAAACACATATCAGAGCCAATTTTGAGATCCTAGACTCAGAATTGAAGAGCCATTATTTTGCTGGTTTTCATCTTCAGAAAAGGGAAAGAGATACAAAATGTAAAGCTTTCTAGTGTTAAAAAAAAAAAAAAAAAAACCCACACTATATTTTAGAACTTGTTTCAACCTCACACTTGATTAATCAGAGGGATCAGGTTGGGGGGATGGAGGAGGCAAGGGTATGTTAACCTGCTAATCTACCAAATGGAGCATTTGCAGTTGAGTTGGGTTCTTTTAACTTTATTCTTTCAGAAGTAGAGCACCACAATTATTCATTCACTAGATCTCCTCCTCTCCCATTTTGTTTGAGCACGTATGCACAATTTTCTCTTTCTGGAACCTGCATCTTATTCTTGGAAGCCTTTATCATTTAAGAACAGGCAGTTCATTATACCAGCCTGCTCTAGCTACGGATTGACTATCCGTTTCTTTGAGCCTTGATCTCTCCCTAAAACATTAAGGTTAATAGTGCCTATATTCCTACAGTGTGTGAGACTTCAGAAAAGATGTCCTTTTGCTAAAAGGGATAGGAGAATACTTCTTTATGTCTAATGGGCTCTAATTATGAGTTTAATTACTTGCATCATATGGAATATCCAACATACGAACTGAAGGAAAAGAGTAGGAAATGTAGGTTTAGAAAAAAAAAATTAAGCATTTATTCAAAGATCAAAGTGAATTTTTTTTATTATGAGTTCATCTTTCCAAGGAAAAAGTTGTTCTTTTCATTCATTTCATAAGCATAATTAGTTCATAAGAATGGCATCTCCTCACTTCCACCTACACAGCGGCTTTCCATTCAAATCACTTAACAGACATCATCCACTCATTGATACTCAAAATATCTCCGTTAGATCGATGTTCCTTACTAGCTTTTTAAATTGGATAAACCGAGTCCTAGAAAGATTCATGAGTTTGACCTGATCCATAAAGAAAACAGAACTAGTTCCAGGATGAGAACGCTGTGTTCCTGGCTGACAGTCCTATTCCCGGACCACGGAGCCGCACCTCTTTCTCTCAGTAGTGACTATTCCACAGAGGAATGCCAGCAAGCTCTGAGATGTTTGTCACTCAAACTACTGTATAAAACTTTACTCCCAGGCCAAGCAGACCAGCATGCTCAGATAAAACAACAACAAATCTGTTCACATGTCATGTACCAAAGCAATAGAATACAGTTATTAAAACTGTAACATTATGCAATGGGGCCCATTAATGCCAGAGGAATAAAAGACACAGGCCCCAAGTTAACATCCTTTGACACACTGCTGTTGGCTTAACATTCGTTCATCTGCAGCAGTGACTGTTTTTCTAAACCTATTGCCCTGAATTCTTAACCACCCCCACCCCCAACCCAAACACTTCCTAGTGGAACAGGAGAGGATGAGCAGATCTACCAGTCCCATCCCTGGAATGCCTCCTCTGGTTTAGCACCATCACAGATTGGAAGTTCAGCCATTTGGAATAAAACTCTTCTGACCTTCCACCTTCTGTGCCCTGGGTCCATACTCCCAGAGACATAAAAGAATAGAAACGCTTCCAGCGGAGGAGTTGGGTTGTGGAACTCTGGTGGTGGGAATCGTGTGGAATTGTACCCCTCTTATCCAAAGGTCTTGTCAATCATTACTAAATCAATAATAATAATGATAATAATAATAATAATAAAACTCCTGGTTTTCAAAAATGCACATCAGCATAAGATGAAGAGAGAGCACTACCATGTATGGCAATTTTACACACTTGAGCACATTTTGCAAAATAAATTCCAAGTGGGAGTCAGGCGGTAGCGCAGCGGGTTAGGCGCGCATGGCACAAAGCGCAAGGACCCGCAGAAGGATCCAGGTTAGAGCCGCTGGCTCCCCACCTGCAGGGGAGTCGCTTCACAGGTGGTAAAGCAGGTCTGCAGGTGTCTGTCTTTCTCTCCCCCTCTCTGTCTTCCCCTCCTCTCTCCATTTCTCTCTGTCCTATCCAACAACAATGACATCAGTAACAACAATAATAACCAACAATAAAACAACAAGGGCAACAAAAGGGAATAAATAAATTAAAAGAAAAACTTTAAAAAATAAATAGATAAAAATTCCAAGTGTTGCAGTGTTCATGGGCTGAACTTTTGTCATTAAATGTCGCAAGTTAAGTAATGGGAAGTGTGCCAGAGAATGTTCTTTATTCAAAAAAATTACTGTATTTTTTTTAGTGCGTTCCAAAGTCTTCACAATGGTTTTTCGCCTAGTAAGGTTATGCCAATATGATGTCTTTGCCCTCTTGGAGTTGCCGACATCCCTAGACTCAAGAAGAAGACTGCAATGTTCCTGGCAGCGTCATTTCTGTCTTTTGGGAATGCATTTAGAGGAGGTAACTACTTACTACCTTAACTTTTCATAAAGTTCAAATATAACTGGATCCTTTCAACCAAATCTGACCCCAAAAATAAGGTGATGGTAGTCTTTATCACTAACATTTTATTTACCCTGAGATCATTTAAGAATAAAGGGTTAGCTGGGCTGGGTGGTGGCACACCTGGTTGAGCACTCATGATACAGTGCTCAAGGACGCAGGTTCGAGCCCCTGGTCCCCACCTGCAGAGGGGAAAGCTTTGCAAGTGGTGAAACAGGGCTGCAAGTCTCTCTCTCTCTTTCTCTCTACCACTCTCTTCCTTCTTGATTTCTGGCTGTCTTGATCTTATAAATAAATATAATGCAAAAAATATTTAAAAAGAGAATAAAGGATTAGCAATATTTTGTTTTGGTCTCGCTAAGGGTATTTTGAAAAATCTCTTTAAGACAACTACTTAATATGGAAATGATCAGGAAAAAAGAAAGAAAGAAAGAAAGAACAGTTGCTGGATATAATCAAGCCATAAGATGTGAACAGTTGGGCTGGGGAGACAGCTTAATGACCATGCGAAATTTTACATGCCTGAGGGTCTGAGGCCCCAGGTTCAATCTCCAAGTATTACCATAAGCCAGAGCCAAACAGTGCTCTCCTCTTTGTCTTTGTGTCATCTATCTCTCTGTATCTGCCTCTCAAAAAATAAAATAAATAAAGTGAATTTGAAAAGATGTAAACCATCTTAATCAGCTTCATATATTTGTGACAAAGATATAGAGGGTACTTTAAATATTGGATTGGCTGAAAAGTCATGATGCATTCTTGCATCGAAAAACAGAAAAATATGTCACGGCTTTTCCACCAACCTACTGTTTTGTTGTGGAGAGCTCTTGCTGTCTTTGAAACCAGCTGGGTACTTTTCTATTTACTGCATTAAGTTTCTGAAGACTGGAAGGATTCTGCCGTGATAATTGCTACCTGGCAGCACTGTCATCATTAGATTATGCATGTACATAAGATTCCTCATGAGATAAACAATTTTATAATCGCATCATCATGTATTTCAAACTTCTGAAATCTTTTGTGTAGACCTAGATTCTTTTTAAAGAATTTTTACTGGGGGTGGGGGTGGGGTGGTTTTCAGTGCATGGGTACAATCTCTTACCTCCTCATGAGAGTTCTCTACAGAACACTCGACCACAATGTAAGTACTTTTCCATCATCATGCGACAGAACTCCAAGGTTCTTTTCATCCCTTCTCTCCCTCTGCTTCCCCAGAGTCCTTAGCTTTGATGCAATATACCCCACCCAGTGCAAAGTTTGCTCTCTGTCCTTATTTCTTAAATTACACCTGTAAGTGAGATGATGCTTTTTGTTTGTTTGTTTGTTTATCTTACTTAACATGA